>NC_087259.1:5635000-6005000 GCF_037042905.1 Lytechinus pictus
GCCCAGAATAGTCAACTTGATGTCATCAAATATCTTATCAGTCAAGGAGCTGACGTGAATAAAGGAAATGACAAAGACGTGACTACATTACGAATTGTTGCTAAGAATGGTAATCTTGAGATCACCAAATATCTGATCAGTAAAGGGGCTGAAGTGAATAAAGGATATAACGATGGTATGACTGTATTACACTTTGCCGTTATGAATGGTCATCTTGATGTCGTGAAATATCTGATCAGTCAAGGGGCTGAAGTGAATAAAGAAGATAATGATGGTGTGAATGCATTACACATTACTGCTTTCTTTGGTCATTTGGATGTCATCAAATATCTGATCAGTCAAGGGGCTAAAGTGAATAAAGGAGATAACAATTGTTGGACTGCATTACACATTGCTGCTCAGAATGATCATCTTGATGTCATCAAATATCTGATCAGTCAAAGGGCTGAGGTGAAAAGGGAAAACAACATTGGTGCGACGGCATTACACATTGCTGCTCAGAATGGTCATCTTGACGTCATCAAATATCTGATCAGTCAAGGGGCTGAGGTGAATAAAGGAGTTAACTATGGTTCGAATATATTACACAGTGCTGCTTACAGTGGTCATCTTGATGTCGTCAAATATCTGATTAGTCAAGGGGCTGAGGTGAATAAAGGAAATGACAACGATGTGACTGCATTATACATTGCTGCTGAGAATGGTCATCTTGACATCACCAAATATCTGATCAGTCAAGGGGCTGAGGTAAAAAGAGAAAATAACAATGGTGTGACTGCATTGCACACTGCTGCTGAGAATGGTCATCTTGATGTCATCAAATATCTGGTCAGTCAAGGGGCTAGGGTGAATAAAGGAGATAGAAATGGTGTGAGTGCATTACACAGGGCTGCTAAGAATGGTCATCTTGATGTTGTCGAATATCTGATCAGTCAAGGGGCTAGGGTGAATAAAAGAGATAACAATGGCGCGACTGCATTACACACTACTGCTTTCTTTGGTCGTCTTGATGTCATGAAATATTTGATCAGTCAAGGGGCTGAGGTAAAACAAGGAGATGACAATGGTTTGACTCCATTACACATTACTGCTTACTTCGGTCATCTTACTGTAACCAAATATCTGATCAGACAAGGGGCTGAAGTGAATAAAGGAGATAACAATTGTTGGACTGCGTTACACAGGGCTGCTAAGAATGGTCATCTTGATATTGTCGAGTATCTGATCAGTCAAGGGATTGAAGTGAATAAAGGAGATAGAAATGGTTGGACTGCATTACACTTGGCTGCTCACAATGGTCATCTTGATGTCATTAAATACCTGATTATTCAAGGGGCTGAGGTGAAAAAGGAAAACAACGTTGGTGCGACTGCATTACACATTGCTGCTCAGAATGGCCATCTTGATGTCATCAAACATCTTTTCCGTCAAGGGGCTGGGGTGAATAAAAGAGACAACGATGGTTTGACTGCATTACACATTGCTGTTAAGAATGGTCATCTTGAGGTCATCAAATGTCTTATCAGTCGAGGGGCTGAGGTGAATAAAGGAAATGACAACGATGTGACTCCAATACATGTTGCTGCTGAGAATGGTCATCTTGACGTCACCAAATATCTGATCAGTCAAGGGGCTGAGGTGAATAAAGGAGATAACGATGGTTCGAATGCATTACACAGTGCTGCTTACAATGGTAATCTTGATGTCAGCAAATATTTGATTGGGCAAGGGGCTGAGGTGATAAAGGAAAACAACATTGGTGCGACTGCATTACACATTGCTGCTCAGAATGGCCATCTTGACATTACCAAATATCTGATCAGTCAAGGGGCTGATGTGAATAAAGGAGATAGCAATGGTTGGACTGCATTACACTTTGCTGCTCAGAATGGTCATCTTGAGGTCACCAAATATCTAATCAGTCAAGGAGCCGAAGTGAACTCGAAGAATAAAAACGGTTGGACTTCTTTAGACTTTGCTATTTCCAAAAATCATATTGATGTCGTTCAAGTTCTTAAGGCTGAAGGTGCAATTGTCCATATACTTAATGAGCAGAGAGTCTTATACGTGGTACTTCCCTTGATCGACACTCCAAAACCTCTCAACGCCACTTCGAATACCGAGGTAATTTATTTTTGGCTTATAGAATTTAATGTGGTGTAATTCTCACCTGAAAAGGGCAGAAATTTAAGGGGGGCACAGGCGGGTGGGGCAATAGCAATACTGACGGTTTAAATCTCAGGGACCCCACCCCCCACTCTTGGATCCGCCCCTGAAACTGTCTTGCTTGCGCAAAACAAATCAGAATTCGACACGATGCAGAATTACGATCCGAGCAATCCCAAACAATTGATTTTTTTAAGATAGCGTTATTATTGATATGTGCTGAGTCAGTAAAATAATTAGATTTTTCATTTTCTTATGCAAGTATGAGGATAATTAACAAGGGCCCAGGGACAATTTTTAAAGAGTGGTGGTTAATTTGTTAACAAGCAAAGAAAGGTTTTCATGCCGAAATGAATCGGATTTCGGTCAGGATATATTTTACAAGCAATAATTAAGAGGAGTGACTGCTCTAATATGAAGGAGATTTAGATCAAATATCTGTATTTTAGCATTCCAAACTGATTTCCAGGGTTTTCTGTATGGTGTATAACATATTATGGCACGAGATATTATACGATGTTTTTGTGCTCGTCATTGCAAAGCAATTGTCATCGTTCCTGACCAATACATGATACCAAGATAATCTTTTAAATTAATTTTATTTACTTTTATGGGTTTGATTTCTGTCTATTTCTTTTTTCTTTTTTATTAACGACTAGGAGGGGGGGGGGGGGGGTCGACCAACACCCCATCCACGGCAGGAAGATCGATTGAAATAACAGGCATTGGTTTACTAGTTTTGTTTGATTCAGATTTCAGACGAGTTATACAATAGAAACCTATCACCGGAGAAGGCTCCGGTGTTCTATCCTCTTGACAGTGGAGCAGAGACAGATACGGAAGATAACTCAAGCAAACTACCAATCCACTATGCCAAGGATGAAGCGGTGAAACAGATGATCTTATCGAGGTATTTTCTTCATCAGTAAACCTTTAAGCGCCTGTTGTCTTAATATGCACACTTTTTCTAATTAACCGATTCTCTAATAATTTTTGGAGAATTATTTCAATGAATGGAAAAAATATGTTAAACATTAAATGTATAATAACATTCGAATCCCTAGTT
Organism: Lytechinus pictus; assembly: GCF_037042905.1. Lineage (NCBI taxonomy): Eukaryota > Metazoa > Echinodermata > Echinoidea > Temnopleuroida > Toxopneustidae > Lytechinus > Lytechinus pictus. The sequence goes on from NC_087259.1 coordinate 5,638,233, forward strand.
TTATCTTGACAGTTCAAAAGTTCAGAGTACTGATTAAACAATAAGAAAAAAAAATCATAGCTCTTATATTGACTGAAAAACCTTTTTTGCCCCCCTGACGAGCTTTAAGACCTTTAATGCCCCCCCTGACGAGCTTGAAGACCTTTTTTTTTTTTTTTTTTTTTTTTTTTTTTTTTTTTTTTTTTTGCTTGTCAATTTTTTTCTGGAACGAAATCCTTTATTTATGATGGAAGACCTTTTTTTTTTTTTTTTTTTTTTTTTTTTTGCTTGTCAATTTTTTTCTGGAACGAAATCCTTTATTTATGATGGAAGACCTTTTTTTTTTTTTTTTTTTTTTTTTTTTGCTTGTCAATTTTTTTCTGGAACGAAATCCTTTATTTGTGATCGAAGACCTTTTTTTTTTTTTTTGGCGGACGGTTTTGCCCCCCCTGTGGAAAATCCTAGGTACGCCACTGAACAGAGTAAAATCAATGAATCAGTTTGTGCCAGTGTTATGTCTTGATACTTTGTAAATTTTTTTTTTATCATATTCACGCTTCATTTATTTTCAGAATGAATTTTCCTGAAAAGGCTCATAATCAAGGTAAGAACATTCTAAAATGCACGGAAAAGATCACTTACGGAAATGATGACTCAATGGTCCCGCAGTGAGTTAACGAGAGTTAATTAAAAGCGGTTATACCCTTTAATTTTGCTGCTATTTTTTATTATAATTATTGTTATTATCATCACAATTAATTTAATTTTATTTATTTATCCATTCATTTATTTATTTGTTTATTATTATTATTACATTGCAAAAACTCCGGTGTTGATTTAACACCATGTCCACACCAGAGAAGTATTGAAACAACACCAGTTTGGAATCAAACCGATGCTGTTTTAATACTAATTGGTGCTGTATAAACACCTATCTGGTGTTAGACCAAAACGAAACTGGTGTTGTTTAACACTTCTCTGGTGTGGACATATATAGATTCTGGGCTGGTGTTAAATCAACACCAGAGTTCTTATACTCTTATTATTATTGTTATGTATCCATATTCATGAACTTTATAAGCCAGACGAAATGAATTGTCTGTGTGCGTGTGTAGGTGGGTCGGGGTGTGTGTGCGGGGTGATGGGCATCCAATGTTTATCTGCAACCATAAAGTTTTGAGCACGTGTTCGTTAAAGGTCATTGTCGTGTCATTCTCTGAAGGCTCATTATGCATGGTCGTTTTTATTCACTCTTCTCGACACATATAGCATCCACAGAAAGCACGGATGCAGAAAGCCCACTGGAATCAAGAATGTCTACTGAAGCGATTTCAGAGGATTTCACGACACCCCAGGATGATCCAAACTCTGAAGATAAGAAGGAGCAGAGCGAGAGGAATAAAACTCAAAATCAAACGACAGAAAGAGAGCAGGATCATACTGATGATGAACAAGATGACCTGATCCAACTGGAAAAGCATGGCATTACGGTCAGGATTTCGAAATATGAACTTTACAGCGCAAAGGACATCACAGTGGAAGTGATTGAAGACGTCCCACCTGAGCTGGAGCTGAAGGAGACAGAAGCCATCATTGCGGCTGGATTGAAGATGTCGCCTTCTGATGCAATCTTTGACAGTCCTGTGAGAGTAACGATGCCCCATTGCGGTGCATTCACAAAACCAAAGGATGCAGAAGTCTACATCCATTATCGCAACAACGGTACTCTTTTCCAATTTCTATTTTGTCGTTTCCCTTCCACCCAGTTTTCCCCGATCACATTTCTGAAGAATGGAGTAATACTATTTTAGAAAATATGTATTATTTTTATTGTAAAATTCTAGTTCATATTGATGACCAAAAACAGCTAGATATCGTTTGAAAGATTTGAAGGAGTAGAATACGACATGTAGCAGAGTAGGGTGAGCGGAATGAAACTCAAAATCAAACTAAAGAAAGAGAGGATCATTATTCATTTTCGCTGTTTACCTTGATCACCAAAATATATTGCAAGCCTCGATAGTAGGCTTTATTGTGCTTTCCACTGGCCTGCCTGTGACGACATCTTATGTGGGTTGAATGCTGATTGCATTTGTTTGTTTATAGCATAGAACATATCATTTTTTGGTCTTTTTGACTAGGAATTGAAAAATTTAAACAGATAAGAGAATTTGAACAGATAAAACATACATCAAAAGCAAATCTGCCGAACATTTTGTGGTCAGCTAACTTGTTGGTTAATCGTCGAATACTCTACCCGTGTATCTACATTTAGATTGTAAGATCTTTGGCTGACGTAGAAACTATGACCGAAAGAGAGGGAAAAACTCAAATATGGCATAGAGCTGCAGGTTTCCGTCAAAATAACCACTAGGAATTAACAAAAATACTATACAAATCATGTTATCTTCAATTAAATATTTTACCTGGAAAATTGATGTAAACAACGTTTTTAACATCGTTTTTAAGACATGTCACATCAAACGCATGTAATCACAACTTCTTCCACGTAAGATGACGTCATAGAATCCTGGCGGTAAGAGCAAAAATCAAATAAAGGCTCGCGAATTCGAGTATTCCACATTCCGTATAAAAACGTAGAAATAATTCATAAAAGAATTCAACTTTAATCTTTGTATTCCGTAGATTAATGAATAACTTTCCACTTTTATTTCATCTGTAACTCTTCTTTCCCGCTTTCGATAAGGTTTTGGAAGAAGGCCATTGAAATATATTTAGGACGTTTGGATTCTTTTTAACAGCACATTATCTTTTGCTATCTTTTTGCTCCGTGGTTGACACACTTACAAAAATAATACAGATTCTGCAAAGTTTACTGCAATTCTTTGTGGCAGCACGAGTAGCCTGAGATGTGTTGTGAGAGATCGCGATCTGGATATTTACGTCAACCACTTCTCAGAATATTGGATTGTTGCTAAAATAAGACGGATATTTATTGGCAAACGTGTTATCTGTACACCAATCATTCCTGTGTCAGCACCTCGAAATCGCCTGCCCGTTTTGTGGGTCAATGTAAGGGACCAAAACATTGCAGAAGGACAGGTTAGTCTTATCTTTTTGTTAAATATATCTTACTTTATTCAAAACTACTTTCTGAAATAAGAGGATTAGGCCTACTCTACAATTCATTTAAGACCAACCTGTACCACCTTATATTTACCATGGTTTTCTTTGTGAAGGTGTTCACTATGATTTTCCTTTATGTTTACACATTAAACACAGATTAGAAAATTCTAAAAAGAATTGTGGCCCCACAACTTAACTCGTAATGGCAGCACACATTTTTTTTGTGAGAAAGTCTTTAGAAATAGGATTAGTTTTCACAAAATCAATGTAGATCCAGATCTTGTAAATTTACAGGAACTAAATCTATGAAATCCTGAAATACAAGGTGAAGAAACATTGAACATCGCCGACAAAGATAAGTATAATGTAGGGAAGTGTATGCATGGAAGAGAACTCGTTACGTGGCTGGAATGTCAAGTTTGGCTTCTTTCTTTCCAATTACCCATTTTTTAAATACCGGAATAATTTCACGCATGTTTCATATTATGCACACGAACACTTTGGCGGTCATTTAATTGGATTCGGTTCAACCTCATTTTCGAGAACGTTACCACAACTGGCATTTATATTTCTTAAAGGACAAGTCCACCCCAACAAAAAGTTGATTCAAATAAAAAGAGAAAAATCCAACAAGCATAACACTGACAATTTCATCAAAATCGGATGTAAAATAAGAAAGTTATGACATTTTAAAGTTTCACTTAATTTCAGTTTTTCACAAAACAGTTATATTCACATCCTTGTCGGTATGCAAATGAGGAGACTGATGACATCAATCACTCACTATTTCTTTTGTATTTTACTATGTGAAATATGAAATATTCTAATTTTCTCCCCGTTGTCGTGTGAAACAACGATTAATTCCTCCCTGAACATGTGCAATTAGCATTGTTTAATACTATATGGTTCAATCAAGTTGGTCCTTATTGTCAAATCTTTAAAAAAATGAAATATTGTATAATTCAAACAATAAAAAACAAAAGAAATAGTGAGTGAGGGACATCATCGACTGTCTCATTCGTACGTCACTGAGTTGTGCATATCACTGTTTTGTGAAAAATAAGAGAAACTTTTAAATGTCGTAACTTTCTTATTTTACCTCCGATTTTGATGAAATTTACAGCATAATGCTTGTTTGATTTTTCTCTATTTATTCAAATCAACATTTTCCTGGGGTGGACTTGACCTTAACTAAGAATTGTAGATAACAGAAAATGTTATTTTAGTTTGTTCCTAGGATATGTCCTGATTCATGAATGATCGAATATAGTAGAAATAGAAAATATAATTCAAAAGGATAACCAACAGGTTCTAACTATACCACATTATTTATTCTAATACGGTTTATTAAAACAAGGGTATCGACTATAATTCACGAGACATACATTTCAAAACTATAGAAATTGTTCTACTTGTTTAGTGTTTTCTTCTTTATAAACCGGTGTTACTGTGTTCGCCACTTTCTCTCGAAATATAAGTATTGATACCTCTTTTCTGTCTTTGCATTTTAATCGTTATTTTTAAAGGTTCCAAAAGGATATGAGGTCCCGATTCCAGGAGAGCAATTCTTAATCAGATGGAAGTCAGGGGGATTACAAATTTCTTGTAAAGAAAGTACCTTGAAAGACAAGCCTCAGGTAATATCATTTTAGTGTTTTTTTTTTTTACTTTTTAAAACAAAAGTACATGGCCCTGGGAAGCGGGATGCTGCAAAATTTTATCTGGGGTGCTGCGTGTATCATTTTGCATAGGCAGCACCCCCCATATATTCTGGAAGATATGTAAAAATCTAACCAAAATGACCTCAATTTTGTTATGAACCCCCCCTTTTATTGCTTTCCAAATTTATCGGGTCCAATTTTACCTCCATTTTGTAGTGAAATTTTTTGTTTGTTTTGTTTTGCTTTTCAAATTTACATCAGCACCCCTAATAAAAAAAATCGTTCCCAGGTCCTTGCAGAAGTTATCCAAAATGTAAAGTTACGTTACTTATAAGTCTTTTCACCTAATCGTATATTTGTATACCAGGCAAGGTCACATAGCGTTTTCTTCCAATATCCCCCTAAAATAATTGAGTATCTATCAAATTGAAAAAAAATCACTCGCAGAAAGTGCTTTCTAGAGCTAATTTCAAAATAGCTTATTGATAGAAATTGCAATACGAGTTTTCCTTCAAACTGTGTATAATTTTGTTGTAGATTGTCCAGGAAAGGGAATTTCGTCACCTCACTGAGCACAAAGTAATGTTCGAAGTGGATACACCAAACATTACTGAGAATGAAGTCAACCTACACATCACCCTAAGACAGAGTACAACGAAGAGGCTCATAGTTCCAATGTCATTAAATGGTATAAGATAGTTGTGTTGGTACAAGATTTCGCATAATCCAGGTGAAAGAAAGATGCTCCATTCAACGAGGCGTAGCTGGTTGTCTCTCTCTTTCACCAAATGCGAAATCTCGTATAGGAATATTTTATGAAAATATTAATAATACATCCAAATTCCTTGATAAGAGTGACCATGTGCAATCAAATTACCCAATAGCTAAGAGTTTTCGCTGATAGATTCATTTTTTTAATTCAGCTCTAGAATTATAAAATGAAATCAGTTGAAGGTTTCAAATTCTGATCAACAAATATTCATTTCTTTATGAATATTCTCGTGGGTTCTTTGATGTATTCTTTGTAGTTTTAACAAAGGAATAGAAAATCATACCTTCAATTTTTTTTCTATATTACTGAAATGCCAGCATGTTATGATAGATGAAGACCGATGAGGCTTGTCATTTGAATAGTTTGGTCATCGATGAATTACAGACTAAATAGCGTCTATCAGTAAATGAGGTTAACTTGCGATGTAGAAAATGCTTCAATGAACCATGAATGCAAGATCAGTATTCAACCCAAAACATGAATACCACCTTGCGAATAAAAAAAATGGTTATATCAATTATTTTTATAATGACCCATTCTTTTAATTAGAACAAATTCAAATTTTGTTATATGTCTATATTATGTAATTCGTCTCTTAATTAGAAACAGCTACGGAGATATCAGAGGGAGGAGCACGTTCACCATCAACGATAGCGACATCATCATTCCCATCGGCTGGCAATCATCCTGCAGAAACTATAGGTTCTGGTTTTACTTCTGAAACAAGGTGAAAATCTGACAGTATATCGTATTGATAAATAAGCAAAATTTTTACCAAATGGAGTAATTCAATAATTTGATTTCTTTTAAACATTTGACAGAAGGGCATTGGCATACTGCGGGGATTGATAAAATTAAAGTGCGTTGAAATGGGCATATGTTGCATACCAAATCCATTTTCAACTTTAACCCAATATCCATTATTTACAAGAACTTAACTTAATATAAAATAAACAAACCCAATATCGAATAAGGAAAGGTAATATACAAATAGCTTACTCCACAAATAGCAAATATACCTTCACTCAATTTTATTACTAGCTAATATGAATGGGTATGCCCTATAACAGTGATGATGTGGAAAATATGAAATGAAAATGTCCTTTGCAGGATAAATTTTGTTGTTTTCCTAACAAAACTTTTTGAAACGGGCAGAAAATTTCACATTATAATCTTTGTCTATATACAGATATTATAAAGATGATTGCTCAAAGAACGCTTCTCGGAGGAAAATAATAAAGCTTCCGATAGAGGGCCTTACAATCTAACATTTAAATATTTGAATTCGTTTAAATCGGTAGTCGAAAAAAGCAACCTCTTTGTAAGAATGCCGGACAATTACCATTATTTGTCCTTTATCAGCTTTAGCCGGTCTTTCAAATTTTTTTTTGGTCAAACGACGTTACAATTTTCTTAAGATTTATTATAATCTTTATGAAATTGTTGGACCTTGGCAGACGATCTGAATCCATGTAGGTTATCAAAACAGTATGTACATAAAACGGTGTTTGCAATTATGATAACAATCCTCGTGGTCATCATTGTTGAACATGTTCACCATCCTCGCCCAACATCTTCATAATTTTCGAAGTTTATTTCATATATTTTCTGTAGAGAGCCAGGGAGAAAATGTGAGAGCGATTTCGATGACATTCTGAGGGCAATTGCAAGGAAGATCGTCAAAAGCAGTGATATTGATAATCTAGGCGGTAAACTTGGCCTAGAACCAGAAGATATACGACGCTACATACAAGCTAACACGGATGCAGACTACATGGGCACGCTGAATATGCTCCGAACATGGAGGAGAGGAACGACTGAATCAAAGGAACGTGAACAATTGAGGAAGGCCCTTATAGGTATCAAGCATAAGCATTTGGCAGACAAATACATGGGTGATGCCAAGCTTAAATGATCCTAAAATGATAGTAAAAAAAGACTAAATATAAAGAGAAAGCTGAAATGGAATTCTTCCGCTTAAGTGTATCGATTCATTAAAACTATCATGAAATAGTACGCCTTGCAAATATTATGAGTCATTTCCACAACCATTTGAATTCTAGATTCAGCGTGGAATTTTACTGGATTCCTTCACGGTCTATAGACCGGGTACCAGACAGCAGTGGATCTAGCCTTTTACCAAGAGGGGGATTTGACCAGAAAGAAAATCACCCGCGAACCGAAAAGCGGCGAGCTGATTTTTTTTTCCTGCTATTTTCAGGCCAGAGGGCGGATCCAGCTTTCGCAAATAGGGGGGGGGGGGCGAAAATATTTGTTTCCCACATTTTCCGTGGTAGGCATCTCAGAGCTGTGGGTTGCTGGTTTCTTTAAAGAGGTAGTCTTATTTACTTCTTAGATAAGTTTTGACAATCACACCTGAAAAGGGATATTTTAAATACTCTATGGAATACACGAAGTGAATAGGTACTTCACAAATCAAAAAATGCGATCATGCAGCGCGAGCTTAAAACATTAGATATTCAGATCACAAAACGAGACATTTTTTCAGATTACTTTTTATCTTAAATCAATTGGAAATTGAATAAAAGAATGACAGCTCGACATCCGAGCTGAAATATGTATATTGACTTCCAAACCGGATGTTATAAGCTCCATTTCAGCCTACTGAGCAAGACCTGTATCTCATCGGAAAGGCAATGTGAGCGCAAAGCGCGAGTGAAAATTTTGAATAGTGACATGAAAGTCTTTTTATCTTCAAAGTCTTTTCCTCAACCTTTTTTATTAACTCGTTTTCCTCCTCTTTTTTCTCTTTTCATCTTCTTTCCCTTCTTCTTTCGTCTTTCTTTCCCTATTTTAATTGTCAGCCCAAGGGGGGGGGGGTTTAATCCCCAACCCCCTTAGATCTGCCACTGCCAGATGATCCTTGAAGATTGTATGGTGATTTAGAGATGGTAGAAAAGACACGGAGTTTACCGAGTGCATAGTGCATTGAGAGTGACTGTTTGGATGAGGGAATGAAGACAGGGTTATGTCGAATAGTCGATTTGACAATTTCCGAACCTCGAAATGTTTTTTCCGATGAAGCTTTTTTCTTGATTCATGTTCCTATGGGGTCCTAGAACACATTCAGCTTGGTTTCCCAAACGGCAACTTCGGGCAATTTCGCTAATTTGCATAAATCCAAAATGGCCGCCAGATGCCATCTTGAAAAATTAAATTTGAACCACTTGCCCCAGTATGATAAGTAAAACATCTGTTTAGGGGGTTTGGGGTGTGTAGAACCCATCTCTGCTCTTTTTTTTTTGCAAAATAACGTCATTATCAGGTCAAATCCAAGATGACCGCCAGATGACGCCATCTTGAAATATCTAGTTTTGAACCCTTTGCCCAAGAATCATGAAGAATACCTCTTTTCGTGAGTTATTTGGTACGTTGATTCCATTCCTGTTTTGTAAATTTTGTAATATAGGATCATCTTCAGATGCAAAGATGGCCGCTAAACGCAAAATGAAAAAAAAATTAATTCCTTGCCTTATGTGTAGGAGGTGATGTAAGGGGATTTCAGTAAGAATACTAAGAATTCTTTTACAATTTATCATTTTTTTTAGGTCGAGGTGAAGTCAAATCTGAGATGGTCCAGAGATTGCTAGACCTCGTCATTAACCGCTTATCTTAGAATGAATCATAATAAGGTTTTGGGCTATGATGCATTTCGCGTGTTCTTATCAATGTTTTTTTTCTTATGCCCATCCATACTTTCGTACTGAAGAGGCTTCAAAGTATTTTGAATAACAAAGTTTTTTCTCCATATTTTTCCTAAATCAAAGAGTCCAATGATGTGTCTGCATTCGTTCGTCTCGAAAGACGATGGTGTAGTGCTAGGTCTTCCATTTTCGCCAAGGTTTCATGCGGCGAACATGCCCCGACCACTTGAGTCGCATTTGACCAAGAAGCGAGAATAAGCTCGGGATGCCAGATCGTTCGCTGAAGGACGTTTGTATTTTCACTTTTACCTGCCATTAATGTGCAGGGTACGTCCGACGCAGCTGACATAGGTGTTAAATTACTTTTCTTGATTGGCGTATGTTGTTCAGTTCCTTTCGGGTCAGTAATTTCAGCCCGCGCTTCGCGCTCGCATAATGTTTGTTGAAAGGCACAGCTTGCTCAATTACATATGCGGTATCTGAGTTTGTTCTATATATATATATATATTGTGAAAATATTAAGTTTCTGTACCGACAGTGATTTTTTTTTTCTTTTTTAAGGTCTAACCATGTCTAAACATTTTTCAATCAAAAGATGATATGGTAGTTTGCCATTGTATCTTCTCTCCATGAGGACAAGCATCTATATTCTTAAGCATATTTTATAATCATGGCACATTACTCAGGGACATATCTCGCATAAACAAATAATGTGAACGCGAAGCGCGAGCTGACAGATATTGATGTTATTGACCTAAAAAATCAATTTTTAAGGATTATTTGCATGAAGTCTCACAAAATTAAGGATAAGAGTGAGAATCGCGAGCTGATATTTTGTGAATATATTGAACTAAATACAAAACATTTTTTATGGACTATTTGTAGAAATTTATGATTATCATACGTATCTCACTAAAAAGATGATGTGAGTGCGAACTGAACGTTTTTGGACATGCTGACCTGAAAACGAGACTTATAAAACACATTTCTTAAACGTGAACATGAATTTTATCTCCCGGACATATCCCATTAAACAAAATGCTGAGGCCCGTATTCTGAAGTCGGGTTTAACTTAAACCCATGTTTAAAGTTGTGGTTAAAGTATGGATAGCCAATTGTTACATAAATCACTAACGGTATAGAGATATCTTATTTCAGCTCATTTGGCTCTCAAATCTTTCATAATTGTCTAGGAAGCATAAATAGATGATTGTCTTCACCATCGATGAATCAGGAAAGAGCACAGTAAACATAAGAAACATACAACTTAATAAAAAAGTTGACACTTTTGGCTTCCCATAATTTTAGCACAGGGTTAGACCATGGTCTAAGTTAACCCCGACTTCAGAATATAGGCCTGAGAATGCAAGTGGGAGCTGAAATGTGTGCCTTGGCCCATAGAGCTTGGCCCTCACACGTATATGCAATGTAGCGACCAAACACGGCAATTGGCAACTTTCAATATGCATAATGACACACTAATCACACTTCATACCGTACAATCCGTTGTGGGTACGACGGGCCTGGCCCAGGGCCCCGTTGCATAAAACTTATTTTTATGGTAACTCTGCCATCCAATTTTAGCTTCCTTCCTACGCATCGTTACCATGGTAGTTACCATTGGATTGCAAAGTTACTTTTATGCACTAAACGGGACAGGCCCGTCGGACCCGCTGATGTTAGCAGTTCTACGTCGAACGACACAGTCCAAGATATATTCACTCTAGTTGTAAATAAATCAATCTGTATTAAGAGAACAAATTTAATCAGAAATTATACACGTATCTTCAGTTCTTCGTAATAAATTCTAAATTTACACATTTCTCTAAAGTATAATCATGCCTTGAACTGTACTTTTTTTATTAAACCATAGACGTTACTAAACAATAAAAAGATGTCTCCCTGTGTGATTATTGAGATTCGAATGCTCTATTTTAATTTCCAGCATGATGACCACCAACAAATCAGTAGTACTTAATCATCATCATGTTCATGAAATATATCAACAGTCCTGTTTGTCTTTGTAAAGGGAAATAAAACTCCAGGATAGTATAATAAATTCAACATGACTTTGAGGGTAAATATTTCACTTGAAAACTCTTTAGAAGTTGCTTAGGAATCATTTTACTAGCCACATCATATCACTTTGGTCTAATTTGATTCATATTCGTTTATTTCATAAATCCCAATAATTACCACCAGAAAAATAAGCTTTCATAAAACCATGGGAATATAATCTCAGAGAATTGTGGGCTATTAAGGTAATTATTTAAATTTCCAAACATGAAAGTCAAGAATTCACTCTGGTCTCATCTTAACATAGTGTCTAAATTCAACATGTACTGGAATACACGGAAGGGCATTTTGTTTCAACCACTGAGGACATCGCAACACTTAAAGGTCAAGTCCACCCCAGAAATCTTTTGATTCGAATAAATTAGAGAAAAATCAAACTTGCAAAACGCTGAAAATTTCATCAAAATCGGATGTAAAATAGGAAAGTTATGACATTTCAAAGTTTCGCTTATTTTTCACAAAACAGTGATATGCACAACTCAGTTACATGCAAAGGAGACATGATGTCCCTCACTCACTTTTTCTTTGGTTTTTTATTGTTTGAATTATACAATATTTCAATTTTTTTACAGATTTGAAAATAAGGACCAGTTTGACTAAACCATATGGTATTAAGCAATGCTAATTCCTCATGTTCAGGGAGGAATTAATAGTTGTTTCACTTGACAATAAGGGAAACTGAGAATATTTCATATAATAAACTACAAAAGAAATAGTGAGCGGATGACGTCATCAGTCTCCTCATTTGCATACCGACCAGGATGTGCATATACCTGTTTTGTGAAATTAAGCGAAACTTTAAAATGTCATAACTTGATTTTACATCCGATTTTGATGATATTTTCAGTGTTATGCTTGTTGGATTTTTCTTTTTTTAATTCAAATCAACTTTTTGTTGGGGTGGACTTGTTCTTTAAACATGTACGATTGTGTGAAAAGGCCCTTCTGTTGATAACGACCGAAAAAAAATAATACCTTAAGTTTATCCAAAAATTTTAAAGATGAAAAGACCCAAAGATCAAGATGAAGAACAATCTCTATGCAATTGGAAGTAATATATAAAGATCAGCGTAATGATGTCGATATCATCTTGATGGAAAATATATAAGAAGTTAGTCCACTTCTAGAAATCATGATTGTGCCAATGGCTTTTAACAAATATAGAAAACTAGCGGACAGAAGGTCCTCGCTGCACGCGCGCACCCTCATAACACGCAGAATTTCTTTGTATCATACCCCCTTTTCACAAAATAATGTGTATCAAGGACAAATATTGAATCAGATAGAGTTTCCGTCCCCCTGAAATGAACGTTAACAACTACTTCTATCAGATGATTATCATTTTATTTACATTCAATGGGTGGGAAATGTGGCACTTTATTACATTAAAATCGGTTTTTTTGTTGCGTGTAAACGCGATTAACTTGCATCGGCTCTCGATTCAGAATCGGCAATTTTGCACCACCAAAGTAGTAGGTTCAGAACCGCGAGCCGATGCAGAATCGGCTTTTTTACTACGTGTAAACAGAAAGCCGATTCTGCATCGGTAATTGGCGCGCATTTCATTTACTTTACCATTATTACCGTGTTTACACTTAATCGGCAATTGGTTCTGAACCAAATGCCGATGCAGAATCGGCATTTGGTTTGCGTTTACACGTTGTTACAGCTCGCGGTTCAGAACCGCGAGCCGATGCAAAAACCTGAAATGATACGCATACCTACAATATACGTCATAATAAAGACAACGCTGGATCAGTGCGCTTACAATTACGTCACAATGGTAAAGTAATTGAAATGCGCACAAATTGCCGGTGCAGAATCGGCTTTCTGTTTACACGTAGTAAAAAAGCCGATTCTGCATCAGCTCGCGGTTCAGAACCTACTACTTTGGTGGTGCAAATTGCCGGTTCTGAACCGCGAGCCGATTCAAGTTGCTCGCGTTTACACGCTATGAAAAAGCCGATGCTGAATCGGCTCGCGGTTCAGAACCGCGAGCCGATTCAAATGCCGATTAAGTGTAAACATGGTATATGACGTACTTCAAAGCGCACGGATCCAGCGTTGTCTTTATTATGACGTATATTGTTGGTGCGTGTATCATTTCAAGTTTTTGCCACGCGAGCCGATTCTGCACCGCGAGCTTTAACAGCGTGGTGTAAACGCGGTGCAAGATAAACTAAAAGACGATTCTGCATCGGCTTTTTATTCTGAACCAAAAGCCGATCACATGTAAACACGGTAATCATTGCAATGATGATTCAAGATTCATTGCAATGATGATTCAAGATTCACGTGTGAAAAGGTCCTTCGTGATTAGCGTTCGTGATTTTAGTTTGGTTTCACACGTGCTAAAAATTCGTTATTAGCCTTGTGTTTCACTGGAAAGGGTGGTATATGAGTTGCATTTGATCGCAACTCCTTTATACAACGAGCCCTTGGAGGGTGATCCCGTCTGGTCTCACGACGTTCCTGTCCTTCTCCTTTCACAAAGCTTGAGGATTATGACCAATAGAAAAGTCACCCCATTGGTGGTTGCCAGAGCGAGATAGGCTGGGTTGTATCCAAGTTCACCAGCAATGAGACCTAACAATGAAATGCAACAGAAATACGTCTCATTCGATCGCTTATTATGAAATTTAGTGTAAGAATGACTGACGATTATATTAGCTGAAGGTAAATTCAGATCTCTGGAACGCCTTCCTGATACAAATTAATGGAATGTTTATCATTGCGGGTTGCTGGTAAAGGGACAGTAAGGTTACCCAAGTCTGCGCAGTGCCCTTGTCTGTGCAAACGAGTATCCGCGCGATTCTAATAAAAGAAGACCTGCAATGACCACAAACCTTACACCTGCTAAACATGGCTAGATATTACTTGACAATCCGAATGAAAATGGTGGGAAAGTATTGAATTCAAAGCACTTCACGCAATCTGAAAAATGACTGGCCGAGGGTTTTTTCCCCATGAGGCCCCCCTTCATAGAGACTCATATCTTTATTGAGAGGAGGGTTATACTACCTGAAATGCCCCCTCCAGCTAAAATTCCCGCTCCCTGCAACATCTCGAGGATTCCGAAGAGAACATCGAAGTTTTCGGGTACCAGCAAGAGTTCTGCACCAAGAATGACCGGTAAGAACGCCATCGCTTCCAGAGCAATCCCGGATAGAAAGGAGCAGAGAAGCATCACTGGAAACTGGGGAACAAAGACGTCGAGGAACTTGGAGAATTCTTCTGTGATCACCAAGCACAACAGAACTGTCGTCGTATTCCCAGATTTCCGGAGTACGAAGCCGAGTGTGAGACGGCTGATAAACGTGGCAGAGGCAACCGTCAGGTCTAGGATGTGGACATTGGTTAGTGACTGACCTCCGTCAATGGCTCGGGGAACGAATAAGAAGCGCCAACCTGCAACTTCTATACCCATCACAAAGTATGAAAATGTTAAGGTCACCAGGCAGGGCTCCCAAAGACTTCCACAGGTGCTCAGGGTTTCATGAAATTTGTTGCAGAACCCACGTCTTTCCATTCTTTGATGTTTACTGTTATTCTTATAGATTGCTTCTTTTCCCGAAGAGTAGAATCTTGTGGTATGCTCTCCCATTCGAATCTTTTTCATTCGATCTGTCCATTTAAGGCTATAAGTGCCAGTCGAACTCTGATCACTGTCAACGTCAATCTCATCTTCAAAACTTAGCTGCGACCTTTCTCTTGTTCCAAGCTGTTTTGAATCAAGATTTTCAGTTGATGACATGTCATCGTCTGTTGAATCAGATGATGAATCCGAATAAAATTTGCTACTAAAGCTGTATACCCCAGTTTCCGTTCCACTTTCTTCGGTTAAGAGACCATCTTGACTCTCCTGTTCACCCGGGAAAGAGGAGGGCCCTAGCGCGATTGCGAACGGAATCATGTTCCCGGATAGTGCCCCAAGTATCAACATAGCCCCCCTCCAGCCGTAGATACTCTGGAAATATTCAGCTGCAATTGGAACAAACAAAGAACCAAATGCGTATCCGGATGTAGCTATCCCATACATCACGTTGAATCGATCATTTGCAACCCCTTTGAGGGTCAAAATGGATGATACAAAGACCACTGAGCTGCCTAATCCTAAAACAGGAATTTCAGAAATAAAAATATTTACTAAACAGTAATAATATTTGTTACCGGATACTTTCTTTTGTAAATGTAATGCCGATTCTAGAGGACGAGTTTTGAGCAAATATCAATAATAAACCATAACAAAAAGCTCTTAAAACTTTATTTACATTATTCAAAATGAACCTCACTTCGAAAAATGACCCAGTAACAACAATTTCTTCTCTTTGTTTTCTGAAGCCCACAGAAATATAGTAACATTATACGCCATGTGCTATATAAACAATGATTATGATAATGATAATAATTTTGATAGGCCTACTACTACTACTGATAGTAATTATAATAATAATCATATTAACTGTTATTATTATTAAAAATGATAATGTTTTTTATGATAGTGGTGATAATAATGATGATGATATTCCGTTTGTATACAGCAAAAACTGTGGTGTTAACCAGTGTACATAGAGGACCACACCAGTTATTTTACACCGGTGTTAAATTGTTGGTGTTAGTTTTACACCTATAGGTGTTATTACAACACCTATGGTTGTTTCATTTACACTCTTTGGTGTTATGTTAAATCTCTAGGGTGTTATTTTAACACCTCAGGGTGTGGTCCTCTATTAACACCAATTGGTGTCAGTTTTAACACCACAGTTTTTACAGTGTATAAAGCCCTTACATTATATTCATCATCATGGGCCTCTGATGCGGACTAACCACCCTCCCTATAATCACAACATTACATGTAGATTAACTTAAAGAAGGGATATGAAACAAATAAATCAGGACTGTCAATATAATATTAACATTCTCTCGAGGATTCTCCAATTGGGGAAAATGAGTAATTGCCAGACCAACCTCTAATGAATAATTCCCACTATACTTTCTCAAAGCCTGATATATCAATTTTGTATACATGTAATATCTTACCGAATAAAGCGAAGCACAGACAGAATATCACCGGGGTTTGAGAAAGAGAAGAGAAAATTGCTCCACATGCCGTGCAAAAAGCTCCAACAAGGGTAACCGGTCTTGGGTTTCTCAGCATCCGATAAACCAATGACACAAGCGGAGCTTTAGGGCAAATGATAAAATAGAAATGAAATATAATTATGGAAAAATGTCTCCATAATTCCATCATGGATGAAATTCCATGATTTCATTGAATGGTTTCAGACATTACGTCACCACGTAAGACGGATAGTATACAAATAATGCACGTAAGCGCGTGCATGCAGGGCCAAATAATGAACGATGTGCGAGAAGGGCCAATGGATATACCGCACCGAGGTCCGCAGGACCGAGTGCGGTATATCCATTTGGCGGGTCGAGCACAGAGTTCATTATTTAGGTCCTATATGCACAAGAATGCGTGCATTGTTTGTTTTATACAACCCCTTCCTCTCCCATGTTACTGAGTTGCCCCGAATGCTATTATTTGATCTAAATTCTAGATAATTCTAGATCACTCCAGACCTCGTACTATCCCGCACTCTGACGTCAGAGTGCAGGATAGTACTTTTGGTATGACGTCAGAGTACAGGATAGTGCATTTTGGATGCAATAGTGCAATTCGCTGAATATCATGTGATCCGATTTGGACCAATCAGATTACAGAACATTCTTGGGAGTTGTATAAATATATATACCGCACCGAGGTCCGCAGGACCGAGTGCGGTATATCCATTTGGCGAGTCGAGCAAAGAGTTCATTATTTAGGTCCTCTATGCACAAGAATGTGTGCATTGTGTGTTTTATACAACCCCCACCCTCCTCCATGTTACTGAGTTGCCCCGAATGCTATTTTTTTAATCTAATTTCTAGATCACAGTGCAGACCCCGCACTATCTTGCACTCTGATGTCAGAGTGCAGGATAGTGCATTTGTTATGACGTCAGAGTGCAGGATAGTACATTATCACGTCAGAGTGCAGGATAGTGCATTTTGGATGCCATAGTGCAATTTGCTGAATATCATGTGATCCGATTTGGACCAATCAGATTACAGAACATTCTATGGGGTTGTATAACACTACCTATCACCTGTGGTGACCAATATGGGTTTTTCGTTGCGCGTTTGGATTCAAGAACACAGTAAACGCCTGTCAAATGACAATGAACAGCCGAGAGGGTTTTGTCGAAAGTTGGTGGACCGGGACAGCAGCTCGTCCGAAGATTAACGGGGACAAGACGAAAAACTGCAAATTTATCGTTAGTCCAGAGTTGTTGTTAGCCTAAGTGAGCGCTAACAGTAAGCCCAGTCACATCTTTCGGATTTTGAAGTCAAAACATTTATTTCAATGTGTAAGTAATCATAACGCATTGTTATACATTGAAAGGCATCGCTGCCACATTAACGGTTGTAACAGGGCCTCTGTTAGCGCATTTGTTAGAGCTAACAACGTTTCTGTGTGGTCAGTACAGGACTACACTGCTGTTTTGATTGAAGGGCGTTTGACAATAGATTCTCTGCGTGATAGAAAGCGAGTGCGTAGTGATTGCGAAAATGCCTCATTGTCCATAATGCCATTACGCGCAATCTACCAGTGTAACCAACTCCAGGTCCCAGTGGCGTAGCAGGCAGGGGGCAGGGGGGGGGGGGCAAGCTGCCCCCCGGCCCTGGCGGATTTCACCGGGAAAATAAAAGAAAAACGGGAAATAGAAGAAAAGGAGGGAGAAAGAAAGGGAAAGGGGAATGAAAGGGGGAAAGGAAAGGAGGAAAAGAAAGGGAAAATAAAACGAAGAATTTTTTTAAATGGAAAAGGATGGAAAGCGGGATAATGTACGAAAGAAGAACATTTGAGAAAGAACAAATCATTCCGAAATAGGCCTACGTGGGAAATAAATTAAAAGATGACAAAATGGCAAACAATAGCGGGAAACGAAGGTAGAATGTAATTAGTCAAAAGCTAAATTGAAAAAAAAACAATAACACGACCGGGCTGCCAATGATTGAAATTAAAGAGCAGGAAGAAAGATGAACTGCATAAAACATTGTGCTATAAGCTTGCTAAATTTTATGCAAATAAGCTACCGGGGCTTTGCCACAGACAAATAATGGACAAATCTATCACGTAATTAGAATTTAATTTCAATAGGCAATTTTGTTTCCAGCTCGTTTTGCACGCCGGCGACTTATTACAAATTTTTCCCACATTGGTATGTTTTGCTCCCTCAAAATATTTGGTTCATTAGGCAACTGGGTATTCTGTATATGCCCGTGATTTGATTAAAATGGCGGCAATCTGCGAGGCCTAATGGCTTTGATATCAAGAAGTTCCGGGGGCTCCGCCCCGGACCCCCAACCGCACAGCACTGCGTATGGAAGGGTTGGGCCATGGCCGCAAAAAGTTATACAAACAAGAACAAAAAAGGAGGAAAGAAAGGCAAAGGAAAAGTGTAGGATATGATTTTATTTACTGAATATATAATGTCAAAAAATAGCTCAAAGTTATAGATTCTCATGAAAAGGATGATTTTTTCTCGCTCGCTTCGCTCGCTCCAGACTTATATAAATCAGATTTTTAGCACATGTGCTATACTGCGCCCCCTCGTTTTTTTTTACTATTCGCGCTACTGCCGCAAAGAATCATGTTCGCAGTGGTGTACAGACCACAAAAAAATGAATCTAAAGAGAGAAGTGTGAAATATATTATTCTCTGGATATCATGTCAAAATCTATCACAAAATTGGATTTTTGTATCAAAAAGGTCAACATTTTTTGCTCGCTCGCAACTTTTTTAAAAGATAAATTCTGCCCGATACACGATATCTGGCCTTCTCAAAACAGTCGGCTCATTACACCATTACGCCTGTCCATACCATGATATGACCGGGAAATTTTCGGCTCTTGCCCCCCCCCTTGCCACCGACCCCTGTAACGCCGCTGCCAGGTCCCAGTTTTACAAAGAGTTGTGATCGACCCAGTCATGATTGATCCATCATTTTCATAATTTTTCCTCCAGGAAATTTGTACAATGTCCCTTTGTAGTCAAAGGGACAGCATGCTGAGTTGTCAAGACAACGATGTATGAGTATACATCATATCTAAAAAATATTCGAACAAACATGAATTACAGCGTTGCTGGCTTTCCATAGTTGTGGTTGATTAGACCAATCGCAATTTTTTTACGAGGCCCAGACCTACCTATGCGTTTACATTTCTGCCAATTTGGTCTGTTTGGAGTTGATTTCGTTGGTGTAACTGTACAGAATGAGATGCTCGCACGAATTCTCATTCATAGCACTAATGAAGACACGAGTGGCGATCAATCGCGATATATACGATCCCTGAGACTGTTGACTGTGTACCGCTGGTTCTAATTTTTTTTTCTTCTTCTTCTGTGTAGTCTGCTTCTTTCAATCCTGAATATTCTGGCAGAACGTGGTGAAGTGTGTGTCACAAGGGTAAAGTGCATGTGCCAAATATATACATGGTGCAAGTAAAAACAGGTATGGATCTAGCTGTTGTTGCCTTTCGTCTGTTGTAGACGAAAGGCTTCGGTTGATGGTGCTGTCACAACAATTACTGGGAGAGTGTTCCACATCTTGATGGTTCTGGAGAAGTGTCAGTGGGAGCGCCGTGCAATTATCTATCACGATCGGCAATAACGTCTGAAAGGGGGGGGGGGGGTTACCGATTTGGGCTATTTTTCTCACTGGTAAAGGCTTCAATCTCCCAACAACAGTTTAGTCAAGTAGAAACCTAACATAACCGTCAAGGTGGGTATGACTGCAATTTTTTTGCTGGAAGTTGTAGTATAGGGTGTCTATTCCAATAATCCGACGGGTGCCACCTGGGCACCCTAGGGCATTGACGTCATAGGCCACGCCCACTTTTTCATATACCTCTTGAATGTGATTTTCATATTTTACGGAATTAACATGTAATGTTTGGTATCAAATTAAAGCTAATGAAAAATCAAATGCAAATATATGGATTACTTGGGATTTAAATCACGCCTAGGTCAGTAAAAAGTCATTTTAGGTCATAAAAGGTCAAAATGCCTTACAAATGTTAGTAAGACATATAATGCGAAACATGCCATGCTTTAAATACAAACAAGTTAGGTATTATATTTATTTTTATTTATTTATTTATTAGAAAATAACTATACAGGATAAAAAGATCACCTGAATTGCTGTTTTACATCAATGTCCTGATTTAACAAGGTTAAAAAACATATAAAGTTACAATAATATCATGATGCAAAATACATATAAATATTTAAACTTAGCTACTAAAATATGATGATAAAAATACTGTAAATAATTATGTTAAGACATTAAAAAAAGTGAAATTACTTAGCTACTGAAATATGATAATAAAATATTGTAAGTTCAGTTCGATTCAACTCGATTCAACTCGATTCCTTGGGCTAATCATAGATGACAAGCTTTCCTGGAAACCGCACGTGGACAATGTCTGCAAAATCATTGCTCGAAATACTGGGATCCTTGGTAAATTAAAACAATTCTTACCGCACACTATTATGTTATCCTTGTATTCTACATTAATCCTCCCTTACTTAAATTATGGACTTATTGCTTGGGGTAATGCAACAATTTGGCTGATCGATAGACTATTTATATTGCAAAAAAGAGCTATTCGTGTAATAAATAATGCAGATTTCCGGGCACATACAAATAATCTATTCTTGAAAAATAAAATTCTGAAAATTAAAGAACTGTACACTTTTCAACTTGGACAGTTTATGTTCAAGCTTAATACTAAACAACTACCTATGCCTCTAATTGATATGTTTTTTAAAAATAGTTCGATTCATAGTCACTTCACACGCCAAGCAAACTCTTTTCATTTACCACTGAACAGAACATCATTTGCTCAAAAAACGTTTATTTTTATGGGTCCTAAGCTATGGAATTCTTTTACAATTGATATAAAACAAAGCAATTCTATACAAATGTTCAAAAAACGACTTAAATCATTTCTCCTGAATTATTACTAAATATTTAATTCATCAATTACAAATTAAGCCTTCAGTGCTAAGAAGGAAACCTTTAATAATTTGTATACACTATGAGTGATTCATATATTTTTAAATATTTTTTAATATGATGCATATGATTTGTATAATAATGTATATATTACATAATGTAAATATTGTTATTTGTTTGTTTGTTTGTTTTTACAAAAGAGCAATTCAGTTGCTATAAACACGTAATTACAACATTAGGGGGGCCTACATTATACAAGCTCTGCTTATCAGTTGGCCCTCCCTCCCTTTCAATTATTTATATTTCGATTTGATAATTGTCTATTGTAATTTTATAATGTTATCAATTTTTTTGTATGTACTTCAAATGTGATTATATGTTACTATGTCAATTGTATCAAAAATTGTAAATATGAAATTGAAAGTGGAAAATAAAATGATTGAATTGAATTGAATTGAAAACTAGTTAAGTGATCACGGGAAGATAATCTGTTATCACCACCCCAATATTTCGGAAGCAAACTCGGACCTGTCCCTGCCTAACGCATCACAGACATGGTGATGAAGGTGATGGTGATGATGGTGATGCTAATGATGGCGATGGCGATGATGGTGATGATGATGGCTATGATGGTGATGGTGATGGCATCAACATGAATATGCATTCTTTGAAAAGGTTAAGTTTGAGAGTGTGCATATTAAGAATACCATGGATGCTACCTTCGCATCTTTAGGATTTTTTTGACGTCATAATACAAATCGCTACGCATTTAAAACGTGTCCAGGACTATTAAAGGTAATTTAAGGTCATAAAAGGTCACATTGGGTCACAAATGTAAGTAATGCAACATATAATTTGGAATATATCATGTTTGGAATACAAGCAAATTGGGCATTATCTATGTAGGTCTATTTTTGGCTGACAGTTCTGTTGAGGATGTGCAGATTAAGAATCTGACGAAGGCTACTTTGGCAATCTTGGGCAACGTAATTTTCTGACGTTATAAACCACACCATCCTTTTCACGTAGGTCAACCTCTTAATTAGTGTACAAAATAAACATATCATGTTTGGTATCAGATTAAAGCTTATGGAAAATGGATTGTACATTTAAAGGTTAGAAAGAAAATGAAGCACATTCAAAGGTGACCTTTAGGTCATTTACATGCGTGAAAGTTTGATGATCGCGCGAGTTTAATAGAAAGTATAATTTTGTATCAAATCATTTCATGTGATTCCAAATAACATACATCAATTTAACATTTTACACCATGTCATGTTATATTCCTTTCACAACTACACTCTGTACCATACCTCTTCTACCAGATGCTCATAGGATTCCCCCTCACCAACAACCTCAACTACATGCCTCTGCCAGAGCTGTCTTATTTCCATTCACACTTGCAGTATGAACTATAAAATATATGATTCGACGGCCGACCAGCAACTGCTGTAATCCTTAAAAGTTATAGAACAGGGTGACGCTGACTTGTATCGAGAAGAAAGTTCCTCGGGAACAGCCACTGTTCATGAACAAGTACGGGTAAACCCAATGTCCTGTTCCATGTACTATCAGCTATCTTCTGAAGATGTAATGGCAGTAGAAGCATATATAATTTTTCTCTAACGACACTGACATTTCTGTTCTAACAGTGTTCTCATTTTGGATATACAAGTCTTTTGCATACTGATGGAAAAGTAATTGACATTAAAGGTATGGCATTGAAGTTTGGAGAAAAATGCTAGCTTTGCACAGATAATTCCCTATCAGGTTGTGATATCATGTTGTGTCAATTCGGCAAGGGAAAGTTTTCCACTCTAAATTTGCTGATCGAATAAGATCTTAATATAATAGAGCCCGATGCAGAAGAAGTGGACTGGATCAATTAAAGGTGTAATATTTATACTTTTCACCTTTCTAAACTTATACAACAAATGTAATGGTCTCTCTAAAATTAATTAGCACTACTTCACATTATTCAGCAATAAGTCAGATGCTTCAAAGATCATGAGCCTACCCCCACTGACAAGTCAGCAAAAGAGGTGCAATTCATCAGGAGCTTTATCTGGAGAGCAACTGATCAGAATGACTCCCCTGCAACTTGCCTCCCATGTATGGATGGGAAGTATAAGTTAGGAGGGCACTCCTGTACCTGTTCATAGCACATAAGTTACTTCCAAGGAATTATCAGAACTTGTTCCATGTGGATTTAAATCGGGGCCACCATGTTATGTAATTAAATTTGTGTCATTCTAAATACGAGGAAAACTGAACATGCAGTTGAGACTAAAGAGGGGGAAATCAGTCTGGAAGATGAATGAGAGAACAAAATGCAGTGGAGTTAGGATGATGTAAAATGTCAAATTTGTCTAATTGGATACTTGTCTAAAAATGTGAATTTGTGTTGTAGAAGTAATTTCTTTGGTGGCTCCAACATGATTGATCTTAAACTGGAAATTGTGTGTAATACATTACTTACCGTGTATGACTCTGTCCTTGATTATAGTTAATATGTTTTTACAGAAAACTAAAAAAATGCCCCCAAAAAACTATAAACCCCCCCAAAACCACAGCAATTTTATTTCATGTAGGAAAACGGGTGATACGATACCAAGCTTATGTTACATGTTTTGATTAAAGTCTTGTTACATTGCCTGACATCATTTGATTTACCATTATAAACATAACTGTATTTTAGGTGATCTTGTCATGTATTTAATCTCTTGTAACTTTTAGATTTGCATTTTAATTGCCACAAGCTTAAATCAGTTACCAAACACGATAGGTTTATTCTATAAAGTGTCACATTCTGTCATAATTACTTATAGGCCTATGTGAAAAGTGGGCGTGGTTCGTGACATCAGAAAATAGATATTGCCAAAGAGTGAGGAGGTAGAACCCGTCACATCCTTAAAGGTCAAGTACACCCCAGCAAAATATTGATTTGAATAAATAGAGAAAAATCAAACTAGCAAATGCTGAAAATTTCATCAAATTCGGGTGTAAAATAAGAAAGTTATGACATTTTAAAGTTTTGCTTATTTTTCACAAAACAGTGATATGCACAAGTCGGTGACATGCAAATGAGTCAGCCGATGATGTCCATCACTCACTATTTCTTTTGATTTATTGTTTAAATTATACAATATTCCATTTTTTTACAGATTTAACCATGGGGACCGACTTTACTGAATCAGTATTAAACAATGCTAATTCCACATGTTCAGGGAGGAATTAATCACTGTTTCACTTGACAATGAGGAGATAATTAGAATATTTCATATTTCGTTTAATAAAATACAAAAGAAATAGTGATTGGATGACGTCATCACTCTCCTCATTTGCATACCAACCAGGATGTGCATATAACTGTTTTGTGAAATTAAGCGAAACTTTAAAATGTCATAACTTTCTTATTTTACATCCGATTTTGATGAAATTTTCAGTGCTGTGCTTGTTGGATTTTTCTCTTTTTATTCAAATCAATTATTTGTTGGGGTGGACTTGTTCTTTAATATACACGCCCTCAACCAAACATGATATATTCCACGTTATATGTTGCAGTAATTACATTTGAGGCCCAGTTTGACCTTTTATAACCTTTAAATGACCTTTACTTGCCCTGGAAAAGTTTTAAATTTCTAGTGATTCATATATTGTATATTTTATTTTGAATTTGATTTATTTCGATATCAAACATGATATGTTTATTAAAAAAAACTAGTGTGGTTTATGACGTCACAAAAATAAAATTCCTCAAGATGCCAAAGTAGCACCGGTCGGATTCTTAGTACGCACACCCTCAGCTTAACCTTTGCCAATAAATTCACATAATATCCAACTTGTTTGTATTTAAAACATGATAATTATGTTCCACATTTGATATGTATTACATTTGTAAGGCAATTTTATGACCTTAAATGACCTTTACTGACTTATGTGTGATTTAAATGTCCAGTGATCCATAAATTTAATTTGATACCAAACATGACATGTTTACCCCTTAAAATATGAAATTCATATTTAAGAGGTATGTGAAAAAGTGGGCGGGGATTATGACGTCAATAAAAACAATGCCCAAGGGTGCCCAGGTGGCACCCGTCGGATTCTTGAAGTAGACACCCCATACAACATTTTCCAGCAAAAAAATCGCAGTCATACCCAACTTGACGGTCATGCAATAATTTTGATCATATCTACCCGACTAGTTGCTCTGATCATGGACCTACTACTTTGACTTAGACCCATGCTCTGGTGATACGTTGAACCCCAAACACTTACCTAGTTCATACACAAGCATCAGATAAAAAAAAAATCCATACATGTTTGACATTATTTTTAAAAGTTTTTGTTATTATGATTTATACTGTTGTACAATGATTAATAATTGATCTGTACTTAATTTTTATTTGATGTACATTTGTGATGGAAAAGAGATACAAGTCATTTCTTGAATCTTGATTGTTTAAAAATAAATCGTCTGGAAAAAACAGAAACAGTATTCCCGTCTGCATCGAATCCCGCCGTAGCATCCAGAGATGACAAAACAAATTTGTGTATTAACATTTTTAATAATACGTCAGGCAGCATTGTATTTAGATTTTACGTTGTTTATTGAAAAGGGCTCAAGAGAATACAAATATTTCAAAGAAGCAAAAGTTTGCCATTCCTTGGCAATTTATCCCGATTTAGGTGTTTGTTTACAGAAAGATTTAAAGTATTTTCGGAATTGTGGACACGATATTTTGTCTCTTATGGTCACCTATATATGAGCTGAACTGAATTAAAGAAAATGATAATAATAATAGCTGGATTTATCAAGCGCTCTTTGCCTGTGGATACAAAATGCTGCTATTATTACCCCGGCTTTAGCTGCATTGCTGCCATATAGGAGCTGAAGCATTCACGGATTTTTTTTCCTACGGGTACCCATTCACCTCACCCGGGTTAAATTTTTTTGGGGATGCTGAAGCCCCCCCCCAACACCCCCCGCATCCCAGGGCCATGCGCTACGATCGTAATCTCTGCAAAGTAATAACTCAAGCCAGCGAATGTGTCTATAGGCCTAATATTAATACTGTTATGATCATTATCAATGATGCCTCAACGCATATTGGCATTAATTCCATGCAGTGTAAGTATCATTCCTGGTGGGTGTTTCATAAAGCTTTTCGTGAGTTAAGAGCAACTTTAAGAACGACTGGTGATCATCTCTTCCCATAAAAAAAACTAATTTGGTGCCTCTCAAAGGGGGGGGGGGGGGCACGAGCCGGATGTTTCCCGACCTGGATCCGACACAAGAAAAACCTGGGGGCCGTTTCATAGAGCTGTTCATAAGTTAAGAGCAACTTTAAGAACGACTGGTGATCAACTCTCGTGGTAAAATGGTATATACCAAACTATTCACTGGCGATGGTTTAGCGCGTAAGAAAGGATCACCAGTCGTTCTTAATGTCGCCCTTAACTTACGAACAGCTTTATGAAACGGCCCCTAGGTTTGATACAATGGTGGATCCAGGTCGGGGAACATCCGGACCGTGCCCCCCCCCCCTTCGAGAGGCACCAAATGAGTTTTATTTATGGGAATATATCATGCATACGCAAGTGAGAGGAATTTTTTTTCATGTCAATCTTTTTCGTGGAACAGAAAGGCCCCTCCATTTTGTAATGATTGTTTTTTTTTTGCTTATCAAATATTTTTTGTGTAAAAAAAAAAATGCCCCCACTTTTTTTGGAAAATCCTGGATCCGCCCCTGGTTTGAGGTCATGTCTGTTTCCTTTGCGAGAACGCCAACCAATTGTAACAATATGTTCTTTGTGTAGTCCTCCCTCTATGTTTACATTTATAATAGTGACCCCATTTTTGAGAAGTTCTGTTTTATAGGCTCTCCGAGCGAACCATCACCACAATTTTGTTCACGCGTATCTTTCGTGTTTATTTTTTGTTTTCTCGGTAGGCCTACTCTTTATGGTTGGCTAAATCACAAATTGAATCGAATATTCAAAGCGTGATAATGGCGGCGGATCCAGGGGGCACATCCGGCCCGTGCAACCACCCCACTTTGAAAGCCATAAAATTATTTGTAGTGGTAGTAAATGTCGGACATACGCATGCAAGTAAACCCTATGAATTTTCGTGACATAAATCACCTTAATCCTGGAGTGAAAACTTTTTTCTTTTCATATTGTTTTTTATTATCAGATTTTTCTGAACAACAATACCCCGGCCCCAGGCACCACCGCTTTTAGGAAAATCATAAATTCTTCTTGCATGATCGTTCCGCAACCCAGAATACAGCGATTTAAATTGAAACTTTCAATGTTGGTACAATTGCAGCACCCCAAGTAGGTACTAATGTACATTTATGAACCTTTAAATAGTGTTGTAGCTAGCTAGAGTATGCACCCAAAGGATATAGAGATAAAGCCTTCTTAATTTAAAATATCACGCTAGTAACTTGGAAGGTGAAAAAGTGGCACCTTTCTGAATATGGCGCAGACTAGCACTTCTGAAAGGAAGCGATAACAAGTACATTTTGCCCCCTTTTTACTTCGTGGGCAAGATTACACACAGCGGTGGTTTAAGTGTCCCATTTGAAGGCACAAACACGAACCTTTATTTTTCAGTTTGTTTTTTCATGCAGGCCTACATTGTGATTCAGCCTACACTCTAAAAAATAAAGTGCTAATTTATCACTTAAGGAGCTTGTATAGTGACTGCACTTCATAGTGCTGATTGAGTAATTCAATTTTGAACTAGAAAATTAGCACAAGTAGAGGATTCTACAACCTACTTCTACTGTTCTGCTCTTTCCACAGCTGTGAACATTGCTGATTCAGCATCTACTGGATAAAGACAAACGGTACAAGAACCCATTTATGTTCACAGCTTTTGTGTTCAAACCTGCCTAGTTACCACCATGCCTACCGTATCCTGCCCAATTCCAGGCATGAAGATAGTTCGCCGCCTTGGATTACGTCAACGGGACCTCATCCCTGTCAGTATGAAGATGCGGACTGCCACTAAAGGGGACGTCAGGATTCTTGGGGCCATTCCATTGTGTCTATCTGGCACGGGTGCCCGAGGCCGGACGAGACAGCTTACCTACGTCACAGACAGTTCTGATCAGCTCTACCTCAGCCGGGAAGCCTGTGTTGGCCTTGGAATCATCTCAGATAGTTTCCCACAACTGGGTGCGACACGAGACCCACCCCTGCCGGACACGGCTGCAACCCTTGAGGGGCCTCATACAAGACGTGCCTGCCACTGCCCTCAACGTAGATTGCCCCTACCGCCTCCCACCTCACTACCTTTCCCGGCAACTGAGGACAACCATGCCAAGCTCCAGCAATACCTCCTTGATTATTACAAGAGTAGTACGTTCAACACTTGCGAACATCAACCACTACCCTTGATGGATGGCCCTCCTCTTAAACTGATGGTGGACCCCGATGCAGAGCCTATCGCACATCACACCCCCGTGCCTGTACCACTCCACTGGCGGGATGCAGTCAAGGCTGGGTTAGATCACGATGTTCAGCTGGGTGTGCTTGAACCTGTACCTGTTAGTGAGCCTGTCACTTGGTGCCATAGGATGGTTGTGTGTGCCAAGAAGAATGGCAAACCGAGAAGGACTGTCGACTTCCAGGCCCTCAATACTCATGCAACCTGCGAGACACATCACACTCAATCCCCTTTTCTCCAACCGAGGTCAGTTCCACACGGCAAGAAGAAGACTGTCTGTGATGCTTGGAATGGCTACCACAGTGTACCCATCTGCCAGGAAGATCGCCATCTCACAACATTCATCACACCCTGGGTAGATACCGCTACAAAACCGCGCCTCAGGGATACATCGCTTCACGTGACGGCTACACCAGGCGATACGACGAGATTGTATCAGCCATCCCATGCAAGACAAAGTGTGTTGATGCCATCTTACTCTGGGCGGACACATTAGCTGACAGCTTCTTCCAAGCAGTCGAGTGGCTAGACATCTGTGGTAGGAAAGGGATCATCCTCAACCCTACCAAATTTACACTTGGCGCAGATGTTGTCGAATTCGCAGGATTCGAGATCACTACCTGACAGTGTCCGGCCATGCCATAAATACCTGCAGGCGATCCTTGATTTCCCAGCACCGTCTAATATCACTGATGTGCGGTCATGGTTTGGGCTTGTCAACCAAGTATCGTATGCCTTCAGCATGACAGAGAAGATGTTACCATTTCGTCAGCTGAAGCCCAGTACGCCATTCGTGTGGACTACTGCCCTCCAGCGTGCCTTTGAAGACTCCAAGGCTGTTATTGCCGGCGAGATCGAAGATGGCGTGAGGATATTTGACCCCAGCAAGGCCGACCTGCCTGGCAACGGACTGGTCTAAGGATGGCATTGGCTTTTGGCTTCTGCAGAAACACTGCACCTGCGATGGCACTATATACTTCTGCTGTGTCACAGGTTGGAAGGTAACACTTGTAGGGAGTCGGTTATACTCATGCTGCTGAATCCCGCTACGCCCCAGTGGCAGGCGAGGCACTAGCAGTAGCGGCCGCCATTGACAAGGTACGATACTTCGTCTTGGGATGCGAGGATCTCATCATTGCCGTGGACCACAAGCCACAACTCAAGATTTTCGGCGATAGGGCCTTGGAGGGGATCCCTAATCCCCGCTTGAGGAATCTAAAGGAGAAGACACTGTGGTACAAGTTCAGAATGTTCCATGTCCCTGGCGTCCGTCACCGAGCTACAGATTGCCTCTCTCGCCACCCTACAGGCAAGGCAGAGAAATTGCACCTCCCAAATGACGTAGCCATGGTTGGTTTCATGCCCCTATCATTTCTGCACCCACCGACGCTAATGGGGGGCCTTCGGACCTCGGACCCTTACACTGATTCTGTTGAAGTCTGCACACTATCCTCTGCCATGTGTGCCTTGGACTCTATTCACCTCAAATCGGTTAAATCGGATAGAGTACGTTCTGCGACAGCGAGTGATGACACATGCAGACCCTCCTTGAACTCATCGAGTCTGGCTTGCCTGCGCATCGTCATGCATTTCCCCACCCACTGCGTGAATACTTCCAGTTGTGCGATGGACTTTCTTTGGTTGATGGGGTTATCCTCTTCAATGATCGTGTACTCATTCCTCCTTCCCTCCGGGATAAAATATTGACCCACCTGCATGCTGCTCACCAAGGAGTTACCTCGATGACTGCTCGTGCTGATGCTTCTGTCTTCTGGCCTGGCATCACCCCCGCAGTCAGAGCCCTACGTGCAGGATGCACTCAGTGTAACCGGATAGCCCCATCCAATCCCAGTGCACCGCCGGCTCCCCTGATCTCGCCGGCCTTCCCCTTTCAGTGTATCTGTGCAGACTATTTTCATTACAAAGGATGCAACTATTTGGTCATAGTGGACAGGTACTCGAACTGGCCAGTCGTCGAACGGTCTGTACAGGGGGCGAATGGACTCATCACATGTCTCCGTCGTGTCTTCTCCACCTTAGGCATTCCCGACGAGCTGGCTTCTGATGGTGGCCCTGAGTTCACAGTGGTAACTTCACGTCGTTTCCTTTCGGATTGGGGCATCCATCATCTTGCCTCTGTTGCATTTCCCCACAGCAACTGTCGAGCTGAGGTTGCTGTGAAGAGCATCAAGCGCCTTATCATGAGCAACACGGGTACTACTGGTTCCCTTGATACGGATCACTTTCAACGGGCGATACTTCAGTATCGCAACACCCCAGACAGGGACACGAAGCTCTCCCCAGCCATGTGTGTCTTTGGCCACCCGATCCAGGACTTTATTCCTATTGCCCCTGGCAAATACAAGCCACACAACACCTGGTGCGAGACCTTACAGGCAAGGGAGGAGACCCTTCGCAACCGTCACCTGAAGGGAGCAGAACGCTGGAAGGAACACACCAAACGGCTTCTTCCACTTGTTGTTGGCAACCACGGCCGCATCCTCTGAAATAGGACAAGACCGGCGTGGTGATTGAAGTACGGCAGCATGACCAATACCTAGTCCATGTTGATGGATCCGGCCGGATCACACTAAGGAATCGCAAGTTTCTGAGGCATTACACTCCGGTCCATCGGCCCTTGCCGCCGAGGACGGTGGACGATGACCTTCGTGCCCGAAGTTACCCGAACACCCCATCTGCCCCGTCGATCTTGACACCTACTGATGTGTCTGGCGGACTACCATCACCATCCCCGTGTCCGGTTGCGCCCACTCCGTCTCCTCGACAGCGACCTGGGCCCATCACCGACGCCTGTCCATCACCGGTGACGGATCAACCTGATGACTCCCGCCAACCAGACCCTGTTGATGTCTTGTCATCCCCGGCTGGCCGTGCTGCCCCAGCTGCAGTTCCTCGTGAAGCTTCCCCTTCGGTGGCTGCTCGACCGCCTCCTCCTACTTCATCACCTGAGGATGACGGCATCGCTCCTGCTGCCACCCCAGCTCCTTCGCCCAGGCGATCTCTCCATCGGGCCGGTAGTCCTGCATGGCACTCGAATTACGAGATGTCTCGCTAGCGTGCTATGACATCATTTTTGTGTTCTTGGAGTTTCTGTTTTACGCGTTTTTGTTCCTGCTGGTGTTCGTGTTTGCAGTTATTTGGACGTTACATTTTGCTTTTCTTCTACTTTTTAGAGTTTACTGTTTGGAGGAGCCTTTCAAAATAGGCATTGCTTTTAGGACAGGAATTTAATATTTGCCACTGACTCGTTTTTCATCACTTCTCGTCGTGCCAAAGGCTTGGGGGGAGATAGAGGATTCTAAAACCTACTTCTACTGTTCTGCTCTTTCCACAGCTGTGAACATTGCTGATTCAGCATCTACTGGATAAAGACAAACGGTACAAGAACCCATTTAACAAGCTCTTTAAGTGCTAAATTAGCACTTTATTTTTCAGTGTACACTTCAATAACCTCGTTCATACTTGTAATTCAAATAGTGTTATTGATTATGTTTTAATGATTGATTTCCACTAAAATAAATGAAAGAAACTTGGAAAATATTGACATAATACAGGAATATTTAGAGTGCGGTATAAAAGTAAGATTACTTATCTCGATTATCCCCTTACAAACAATAACTTGTACTTAAAAGTTAACACGCGCTGATTTAAACCTACATGTTTAATATCGTAATAAAAATAGAAATAAAACAAAATTTCACGAATACATACATAACAGATAAGCACAATTACACACGCACTCACACTAACACACACACACGGAAATCCTAACTGCAGTCTTAAAAAGAAATGGTTATACCAATCTGTTGGTGAATTATGATTGTCTCCAACCTATAAAACAAACCAATGTCAACAAAAATTCTGGAAGATTCAAATATTCAAAGTTCAAGAATTTTTGTTTTCATTTCCATCACAAATGTAGATCAAATAAAAAAAAAAATCAAATACAATTTAAGATGAAGTATAGGTCAATAAAATAAAAATTGTACAATAGCATCACTTTGTGATAACAAAAACTTGCTTGTAGAAAACATACGTCAAATGCGTCATTCATACCCTACACAAAATTCTTCATGCGTTTTAATTGGCTTAGTGTAAAAAGCGCGGCGCGTTACTAGTATCCGGCGCGTGATACAGTGCCTTATATGGCGCATTAATCGGCGCGTGATAAGGCGCGTTAATCGTTGCGTGATGCAGCGCATGATATTGTACGTTAATCAGCGGGTTAATATATATCAGGCTTTGAGGAAGTATAATTGATTTTTTTATCTGAGGTTGGTCTGGCAATTAATATTTTTCCAGAGGATTAATAATTCCCACTATGTTTTCGAAGGAAACGCCTAATATATTTGTTTTATATCCTACTTCTAATCATTTAATTATGTAGAACCAAAATCTATGCGCTGTGCCTGCAGAGGCCGGTTACTTGCGTTGAAGTACCTACTTTTCCCCAGGCCACCGCGCTCAACGGAACGCGGATTAGTGCCTGCGCGAAGGAGCGAGCGAAATATGACTTTTATCTCTCTGCTAAAATGCCTTGTATAGGTAATAATGACATAATATTGACTGGCCTTTAGGGGAACATCAAATATGTCGCCCGCAACAGAATCTGCACTGGCCGCTCCGTGCATTGTCTACAATGCGTCGGTTCATAAACGGGTTCCAGCCAGATTTCTGAAATACTGATATTAGCGATCAAAATCGACTCCTACTGCGCAAGCGCACTAGCAGAAATATGGCCAATATTGCCCTCTGTTTTGTATAGGATTCCTATTGACAAAGCTCGGGGAGGGCAACATGGAAAATGTTTAAATCGTTGGTCTTGTATATAAATTGCCTTTTATAGGTAATAATTATATAATATTGACTGGTCTTGAGGGGAACATCAAATATATTGCCAGCAAAAGAATCATATTGGCCCGAGTCTTTAGACGAGGGCAATATGGGTCTTTTAAGGGCAATATATTTGATGTTCCCCGAAAAAAGGGCAGTCAATATTTTTATTATCATCCAAATCAGATATCTAGAGCAAAAATCATGATAACAGTGATATCGTTTAAGAATAGAGTTATGTTGTGTCATGATAATATCAGTGTCTAGGCTCTGCACTTTACCATTATGACGTACTTGCAAGCGCCCAGATCCAGCGTTGACTTTATTATGACGTAGATCGTTGATGCGCGGAACATTATGAAGCGTATCACTTCATTCGCATCCTCAAAGGCCCGGATGTGAGACCAGGGAAAATACAAAAGTATATTTTGCGTCGTCTCTGCATGCAAAGTCAATACGCGCATTGAGACCGAGGAAAATACAAACAATATACCTATCCCTTCCTGATAATAATAAAATACAGGGAAATACGGTTTTGTAAATGACCAGCTCAGATGTCTGATAAGGGTGATAATAAAGCAATATTGACTGGCCTCGGGGCGATACGACATATATCGCCCAAACTAGATTTATATCACCCGAGTAGTAGACGAGAATGATATCAATTTAGTGAGAGCGACATATGTCCTTTCGCCCTCAGGCCAGTCAATATTGCTATTATTAACCAAATCAGACATCTAGAGCAAAAATCGTTAAAATTTAGATATTTTAGAGTTTAAGAATGGGAATCTATTTTGTCATGTTGAGCAGTCTGGGCCTCTGAAATTTACCATTGTGACGTAATTGAAATGATGCATCACTTGCCTGGGGATGCAGTATCCAGCGTTGTCTCAACTTGAATAACATTGTGACGTATAGCACTGCGCGGTTCAAGGACACGTACAAAAGCGCGTAGAATACCAAGATGTTAGCGCTGCCTTATTGCCCGCTAGATTTCCACGCATTTTCTCATTGACTTTCCTGAGCGGGCAATAAATTGGGTCTGTGGATAAACAATTGGAAACTTATTGACCGACCATTTGATCACAGTCATAAGCAAGCAATGATGTATTAAAAATGCCCTGCTCAGATGTCTGATACGGTTAATAATAAAGCAATATTGACTGGCCTCGGGGCGATACGACATATATCGCCCAAACTAGATTTATATCGCCCGAGTCGTAGACGAGGATGATATCAATTTAGTGAGGGCGATATATGTCCTTTCGCCCCCAGGCCAGTCAATATTGCTATTATTAACCAAATCAGACATCTAGAGCAAAAATCGTTAAAATTTAGATATTTTTAATTTTTAGAATGAGAATCTAGTTTATCATGTTGAGCAGACTGGGCCTCTGAACTTAACCATTGTGACGTAATTGAAATGACGCGTCCCTTGCCTAAGGACGCAGTATCCAGCGTTGTCTTAACTTGATTAGCATTATGACGTATAGCACTGCGCGGTTCAAGGACGCGTGCAAAAACGCGTGCAATACCCGGATATTAGCGCTGCCTTTTATTGCCCGCTACATTTCCACGCATTTTCTCATCGACTTTCCTGAGCGGGCAATAAATTGGGCCCGTGGATAAACAATTGGAATTTTATTGACCGGCCATTTGATCCCAGTCTTAAGCAGGCAACAATGTTTCAAAGTTGCCCTGCTCAGATGTCTGATACGGTTAATAATTAAGCAATATTGACTGGCCTCGGGGTGATACGACATATATCGCCCAAACTAGATTTATATCAATTGATATCAATTTAGTGAGGGCGATATATGTCCTTTCGCCCCCAGGCCAGTCGATATTGCTATTATTAACCAAATCAGACATCTAGAGCAAAAATCCTTTAAAAAATTTGATATTTTAGAGTTTAAGAATGGGAATCCATTTGAGCAGACTGGGCCTCTGAACTTTACCATTGTGACGTAATTGACATGACGCATCCCTGGCCTAGGGACGCAGGATCCAGCGCTGTCTCAACTTGATTAGCATTGTGACGTATAGCACTGCGCGGTCCAAGGCCGCGTACAAAAGCGCGTAGAATAACCGGATGTTAGCTCTGCCTTATTGCCCGCTACATTTCCACGCATTTTTTCATTGACTTTCCTGAGCGGGCAATAATTTGTCCGTGGTTAAACAAATGGAAATTTATTGACCGACAACTTGATCCCAGTCTTAAGCAGGCAGTAATGTAATAAATTTGCCCTGCTCAGATGTCTGATACGGTTAATAATTTATTTTGTTTATTTTATTTATTTTTTTAACGCGAAGATTAACACGCCGCATCACGCGCTGTATCAGGCGCCATATCACGCGCTGTATCGCGGCCCTTATTACGCACTGTATAACACGTCGCGCTTTTTACTCTAATACCGTGTATACACGTGCATCGGCTTTTGGTTCAGAACCAAAAGCCGATGCAGAATCGGCTTCTTGTTTATCTTGCACTGCGTTTACACGCTGTCACAGCTCGCGGTGCAGAATCGGCTCGCGTGGCAAATACCTGAAATGATCCGCGCACCAACAATATGCGTCATAATCATTATTATAGTACGGTGCAAACCCGTTTCAGAGAAAATCGGCTTCAAAGTTTACTATAATTTTCACACTTAGTTCCCTAGCCGTACGACGGTTCGGATGACCGCCGACGAAATTATCTTGGCAAACATTGGACAATTTTTTGGGGAAAATTGCCGTTGCACAATGTTTAAAATTATTCATAAATTGCCCCAACTATATACTCTCATGCATAGTTGTACTTCTAGACACATTAATGACGAGAAATTCCAGACGGTCCAATAAAATGATTTTAAAACTCCGGACATATTCCACTTCTTTCTACCAAAACTCTTTCCTATATTCTGGTGCCACAAAGTGGAGCAATAGCGAGTTTTCGCGAACCTCGGAGACGCGTCATTAGGGTCCGGTAACACAAAAGTTAACGATTAATCATACACTCGATTTTTATGATTGATTGATTATATTCAATAGAATCAAACGTTGAAAATTGTTCTACAATCATTGTTAAGCTTTGTGTTACAGTCCCTATAGATCTGCTTTTCGTGTGCAAAATTCTTTCATGCGACACCATGCATGCCTTTCCAAGATTTGAGATTAAATCCCGCTTTCATGCATGTACGACTGGTCATCAGCGTATGCCCGCCTGAGCCTGCGGCGGGCCTCTACTCTGGTAGCTGGCTGGAGATAAGCGAAACGCTAGTTCTACATGATAGATTATGACAAGGATAAGAAAGTGGTTTTCAAACAAATCGAGTACATATTGAGTGAGGAAAAACGTACTGAATTAAGGCTTAGATATATCATTACAGTCCATCGAATCTATTTTGCATCTTATGTGAATTATTGGTGGATCACTGGCAATTGATTCCATGGGTTAGATCACCTCTCCAGCCGAAACCATTTCGCATGCGTTGATATGTGCACAGCATAGGCAATAGGCCTATCCGTCTGAAAACCATCCGAATTTGCGGGTTTTTTTCTTTTGCTCTCTCCTACACAAACGATAAGCAATTTAGCACACAATGTGATGGGCATTATTTTTCTTTCCCCCGAAATGGGGGATTAGAATCAAATTCCCGGGGACCACTTCCATTGACGAGTGGATACCAGGCGCAACCATGGGTTTTCGAAAAGTACCCTAAACAAGGGAAGCAAATCTTTTCCAGATTATGAAAATGCATTCCAAGTATTGGCAATTTGACCAATAATACGTAGCTATCCTAACGAAATATATATTTTTTTAGTATTCTAAATATCGTTTTTGACCCCCTTATAACGTTACATATACATAACGTGCCCACTCTTGAAAAGGAAATCCCTTTTTACACGTGGTCGCGCCTGGTATTCACTCGTCAATGAAAGTGCCCCCCCCCCCCGGCGCGAAATTATTTTTCCCACCGCAGTTCTGGAAGCCAATATGAATATTCATGACTTGCGTCTTCGAAATAAGAGTACGCATGCGCGTGGACTAAAAAATTAATTGTCAGAGGTCGACGTCGTCGTTAGCGTTCATTGCCACGAATGATTCAGCACTCTCAAATTACCGGTACCCTTACATTAGTTACATAGGCCTTAATTAGATCTATATCTAGATCGAATTCTTAAACACTTATCAATCTGCCATCAATGACAAGACAAAATGCTAGGCTAGAGCTAGCTCTGGCTAGCCTAGGCTAGCGCATTAACTTTATCTCAAATCTGGACCTTTCTAATGCCTATTGCCATGGCTAACTTCGAACTGGTCAATTCTGAACTTTACGTTTAATTAGGTTGGACCAATTAGCTTAGTAGCCTTTAATAGGTCTGGTCCGTACTGCAGAACTAGTCCTAGATCTAAATAAATTTATCTTAGATCTAGTCTAGTCTCTAGACCTTTATAGATTCTGATCTACCCTGTATCAACATGGAACGTATTCTAACGTCAGGCACAGTGAGCAGAACATATATGTTTATCGCGCGGCGCGGCAATCGCAGTAAACTCTCGATCTTGATCAACAAAAATATAATAGATCGATCTGCATTTTCTTTACCAATTATCAAGTTTTTAATTTCCCGTGCTCTAAATTCGCAATTGTGTTACTAAATCTAGTTCTATATACGGACTAGATCTATTAAATCAAGGCGACCAAGCTCATTGGTCTTACGTATGTAAACGTAAAGTTCGGATCGAAATAATCAATTTTAAGTTAACCATGGCATAGTCAGCCGCAGGCATATATAGGCCCTATAGATAGGTCCAGATTCGAGATAAAGTTAATGCGCTAGCCTAGGCATAGCCTAGCATTTTTCCTGTCATTAATGGCAGTGTTTAAGAATTGGATCTAGATATAAATCTAAGCCTAAGGCCTACAATGGTACCGGCAATTTGAAGGTGCTGATTTATCATGGCAACGCGA
This sequence comes from Lytechinus pictus, assembly GCF_037042905.1. NCBI lineage: Eukaryota > Metazoa > Echinodermata > Echinoidea > Temnopleuroida > Toxopneustidae > Lytechinus > Lytechinus pictus. The sequence continues at coordinate 5,676,817 of NC_087259.1, forward strand.
ACGACCACAATTTTTTAAAGATTAAGTCCATGCGCATGCGTACTCTTATTCCGAAGACGCAAGTTATGTTTATTCATATCTGCCTCGACAACTGCGGAAGGAACAATAATTTCGACCCCCGGACGGCCCCTCGATCTCTGGGAGGAACCAAATGTGGCTCTGGAAGCTCGTCCTACATCGGATATATCGCTGTTAGCAACCAGAATTTTGCACACGAAACGCAGATTGAATGTTTCCGTTGAGAATGCGAAACGTAAAAAATTATCATGTCACACAATTTGCATTGCAGGACAGTGTTTTGCGACGGGCCCAAAAGTCTCTTACAAAATCAATATTCCGTCGTAAAGTCCGTCCGCGTTTCACAGCGAAAAGTGGGGAATCTACCCGATGATACGCGACTACAAAATCGAACAGCATCCTTTAAATTACTACTTGAATAATCTAAATGCAATCAGGGATATAATGACATCGCTTTCCATACTTACAGCCCATGCTTTTTGTTTATTGTGAATGCATAATTACCTCTTCAATTTAGTCTGTCTCCTTTGTTATTATATAAGAATAGATTACGGTTGATTAGTCAGACATTACATATTATTTCTTCACTCCTCAACTCTCTCCCTCTCCTTTCTTCCTCCCTCTCTCTCTCTCACTCTCTTGTCTTTTTCTTCTTTCTTTTCACTTGTTTTTCCTTCTTGGTCAGACCACTTATGAGCTATAATATCGTGAGCCATTATAGTCGTTACCTCTTCTTAATGATTTTGTGCATTGTATATATTTTTTGTGTGTGTCAGGACCATGATGTAAAACAGCCTCGGCTGATCATATTTTATCTTTATCCTGAATAAATATGTTACAATAAATAAAAAATTAGTAAACAATCGAAAGAAAATGATGATTCATTCTCATGTACAGATAATATTATATAATCCCAAATTTGGTTGATTTTGACCATTTCTGTAGGTGGAACATTTACATTCGTCTACTCGTTGGTTATTCTGACTAATCCATTCCAAGTAAGTAGTTAATTAAATCTCTTTTGAAATAGTTCAGAGATGGGATATCTTCTCTTAAATGGTCGGATAGGCTAATGATTCGTTCTTATTTACACTTTATACCACTACTTACCGAAGAAAAATACGAATCCAATCGCAAACCCCGCCGCAAGCCCTGACTCGGATGTCGTCAGTCCTATGTCAGCTTGGAGCTGTCCCTGAAAGATTCCGAGAGATCGAATGATACCTTGAGAAAAGGTCGTCACCAGAAAAATCACCAAGATCACCGCAAAGTATCGCCCTTTGGCAACACCCGAAGAAGTCATCTTTTTATCACCTGTCCCGTTCTCTGACCCCCAAAGCAGGGTTAAAAAGTACTAAAGTAACCGAACCCCAGCAAGGTAAATGACGACCAAGCGTCGGTGTCACCCATCAGTAGTCCGAAGAACCGCTTACCTCTGCTCACGATGGCACGAAAGAACGAAGTCGGCGTAAGTCGTAAAGCTGATGTGAAGACAAAGTAGCACAAATCTAAAGCGAACAAGGGCTAAGTAAGGGAGAGGTGGATTGGTATCTATCCCGACACGGTTGTAATTCGCAGATCCACGTGACAGAAAAATCACTTATTGAGGCAGAACAGGACAAATATATGTCAGAAAATTTGTATTGGTTCAACTGTCACAATGGCCTCGACAGTTTCGGTTATCAAAATGGGCGTAGATCTATATCCATTTTTGTTGGAGGGGGCGGGGGGGGGGGGTACGGGCGGGGATGTAAATGAATGTGGAAGCCAAATAACTCAATTTTTTGTTTATCAGTGTCTGTGTAAAATTTCCTTGTCATTGTCTATTGTATTGAAATCCCCTTTATGCCAAGTAGTATTTAGTTCAAAGACGCTTAGATCTATAGCTTATTCCCTCATATTTTTTTTCTTTTGACGGTCCCCGTATTTCATACAAATTTGTTTGCTCAGCTCCTTTACAGCTATGAATGCCTTTTTATCATTTGTGAATTTTTACACTCGAAATGACACATATATCTTTAAGCCGAAATGTCGGCTTTGATCAATATTGATGCATATAATAAACATGAAAAAGATGTGAAAGGTCCCCTTAAAATACTTAATGATCTTGCATCGCTTATTGATTCCGTTTCGAAATTGAAGGGGTTGCCCTCAAAGAGCGATAGATTTCAGCTGGGGCCATGCCCAGCTGCAGAAACTTGATGACAGCTCATGCCTAGGTTTGTCCACTTTTCATGAAACACCTGATACATAAATTTAAGAACCTGTAAACTAAGACTAGATGTTGCTATGACCAAGAAATTTGATGGGTAGAATTCAGAAACGTGAAAGATTATAATTATGACCCAGATTTGGTCGTCATAATCTTTATCTATTCTATGTTTTGCGCAAAACTTTTCAGGTGCCCCTTGTGCAATATAGTTGGATGTACAGAAGTAATACAGGATTACTATACACGTGACATCAAACACTATACGGGCTATAACCGGTTTTATTTCTTTTTATTTGGTCTCCTCTCATCTACCTTATGCTACGGTCACAAATACAAGGCTTTACGAACGACGTATATACGAACTATTTCATACCATTTATTGCTATTTATAAAAAAAAATCGGTCGTACGGCGATCGTAAAGGTGTTTGTGACCGTAGTATTACATATATTTATCTATTCAAGCAACCTCGATTAATATGAGAGCGGTACATGCACATGATTGTTTAATAGAGAATACGAAAAAGATGATTCTCCGTGTACATCATTGAAGGGTAAAAAATAATAGGATATGAACAGAGTATAATCTGACAAATAAGACATTGAAAATGTGCTCAAAATCGGATAAGATTGTAATATTTAGTTAATCTTTATTTATATTTCAAATGTGATTCTATGTCAACTGCATAATAATTGTAAATATGAAAATTGAAAGTGGATAATGAAAATAATTGATTTGAATTGAATTGAAGTTATGACATTTGAAATTTTAACATTACTTCGCTGAAACACAATCCATGTCTTCATGAATATGCAATTTGATCCAAGAAGGACGTTCAAGAATGAAAACTATTGTACTGACAGCTGATTTGTATGTTAGATAATCATAGCTGCATCTTATTTTGTTAACAGGGGATACATATCATACACACGTATATGAAAATGATTTTGTGTAAAAAAAGGAAAGTTAGCACATGACATCATTAGCCCACCTCGTGAATATTTATATCTGTTTTCACAAAATATAGCTTAATTTTACAATTAACATGATTAACATGATGAAACGAACTTCGTCATTTGTTATCAGATTTTGAAGAAATTTTCAGCGTTCTGATCGGTGTATTATACTTTATTTATTTTTAGATATAAATATTTTTCAGCTCGGAGTACACCTTTAGGTTATTCGTTAGCTTAATGTAAAGTGTATTTACGAATACATTCATTCGATTGACACTCTTTGACCGCGACCTTGTATAGGGATAGGCATTGTGCCAAAAAGGAACAGCCTTTTTGTTCTTTTGTGACAAACATGCTCTAGTTATTCAGGTTTGTGTTGAACACGACCTAGCTCTTCAAAAAGGGTTAATTCTATACTAAAATATCTTAAGCATAAACGCAGGGGCGTAGCTACGGAGGGGGGGGGGGGCTTGCCCTTCCCCCTAAAATTTTGTGACGGTCCCCCTGATAAAAAATGGCGGAGAAAAAAAAGGGAGAAAGAAAGAAAAAATAAAAAAAGAAGGGCAAGTTCCTATAGTCTACGTTTATTCCATCAAATTCTAATAATATCCCCTATCAAATGTGATTGCCAAAAAAGGCCTATCAGTTAGCGCTGAGCGCTGGTATTTTGATTGGTGAGTTATGTATAATCCCCTTTTCATTACAGTTTGTAAAAAAAAAAAGGCTCGCGATTTGCGCTCGCGTTAATTGTTAAAATATATTAGCCCATGCGTACTATCCATAATTACAAAATGCTTAAAATGTCCAGTTTTTAAGCCCTAATACCTACATATTCCACGCTCTCGTTAAGCATATTACATTAATAAGAAAATAACGTTTTCATGAATTCCTAATAACTAAATTGGCCTTTTTTCAGAATGGAATATCGACAAGAGTTTCATCTTGCGCTTAGGAATAAAAGGAAGATTGTCATCATTTTCATATGACGACAAAATGTCCTTAGAATGTCATGGTCCTATATAGGTCAACACACAATAAAAACAAATATATCAGCTCGCGCTTCGCGCCTGCATCATTTATTAAGTGTGATCCACATCCACTTCAAAATTCTCCTACACAATGCTTAAAATATAGTGCGTAAATTGACCCTTTTTTTAAGATGGGGATATCAAATGTTTTCAGCTTGCGCTTCTAGCTCGCATTATTAATCTTAAAAATTCATTCAGATTGCCCAGATTCTAGGTGTAAATTTAAAACACGCGCACTCATGTTTATTGAGATAGGCAGCTTATTTTCAGATCAGACTATCAATATTTTCTACTCGCGCTTCATGCTCGCATTATTAATGTAGGAAGATAGTCAATTACCCATCCTGTGCATGATTTACAAATCATGAATAGAATGTCCCGTTTTTAGGTCGAAAATCTAAACTTTCTTCTGCTCGCGCTTCGCGCTCACATCAATTGGTTAAGTTATATATACCTATCCATTTCATGATTATAAAAAGTGCTTAGAGTACCAGTAACCATTTTTTTTTGTCAGAATTTGAAAAATTTTCAGCTCGCGCTTCGAGTTCGCATGATCAAATTGTTGAAATATGTATCGTCTTCATGGGTAATTGCAAACAGTCCTTAACAAGTCCCTTTTCGATCGTTTTATTAAAAAATTCTGCTCGCGCTTGGCGTTCGCATTAATTATATCTTGTTCAGGATCACAAACATTGCCCAGAATGTTAAATTTAGGAATAATACATAAAAAATACATAAAAACACATGAAAGTTCAAAATAATAATTAGCTCGCACTTTTTATATAGGGATTACTTAAAATGTATGTTGTTTTACAAGAATAACGCTAAGAAGTGACTATTCCTTTAAACAAACAAAAAAATCAAATTTGAGCAGCCGATCGGGGAAAATATATGGGTTAAAATAATTTCGGGCCCCATCCCCGCCCCATGTGACACATATACACACAGAAAAAAATGCCCACCCCATTAAAATGCAAGGACCCCATGCCCCCATGAAAAAATAGCTACGCCACTGCATGCACGCGTTCAAGTATTAAGCCCTTTGCACACTATGTGGTTCAAGTACGATCCGAATTTTAAAGAAATAGTAATGACATTTGATATGAACATTCTAACCAATAACATCTTAGCGATCATCTTAACGAAAAACTGATGATTTACTTAAAACCCGAACTCATTATCGTCCTAACACTGGTTTACTGGAAACTAGTTCGACGTGTAGGCCTAATGAGAATACTCGAAGCGGTTTTGGAAGCGATCTTCCAAACCGATTCGGGGAAAAAAACCACCTAGCGATGTCATGGCCGTACGCGTATTTTTTTTTGCTGGGGGAGGGCAGGCCGCTCTGACTCTTTCGAAAAAAAATTTTAAAGAAGGGAACGAAGCGATCGAGCTTGTCGTTGGCGCGCTTTTGCAATTTGTAAAGTGAACTTGAAGGATTTCGTGCATACTTTTGGTAAATTTTGTGAACATTTTCAGTGAAAAAAATCTTCCAAATTTCTGGGAAGGCAACTGCCCCTGCCCCCCCCCCGTTGTGTACAGCCATGAACGATGTCGTTGTCAAGATCGTCAAGATTCTTCAGGAAACGATCTTGCACATTAATTTGAGCGCGCTCGTATGCGCACACACTGTAGTGTACAGCAAAGGTGTGCAAAATATTAACGTTGCGGTTTCAAATATTTCGCGAAATATGTCAACGTGTAAATATAAGTATAATTTATATTGCATGCATTGTTTTACTTTTAATTGTTAAATTCATTGATATATATGTATGAATTGTATTTTTTGTTGGAAATGAGAAAACTTATATACACTGAAACTGAAATTGAACGTATCACCCGATGGATACTGACCTCCTACTAGTGTGAGTGCACCCGATGGTCACTCCACTAGCTTTGCCTTAGCAACAAGACCGTGCTTATCGTGAAGTGGGTTTTGAAAGCCACTTTTGGGTGATCAAATGGCAACGCTAGCAAAGCGATCTTCTAAACTGGTTTCCTGAACTAAACTAGTTTTTGGATTGTGATCTGAACGGTGTCTCGTTTTTATTCAATAATATACAAATAATGCACGTAGGCGCGTGCATGCAGGGCCGAATGGATATATACCATCCTGAGGGGAGGGGGGGGGGGCGATCGTCCCACCAATGAAAATATGGGAGGAGGGCAAACATATCGTTTTGCCCCCCCCCCCCAATAATTCCGCATGTGCAAAAATAAAATGAGATTGTAATGTTACACAGAAATCAGCAAGCGAGGTTAGGATACACAACTCGTTCTTTATTTAAAATCGTGCTAAAAATATCCGCTTTTCAGATTGGAATATAAAAATTTTCAGCTCGCGCTTCGCGCTCGCATCATTTCTGTAGCAAAAACCCATACTTTTCTTAATTAAATATAGGTGAATAGAATGTCCCGTTTTCAGTTCCAAACTCCCGCTAACGATTTGCAATAATGGTTTGTTGGATATATATCTTGTTCTTTATCAAAAACGTCCATTAAACTAAATTTTTTCAGATCGAAATATCAAAATTTTCAGCTCGCGCTTCGCACTCGCATCTATTGTTCTTTTAGATACCCATCTTAACCATTGGTACCAAACATGCTTAGAATATCAAGCTTTCAGGTCAGAATATAAAAAAAATTCAGCTCGCCCTCGGCACTCACATTATCTGTGTAGTGAGATATGTATCCTCCTCATGGGTTACTACAAACCGTTCAGAAACAGGCACCTTTCCTGTTTTTTTGCGCTCGCATTAATTTGTTGGTGAGATATGTGTCTCTTTCTCATGACTCTGATATATATATATATATATATATATATATATATACGGGTGTTTGGAAGGGTGAATGGTGTGTATCTGATTGTATATAAGGGTGAGTGTGCAGTGTTGTTAGACAGAGTTTTTTTCTCAATAATTCAAATTAATCCATTTATAATTATGTATCTGAGTAATGATTCACCCTATAATGTTATATTTTTTGTATTATGCATTCATATTAAAGATATTCTGTATATTTCCAACTTATCATATGATTATAATTCGTAATTATTTGTATAAACTTACTTTTTTTGTATTATCACCTGGTTATAATTACGATTATTATGTTTTATGTATTATTCATGTATACTAAGATTGGGTGCCTTTTACTTTGTACATTTTATTCATGGCATGGCCCCAATGCAAATCAGACTCTGTATCTGTTTGGGTTTTTTACTGTGTGAAAATAAAATCTCCCCCTCTCTCTATATATATATATAATATAGGTCTGTCTGTGTGTATGTGGGTATGGGTGAGTTTGTTGTTTTGTGTGATCGAGCGTCTTTGGAACGTTGATTTTGCCCCCCCCCCCCATCTGAAAAATGGATCGACGCCCCTGGCACCGAGGTCCGCAGGACCGAGTGCGGTATATCCGTTTGGCGAGCGAGTCGAGCACAGAGTTCATTATTTAGGTCCTCGATGCACAAGAATGCGTGTATTGTTTGTTTTATACAGCCCCCACCCCTCACATAATTCTATTCCGGTTAGCATAATTTGCAGGTACTAGGCAGTAAGACCACACAAAATAAATTCAAAGTAATTTAAAATTCAAATGAGGAAAGGGACCCTATAAATAGGAGTCGATGTCGCATGTAATCATCTTTTCCTTTGTGCAGTGGCAGTGAAGACACGTTATTTTCTATCGTCATGCAGGCGGAAGAGTCCGGATCCAGGGATATCATCGAGATGACGAGTGCGGACAGAGGGGAAGCTCTGGAGAATAAGCTGGCCGCACAGTCGGCAGATCTTAAAAAATTATCATCCCAAATGTCTCTGTTCATGGACGTTGTCTCCATGAACATTAATATTAATATTGCGACAATCCCACGTGCGAAGCACGGGGATAACCTCCCAGTATGTAATACTGGTGATGAGGAAGATATTTTGAGTATCTTTGCTGACAACATCGCATCAATCTGTACATCGCCCAGCAGGGCTGAAAGTTACGACCCAGACATTGATTTAAGCACCGTGGATAGGCCCAATGAAGACGCTGTCTTCTCTCCGGCCGATTGTGACCTATATACAAAGGCACAAGGGAATTCGGTTCACCGCTCTCAGATACATTAGCAAGTCGAATGACAAAAGCAGTAACGCTACCACCAAAAAAGGAAACCATTGATAAAGCAATATCTCACTCCTGAAAATGCTCCTTCAGTTTGCACACCAAGAATATACCCCAAGAGCTTTGGGGCTCTATTCCGCCGAGGGTTCGTGCGGCAGATGGTCGTGTGCAGAAACTTCAGTCCAATATCGTTAAAGGACTACTTCCATATGCTGGAATATTATCAGAACTTCAAAAAGCAGATTCTGAAAAACGTCAGATAAACATCGACCGCATCAAACGTCTTGCCTTAGATGGCATTACCCTGAATGGATTTGCCTCTTATGGTACGTGTTTAAGGGGATTATCCCCGCGATATATAGGCCTAGTTATATATATCTTTTGTTAGAATGATTTCAGGAGTTGGTAAAAGAGTTAGGACGTTGGTATATCTGTTCTATCCTATACATACATTGTACATCTTTTGTTAGGTAACTTGTACCTATCTTACGTAACTTTGGCCGGCTTCATCATACCTCAGCAGGAAGGTGTATTGTTTTCAATTATTTGAGATCGGATGTATTGGCCATTGCGTCTTAATTATGCACAATTTATTTCATGTTGTGCCCTTGATCGTTTCCTCGTCCATATAGGTTGACACCCTATCATGTGGAGAGGAATTTTGTTTGGGCAGTGTTATTAATGTTGTGCCCTTTGAATGTTTCCTCGTCTGGAGAGGTGGGCACCCTATGCAGAGAGGAATACTATTGTTTGCGTCATTATGCACCCCGGGTAGTATGTGCGGACGCTTGGGTGCAGACGCTTTAGTAAATTGTGATTGAATTTTCGGATAAAATATACCCGGGTCCTTCCAAGTAGTTATGCTGAAGCCCTCCACTCTAATTAAGTGGTATACCCATTATATAAAGTTATAACATTGAACTTAGGATGGTGATTTTCAGATTTAAGAATCGTACTAATATGTATTCCAAATATAGTCTTACAACAACCAACTTATTCATGTTGTAACCGCCAAGATTATTAAGCCTATTCCCATACTGTTATGGGAATTATGTTGGTGATTATACTTGTTATGTATTATAATTATGGTTGAGATTAAAACCACAACCAATGGCACACCTTAGTTTCTTGTGCTTGTGTGAATTGTGAGTGTAATTCGAATGAAATGTCGATAAGTTTACCTCGTGAGAAAGTAGAAAAATTTAGAACGGGAGGAAAATCTATCGTATCTTCACAAAGAGTTATTATACGTGACCTTGCAAAGTTCATCGGTCTAATTGTCTCATCTTTTGAAGCCTTTCCAAAGGGAAGAAGAAGAATTCGTTATCGTAATTTGGAATCTATCAAATGCGAATACCTTGAATCCTCAGGTGGAAATTATAGCACCTTGGTGCCTGTTAATAATGTCGTATTGCAAGAAATAAAATGATGGCTTTCTATCTCATCTGATGCCTTTTCCACGGCAGCTAAAACTCCACCTATTAGTACTATAATTCTCACAGATGCGAGTAACAAAGGGTGGGGTGCTATGGTAATTCTTTTTCTCAAGGTGTTTGGTCGTCAAGGTCTGCCGATTTACATATCAATGCTCTTGAGTTGCTTGCAATTCAGCACGCTATGTTTTTTTTTATGCAGTACATGCATGGATACTCATATCCACTTTAAGTCAGACAATAGTACCGCTGTCTCATACATTAAGAAATTTGGTGGGCGTGTTCCCACGTTAGATAGAATTGCCCGAAATATCTGGTCATGGTGTTTTAAGCGTAATACTTGGCTTTCTGCGTCACACTTGGCTGGAATTGCAAATGTTGAAGCAGACACACTCTCTCGTAGAGATCTTAACAAAGAACTTCACCTTTGTCCTATTTTATTCTTTTGTATTTGTCATCATTTCAACGTTTGCCCTGTTATTGATTTATTTTCTTCTCGCTTCAACAATCAATTGCCATGTTATGTCTCATGGAAGAGTGACCCAAGGGCATTTGCGGTGGATGCTTTTTCCATCTCTTGGCATTCGCTCATCTTATATTTATTTCCGCCATTTTGTCTCCTTACTAGGGTCTTACAGAAAGTTTCGAGAAGACAAGGTGGACAAGGCGTTGTTAATCGCCCCTCTTTGGAGGGCCCAACCATGGTTTCCCATGATCCTTCAGTTTCTAATCGACATACCCCTTCTTCTACCAACCAATCCTCTTGTGGAGCATCCGAATCCATTTCAAAGCCTCCAGCTCACCGCTTGGATCATCTCAACGAATGTTGGCGCTCAGCGGGAATTTCTGAACACGCTTCAAGTCTCATCGCCCTCTCTTGGCGAGATCGAACCAACCAACATTACGAGTCGGCATGGAAGCAGTGGTTTCGCTGGTGTGGTGAACAATCGATTGATCCCTTTAAACCAACTTTCTTAGTTCTGAACAAAGTCAGGGAAAATCGTATTCCACTATTAACTCATATCGCTCAGCGCTCTCTTCTGTTCTTCCTCCAATTGAAGGTTATGCTACTGGCAAACATCCCATGGTAGTTAAGTTATTAAAGGTCAAGTCCACCTCAGAAAAATGTTGATTTGAATCAATAGAGAAAATCAGACATTCACAATGCTGAAAATTTCATCAAAATCGGATGTAAAATAAGAAAGTTATGACATTTCAAAGTTTCGCTTATTTTTAACAAAATAGTTATGTGAACGAGCCAGTTACATCCAAATGAGAGAGTCGATGATGTCACTCACTCACTATTTCTTTTGTTTTTTAATTGTTTGAATTATACAATATTTCAATTTTTACGAATTTGACGATAAGGACCTCCTTGCCTGCCTGAAGCACAAAATGTTAAAATAATGGAATTCCACGTGTTCAGGGAGGAATGAAACTTCATTTCACATGACAACGACGAGAAAATAAAAATATTTCATATTTCATATAATAAAATACAAAAGAAATAGTGAGTGAGTGATGTCATCAGTTCCTTATTTGCATACTGACCGAGATGTGCAACTGTTATGTGAAATGAAGCGAAACTTTAAAATGCCATAACTTTCTTATTTTACATCCGATTTTGATGAAATTTTCAGTGTTATGCTTGTTGAATTTTTCTCCTTTTATTAAAAACAAGTTTTTGTTGGGGTGGACTTGTCCTTTAAAGGGGATATTCAATGCTAATCCTCCTAAACCAAGGTATCAAAATACCTGGGAAGTGTCCCGAGTGTTGGATTATTTATGTTCATTGGCAGAGAATAGCCAACTTTCTTTATTTCAATTAAGTCAAAAACTTGTGTCGTTAGTGGCGCTTGTAACAGCGCAACGTATACAGACACTCAACCATCTGGATATTTCTTTCTTGCACATTTCTGATGATCGTGCAGTTTTTCAAGTTATGGAAATCTTGAAAACCACACCTCCAAAACGGAGTATTGCAAATCAACTAGTTGAACTTCCTTCCTTTCCTTTGAATAAGAAATTGTGTGTTTTATCAACCCTCAAAGAATATCTACATCGTACTAAACCGCTTCGTGAATGTCATGGTGAATCAAAGCTCTTTATTTCTAAAAATCCCTCACAAATCTGTATGTTCCACTACTTTGTCAAGATTGCTGAAAACCACTTTGTGTTTTCGGGCATTGATACCTCAGTGTTTTCAGTGTTTTAGAAGTGCAGCTATTTCTTCTGCATTCACACATGGTGTCACATTGAAAGAAATAATGAAGAAAGCTGCCTGGTCAAATGCCCAAACTTTCAAACAATTTTACCACAAACCCATGGTCGCTACAGATTCTTTTGCATCTTCTGTTTTGGGACAAACTTCATAAATAAATGGTTTTATCCCATGACATATCACTATGACGTAGAGTTCAAGCTGTAATTGAATAGATTTTGTTAGTTTAAGAAGGATGAAGTCATTTAGTCTGTGCGTTATCCGATCACTCATGAAAATTCTACATGGGTGTGAAATGTTGTTTTTGTAAGAAGGTGTTAACTTCCTCCGAGTGTTTTTTCCTCTTAGCGTTTGAATACATTACATTTTTTTCATTGTAGAGAAAATGAATATCCTACCAAAATAAAGAAGATGAAGGATCAGAAATTAAAGAAGAAAAAGAATAAAAAAGAAAAAGAAGAGGAGGAAGAATGAAATAAAGAATGTTACACATTCAGGATGATACGAAAGGAATTAGTATAATAAAAAAATAAGAACTTGTTAGGTTTGTTACCAAGGTTCTTGACATGAGTGAACGTGATTATAAACTCAGATTACAGTATTGTGTTTTTCATTTATGAATGCCTTATCCTATATCCGTTTCAAATCAGTTTCTATGATTTTAGCTTTGAACATACTAACCCTCTGAAGACTTGTACAAATGTTACGTAATATAATTCCTAAATCATGCAAATAACATGAAGCATAATTAGAATTCTATTAGTAATAATGTAGTACAAGTCAAAAAGGGTCCCACCCTAAAGATCCTTTTAAAGATCCCCTCCCTTCCTCTTTGGTTTTTTATCGTTCAAATCACAGACTCTGTCATGTTTGCCTTGCATGGAGTGTACTATTATCATGATTATGTGTTTTGTGAATGATTGAGTATGAGTCCATTGTGATAACAACCATTTGATGCTTGGTTTTTTTTTTATCACCTTCTGTGAACCAGTTAGTGTGATATGTTTGTTTGATGTCTGGATGTGATTATCTGGATGAATTTCTTTTAGGTGTCCTTTTTTTGGCAACATTTCACTCTTTTTGTCGCGTGTTTTCTATTAGAGCCTCTCTTTACTTTGAAAAGATGATGACATACGACATCGACTCCTATTTATAGGGTCCCTTACCTCATTTGAATTTTAAATTACTTTGAAATTCTTTTGTGTTTTTGTGTTTTAATTATACTTCATGTTATTTGCATAATTTAGGAATTATGTTTGATCTAAATTCTAGATTATATAGATAATCCCAGAACTCGCACTATCCTGCACTCTGACGTCAGAGTGCAGGAAAGTGCATTTGGTATGACGTCAGAGTGCAGGATAGTGCATTTTGGATGCAATAGTGCAATTCGCTGAATATCATGTGATCCGATTTAGACCAATTAGATTACAGAATATTCTTGGGGTCGAGTTGTATATCAAAATATCAGCCGTCTCAATGATACAGTTCGTAGTTCAAATCTGGGCATGATCAGAAGATTCTACGCACAGTGGCGTAACTACGGGGGGGGGGGGGGGGGGGACTATGACAAGAATCCTGCATGTATGAGGATTAATAATGAGCACATCTGAGAAGGACTTGTGTCAGATTTTTTTTTTAATAAAAAAGGATAATTATTTTATGTTTTAATTGTAGTCTTTAAAGTAATAATGATGACTTGACAGAGATGATGAATTAAACTTAGTTTGGGAGTATATCATAAGGTTTTAATAGAGATAATTTGAATTTAGTCTTAAAAGAGTTCTAAGATTTTGCATTTGTTATATCATTATGAAGTGAGTTCCATAACTTCGGTCCATCATATATAAATGTGTTCTGAGCCCGCAAAGTTCTTAAAAGTGGTAAATGAAATTCACCCAATCGCCTTGTTGGATAGTTGTGAATGGATTGATTTTTTGGAAACATTGAATTAAATACATTTGGGAGGTTGTTGTTGTTATAGTTATACATAAACTGACCGAGATTAAACAAATATAAGTCTTTAATTTTCAATATTTTATGTTAAAAAAATAATGGGTCAGTATGAGACAAATATGCCGTGTGACATATAATACGTAGAGACTTCTTTTGTAATAGGAGTAATTTGTCTAAGAGTGTTTGTTGTGTATTACCTCACGCTAAAATTCCATAATTTTAATAAGGCAATATAAGGGATGAATATAATGTAAGCAGGGACGATAATGGTAAACAAAATTTAAGCTTGTTAATTATACCAATGTTGCGTGAAATAGTTTTACATATGTTATATGTGAAATTTCCATGAGAGCTTATTATCGACTGTTATTCCAAGAAACTTAATATGGGATACATTTTCCAAGGGAGTTCCATCTAAAATAATATAAACAGGAAGTGTATTTATAGAGTTGCTAAACAACATATATTTTGTTTTTTTGAAGATTTAGTGACAATTTATTTGCTCTTATCCATTCGGTGACATTTTCTAGTTCAGAGTTGATTATATTAGCAAGGTGAAGAGGATTTTTATGTGAAAAAATAAGTTAGAGTCGTCCGCAAAGAGAATGAAAGAAAGAACATCTGATGATCTACAAAAATCATTAATATAAACTATTAACAAAATCGGGCCTAAAATACTACCCTGGGGAACTCCACAATTAATTTTTTTTCATTTGAGAATTGCAACCGTTTAAAAAGACATATTGCTTCCTATTCAAGAGGTAGCTCCTGAACCACTCCAAGGTCTTCCCACGCACTCCATAATGATGTAATTTGTTGAGTAAAATATCATGATTAATGGTGTCGAAGGCCTTGGAGAATTCCAGGAACAAACCAATTAAATGAGAAGATTTATCGATTGAATGTGCCGCTTTTTCAATGAAACTCAATAAAGCATGTGTGGTGCTATGCTTTTCCCTAAATCCAAATTGGGAATTTGAAAGAATATTATTTGATTTGAAAAAAATTACAGTTCTTTTATAAATAATCTTTTCAAGTATTTTCGACAATGTAGATAACAAAGAAATTGGGCGGTAATTATTAACATCTAATTTATCACCCTTTTTAAACAAGGGAATGACTTTTGCAATTTTCATGCTCTCGGGGACAATGCCGTTAAGAAGTGACAGATTGAATATATGAGTTAGGGGATCCGCAATTGACGATATTACCCCCTTAAGAAGAAAATTATTGATGTCATCATGTCCTGTACTTTTTTTAGAACTAAAATCAGAAACAATATTAATTATCTCCTGATAAAAAGTTGGAGCGAGAAACATTGAACTAGAATTTGGTGGGCCTAAAAATTCAGAAAAGTGTTTTGTTGCGGGAGGAATATTACTTACAAGATTTTCCCCAATCGAAGAAAAGTGATCATTCAGGGTACTACAAATCTGGTGAGAATCTTCAAAAATAACATCGCCAGATCTAATTTTTGTAATATTAGATTTGTTATTTGATATATTCATTGCTTGTTTTAAAACTTTCCATGTATTTTGCATATCACGCTTGTAAAGTTGTAATTGATTAGTCAAATATCTTTTCTTTTCTAAACGTATAATTTTTGTCAATGTATTTTTGTAACAAGTATATTTAAGTTTGGATTGCTCAGAGCGTTTCATTTTGTATTTATAATATAAATTATTCTTCCTATTTATCGAACGCAAGAGCGATTTAGAAATCCATGGGAGCTTCGGTGATTTTTTGTAGTTAGATGTCTTATCTCTAAGTTTTGGAATATGAGTGTCAAAGTGTAAATTAAAAATGTTCATAAAATTTTCAAAGGACAAGTTAACGTCATTATTATCAAAGACACAAGACCAATCAACATCGTCTAAACTAGCATCCAGACGAGCTATATTTTCGTGTGTTATTCTTCGTTTTAATGGACGGCTATATATGTTATTGAATCTGTCTTTTAAAGAGAAATTAGTCGAGACAGGGAAGTGATCAGTGATATCAGAGAGTAATATGAAGGAATCGGGTGGGGGAAGAACGTTACAGAAAATATTATCAATGAGAAGCGGATTCATTGACTATGCGTGTGGGTTTAGATATTAAAGGTAAGTAAGAACCGGATAAAAATATTTCCAAAAAATCTTGTGTGACATTATTTTGTTTTAATAAATCAATATTAAAATCGCCCATTATAAAGCAATTTTTACTATCAAAAAATTGATTTTTAACCAAGTCTGAGAGATGATCTAGAAATGATTTTATATTCGAACTCGGAGGCCTGTATATAACACCTATGATAATGTTTTTGCTGTTAGGGATAGTAATTTCAATAAAAAGAGATTCAATTGTATCAGTCATGCTGTTAAGCTCGTCTCGAACTACATAATCATAAGATTGTGAAACATATAAGGCAACGCCCCCACCCACCCTATTTTGTCTGTTGTTAACTAAAAGATCATATCCATCGAGAACGAATGGAAGGCTTGAATCATGAGAAAGCCATGTTTCGGTTAAACCTACTACTGAAAATGTTTGCATGGTGGGATTATTTAAAAGTAACCGTAATTCATCAAAGTGTTTGTTAATGCTCCTAATATTAAGGTGTATAAGAGAAAAAGAGGAGTTATCAAATTCCTTAACAACATTATTAAACTGGTTATGGGTGACGTATTCAGAACAAGGACTTTGAAATTGGTTATCAGTGTCAACATCATAATTCAACTCTTGTGACGATGAGTTAAATTTGACTGTAACATGATTTTCAAAGGAAGTAACATAGGGATTTATGTTTGATTCACTTTCTACTAATGGTGGTCTAAACAGGTCAAGAAAGTCATCATCGTTATTTGAATTGAATGGTGTATCTACCGAATTTGCCATATTAAAGAAAAATCAGAAAACGCATTTTTTTTTTTTTTTTTTTTTTTTTTTTTTTAGATGACATTAAAATGTTTATAACAGGAACAGTGAAATCTGAAATACAAGTCCCGGTCAGGAACAGATAAACATCAGTCACGTGCATGAATGACAAGAGGTACTGAAGCAAAAACGAACAGAAAGGGAACTTACAACATACAAAGCACGATGGCGCGCGCGCCACTTGTGGCGCACCAAGCCTTGCGGAGTGGCGCTTGGGAGCCGGTATAAAAAAGTAAAAAAAAGGGAAAAATTGGGAAGAAAAAATGTATCTACCAGTTACCTGGGCTGGAAATAAGGATTAGGTGATCATTTTGATACAAAGAGAAAACAAAAAACTCTTTACTTGACACTTTATTGCTAATTGATTTACTTCAAAGTTTTTCCAACTTAGCACTCGATAACCCCTATTATGGAGGATCGATAGTGTTCTCTATTCTATGCTGTTATTGCTGTACAAAGTTTATGTGCCACACAAGTGATTTGAAAGCCTTGTTTGTAGGATTTCGATTTCTACGGCGAGTAATTTTGCATTTCCAGAGTATACGTTTCGGTTAAGAGTTAACATCAAACCAAAGAACATCCTGATCATAAAAGATTATGAATTTGGGACATAACAAGCAGAAACTTTGTTTCCGAAGCCGATTAAAATCCGAAGTTGTAAAAGTGAAATATGCTCAGATGTATTGTCTGCCGTGATTGCCTGCATGCACTCTTGCTTTACACGAACTGAATGAATGATACCTTACGTGAGTTGTAGAGAGAGAGAGGGGCAGTTTGGGCGTAAGTGCAGTTCAACGCCTGATTTTCAGTCCTTGCAAAATCGGGGAATGTAACTTCAGCCACAGGCGTACAGATGGGGGTGGGCAGTGGCGGACCGTGACCCGGAGGAGACAAAGCATTGGAGGGGCACTGTATTGTTTGTGAACAATGCTATGCCCCTCCAATGCTTTGTCTCCTCCGGGTCACGGTCCGCCACTGGGGGTGGGGATTGGGGACCCCAAGTGTTTCACGGCCAAGAAGAAAAAAAGAAGAAAAAGGAAAGAAAAGGCAAAGGAAAGAGTGGAATAATGTATTATTTTCTTAATACTATGTCAAAATATAGGTTTTTTATTGAAAATTTCAAAATTTTTGCTTCAGCTGCCATATCTAGCCCCCTCCATTTTTTTTTTACTCATCACGCCACTTGCTTCCGGCAATAGATCTGGTGCAAAACAGTCTGAACTAGTGGTATCATTGGTATGTTGTGAAAAAGTCACTAATCATTTTAATTTCAATAAATATTGTGTAGTTTGTTGGCATTTGTATTTCTTCTATTGATATTAATTAGATCCCCTCTGGGCAATTTAAAAGGCCTCATATTCCAAAACTTCTGGGGGCTCTGCCCCCCTCGACCCCCATCAGGGGCCTCTTGACCCCCTCCGTAATACTTTGTTGGTTTGCGTAATAGATAGTGGCGCATTACAGATTCTCAACAAGAAATGTGGAGCTTCAAAAAAAGTAATTGAGAATGGCTTATATAAATCATTTACCTGTCTTATACTATCATGTTATTCCATTTTGTAACTCTATTATGTAATGATCTTTGTTCACCCAATCGGGTGTGGGAGGGAAGGCCTGTGGGCCATGGCCATTAAGTTGACCTATTCCCTACCCAGGCTACCTGGTTAGGTGAGAAAGGGTCTAAAAACTATTTGTATTTTTGTACTATTTCTCAATCATGCATTGTACATGCTGTCTTGTTTTTGATGAAGTGCCGAATAAAATAATAATAATAATAATAATAATTTCCCGTCCGTGCTTACGTTCGCATTAGTGGATTAGTGAGATATGTCTAGTCTTCATGAATTCCTAAAATCGGTCCTTAAAATGTCCCTTTTTCTGATCTGAAAATCAAAAATTTCAGCTTCCGCTCGCATCATTTGGTTAGTGAAATACGCATGGTCTACGTGCATTTCTTAAAATGTCCCTCTTCAGGTCTGAATTTCCTAAATTTTCAGCTTGCGCTTCGCGCTCGCAATATTTGATTAGTGAGATGTGCATGTTAATCATGATTACAATGACTACAAGTGCTTTATGTGTTTGGATGCATATAATTCTAACAAAATTAGCAAGCGCTTGGTACTCGCATTAGATTACTATGGTGAGATATGTATATTCTTAATAGATTCCTAAAATATAATCCTTAAAATGTCTGTTTGGGGTCAATATATACAAAAATTTAAACTCGCGCTTCGCGCTCGCATTGTTTGTTTAGCGAGACAGGTACATATCATGATTACAACAATTTGCTTATAATGTCTCTTTTTAGGTCTGACTATCAAAAATTTTCAGCTCGCGCTTCGCGCTCGCATTATGTGATCAGTGACATACATATCGGTTTAATGACACTGTCCTTAAATGTCTTTATTAGGTCAGCATACCTAGCAACAGAGCGCGCTTTGCGCGCTCACTAGGTGACTCAAAATTTTTGCTGGTGCCCCCCCCCCATGCCGTGACCCACGGTACGCCACTGTCTACGCATGATTAGAGGAAGGTCACTGGTACTGAAGTAGCATAGTGGTTTAAAATTTAATGAGATAACCACCAACTTTGATGTCTTGATTATTCATATATTCCTTTGAATTGTGATTTTCATTTACATCCACAAAAAACAAAAATGCGTCCACGAACGACTGGCATTTTACAGTTTGCCAATTACATACATTGTACTACATGCAATGCTATGCATTCAAAGTAGAAATGCAACAAATACCTTCATAAAGTGTTCATTGGTGTGTTATTCTAGTCACCTGAGTTTCGTAACACAAAGGTTAGCGCCCGGGGGGGGGGGGGGCACTCGACCAAAAAAGTGGTAGGGGTGTGCCGCGGGCGAGACAAAAAACGGGGGCCTTGGAGCGGGCTAATTGTAAAAAGGAGGGTCCTCGGAACGGGCTTCGGAACTACAAATGTTTGTGAAAACGGGGGTCCTTGGAACGGATCGCCAGCGTGTGATGAGTGCGTATGCCTCCCTATGGAACGGGCATGCGTGCATGATGCAGCTATAGCGCAGCCTCCGCCGGGTGCGCTCGCGCAGAGGCAATGGTCGGACAGCGCTTTGCGGCCGCTTTTCACCAAAATTGCAGCTCCTTGTACTTGTAGCAGATCAATGCGACCGGAACGGCGTGACGAAAAATATGCGAAGCTTTGGAGCGGATTTCTTTCTTATTTTTTCTCGATAAGAAGAAAATGCTATGCTTTGGAGCGGCTTTCTTTGTTCTTTTTCTCAATAAGACAAAAATGCTATGCCTTGGAACGGAAATTTGAGTGTAAAAATGGGGGTCCCCTCCGCGGCACATACCCACTATGCATTATACACTGAGTGCCCCCCCCCCGGGGGTTAGCGATTGATCGTACACTTGATTTTCACGATTGATTGTACATAGTAGTCAATGGAATCAATCGTAGAAAAGTGTTCTACAATCATTGCTAAGTTTTGTGTTAATCCCCTTTCACAATTGGTGGTACGACTGCTTACAACCATTGCGATTCTGTCCCGGGGAGGGGGGCACTTCCATTGACGAGTGGATACCATGTGCGACCATGGGGTCTCGAAAAGCACCCTAAACACGTATATATTTATATATTCCATATTCTAAAAATGCACCCCTTAACAAGTATTGGCGTGTGAAACCCTACCCTTAACAAGTATTGGAAACAAAACGATACCCTTGGCAAGTATTCCCTGAAATGAACCCCTAAACAAGAACAGCGATATTTTATTGTTTTGTCACGGGTCCGTCGGTCGTCGGTGTTACCTTTACACATCATTTGGTTTAGCACGGCCCCACCTTCCACAGCTCGCGCAAATCGGACTCTAAACACGTAGTGTCGGGGCAAAAAGGACATCCTTTATAAAACATTTTAATTTTGTTTCATCATCCCCGCAAATATGACCCTAAACACGTAGCTTTCAAAGCGAAATAGATACCCTTTTTTCATTAGTTTTGTGTTTTTGACACCCTTATCACGTTACGTACGTAACGTGCCCTATCTTGAAAAAGACATCCTTGACGCGTTTTTTTGGTCGCGCATGGTATCCACTCGTCAATGTAAGTGCCCCCCCCGGGGATTCTGTGCAACATATTATTATGACCAAATGATCGCAAACGATCGCTCGAGCAATTGTGAAACCCCCTTTACGGGGCCCCAGGTCTATTCAATTTCTTCATCCTGCTATGTAAGGCATTCTTACGTAATATCTTGCTTTGAAATCTGCCTATCATAATGAAAGAAATGAAAGGTAATTTGACCAAAATTGCCCATGAAGTAACCACGAACTGGTCTATTCCGTTAACTATTGTTATTGTATGCACTCTGCACATTCACAATAGGGATTGAAGATTATAATGCACGCAAAAGTCATAGTTGAGGCTTTGTGGTAACATCATGCATGTGGTAGCAGCCTTCACATTTAGCCTCGCTAATTCATATTCCTAAAAGGTACAGTGACAATGTCAGGGTACAATCTCAATACAAATTCTCCCTAAAGAGTTGATTATCACATGAAGTTCCAACGTGAACTACATTATGGGGATAACGGATTGCAGTTTGGCCCTTCCACGGAGTTTTCCCGTAGTTCTGTTGATGTTTCTGATGGCATGTTCTCAGGTTGGTACCATTAAATCTATCGGGATCTACCTCGAAGATATCTCATGGAGTCTAGGAACAACCTCAACAGATATTGGAGTTGCCCTCGGACTTTTCAACGCATTCGGTTACTTTCCAGGTACGCATTCATTCAATATTAAATTTGAAAATAAAAGAATTCGGAGTTACCTCATGGGCAAGTTTGCTCAAATGAACTTTCCTTTCTTTCATTCAAATTTAAAAGTAATTCATGTAAGCACACAGAACTTGCACATTTTCTCGCCCAGATGAAATATATACAAAAAGTTGTGAGTGTGTTTGTAAATATAAATATATATATGTGTGTAAAGTTATACATGTACAACAGCATTGGCAATTTTTTTTATTTAAATATTGTAAAGAAATAGATGAAGAGAACAATGGTAGGCGTAGCTTAAAAATCAAGGTTCCCCAGAGCTATCTACCCTTTGGAAAAATTGGTGATGCCGAAAAAATGTCTCTGCCGGGAACCTTGATTTAAGCTACGCCTACCATTGTTCTCTTCATCCATTTCTTTACAATATATATATATATACATGGGCAATTCCAAGAAAAAGCGGATATTTTCCAAAAAATTGTATTGGCTTTATGTCAAATCTGGATCAAAATTCTCTATTAAACAGTTGAAACTCATATGGATGTTCATGAATACAAAGTCAAAGGGTGATAAAAAAAAGCCTCAAATTTGTTTTTCTTATGCATCTCTTTATGGGAGAATCGAACCATACAAAATAATATATGCATGGGTCTACGTATATATATATACAAACACACTGGGATTTTTTTTTTTACTTAATTTCAATTTAACAGAAAACTATTGTTTTGTAAAACATTCAGTTGGATAAGGTGAAGGTCATCATTTTACATCATATTGGAAAATATCACAAGGGCTTCCTTTTTGTGGTCCATTACTAATTTGAAATTTGCAAAAGAACTTGATGAAAAAACAATATCCTCTAGGGAATAAATAGTGATATATAACCTTATTATGTCGACATGGCGAGATACATTATCTCGCCAAGTCGACTCATAAAAAGTTGTCGACATGGTGAGATACGTTATCTCGCCAATTCGACTCATAAAAAGTTATATGTCGACATGGCGAGATACGTTATCTCGCCAATTCGACTTATAAAAAGTTATATGTCGACATGGCGAGATACGGTATCTTGCCAAGTTGACTTATAAAACGTTATATGTCAACATAGCGAGATATTTTATCTTGCCAATTTGACTTATAAAAAAGTTATATGTCGACATGGCGAGATACGGTATCTTGCCAAGTTGACTTATAAAACGTTATATGTCGACATGGCGAAATACGGTATCTTGCCAAGTTGACTTATAAAATATTATATGTCGACGGGGCAATATATGAAGTGTCCAAGGCCCGGCAAGAGTCCAAATATCTCGCCAAGTTGACATATAATTTTTTATAAGTCGACTTGAGAGAAATAGTCGTAGCAAGTCGTGCATATGGAAAGGTGTTTCGGGGTCCTGCGTTGCCGGCGCATTGCGATTCGGCACGCTGACCGTCATAGATGCCGTGGGGTCACTCACGGCTTCACTCTTCTCAAGTTTTAATCGCATTTTGTCACGTTTGAGATGATTGTTATATTGAAATTTAGATACCATCCACCGAGCGACCAATTTTGAAGTTTTTTTTTACAAGTTATCTAATATAATCAAGTTTTGTCACGTTAGATATGATTTGTTTTTTTTAAAATCAGATCACCGAGTGATCATTTTTGTAGATTTCCCTTTTTTGGTTTTTACAAACTCATGCGTGAAGTAGGCCTACAGTGGCGCAACAACGGTGGCACGTACCCGCCCCCATCGGCTGACCAAGGGGGGGGGGGGGGGGGGTGTAGGAGAAACGAGGGAAAAACAAAGAGAAACGTAGTTGGAGGAAGACATTGTTGTATATCATATTATATTATGTTATGTTATATTATGTCATGTTAATTCATGTTATTTATTCTATACATATATTATATTACATAAAAAATATTTGTCATAACTTTATGAGGCATAATTTGCTTAGGGCCTTGTGTTCATCAGTCCTGGTGCCCAAATCCCTACAAACAAGTATCAGAATGCCCCTCTTCAGGTCTGAATATCAACAATATTCAGCTTGCGCTTCGCGCTCGTAATATTTGATTTTTATAGGATTAATGAGATACGTATTGTGTTCATGATCAAAATGACTGCAAAAAGTGATTCATGTGTTTAGATATGATTAAAAAAATAGCACGAGCTTGGCGCTCTTATTAAATTAGATGCTTTTGGTGAGATATGTATGCTCTTCATGAATTCCTTAAAAAATGTCTTTAAAAAGTCCCTGTTTGGGGTAAATATATATAAAATTTCAGCTCGCGCTTCGCGCTCGCATTTCTTAGTGAGACAGGTACGTATCATGATGACAAGTTTGCTTATAATGTCCCCTTTTTCGAGGGCCTGAATATTAAGAATTTTCAGCCCGTGCTTTGCGCTCGCGTTATTTGATCAGTGAGATACGTATCCTAGATACCGTGTTTACACTTAATCGGCATTTGAATCGGCTCGCTGTTCTGAACCGCGAGCCGATTCAGCATCGGCTTTTTCATAGCGTGTAAACGCGAGCAACTTGAATCGGCTCGCGGTTCAGAACCGGCAATTTGCACCACCAAAGTAGTAGGTTCTGAACCGCGAGCCGATGCAGAATCGGCTTTTTTACTACGTGTAAACAGAAAACCGATTCTGCACCGGCAATTTGTGCGCATTCAATTACTTTACCATTGTGACGTAATTGTAAGCGCACAGATCCAGCGTTGTCTTTATTATGACGTATATTGTAGGAATGCGTATCATTTCAGGTTTTTGCATCGGCTCGCGGTTCTGAACCGCGAGCTGTAACAACGTGTCAACGCAATCCAAATGCCGATTCTGCATCGGCATTTGGTTCAGAACCAATTGCCGATTAAGTGTAAACACGGTATTAATGATACAGTCCCCAAAATGTTGGAAAAAGTCTGCCTGGCGTTCGAGGACACCATACTCTTTGAAACCCTCTGGTAGTACTAGTTCATTGTATCTCATGAAGTTGAGGACATGACGAAATACCTTACCGTCTTGGTCAATGAGGTAATTCCCTTGGTCATCTTTGGCCGAAGGAATGGCGCCATCCAGTAAACCAGAAAAGAAACTTTCTGGATAAGCTAACAGAGTGGTATGGGATGTCTTGAAAATCTTTCCACCGACGTTTAAACCAACATAATTATCTTGTCTTTGAGCCATGTTTGCAGTAACAACGTTCGTCTTAACACTAGTTTAACGCCTATTCTATGGCGGTTACACTAGGCGTTCTGTGTTGTAGCACAATGTAGGCGTATATAATAGTCAATCAAGGATATCTCCACAAGATCACCACATCACATGCCGGATCACATGAAGCACTGGTAGCACCTGACACATCACAGCCCTATCTAAGATGGATGCACGTTTCCGTTTTACACCCTGGCGAAGGCAATCTCCGCAAAATAGCTACAAAGCGACTAGTGAAGAGTCTACACACGTCACTGGTCGCCCAACACCACAAATCTGTGGCTTACATGGCCACGACTGGCACGACACTCTAATGAATTAAATCCGATTTTTTTGGGGGGTACATACACAAGGAGGTGAAAACCTATAATTCGGGCAATAGCCAAAATTAGTTTAGTGTTATTATTCTTGTCTTATCATTATTATTACTGCTTGTCTTATAATATAATGATAATGATAATAACCGTTAACGAAGGAGAATCTCCTAGAATGTACAGCATGTAGTAGTAGAACTAGTATTCATCGTTTAGAATCATTATGAAACATTTATAAGTGGAAACAACTGGACTCAGTCTGATGCTGTAGATTCTCCTTCATTTTGTATTATTGTTATTATTCTTGTCTTATTATCATTACTGCTTACTAAATTATTTTTATTGCCCGAATTATAGGTTTTTCACCTCCTTGTAAAAACGCCACTGCAAAAGCACGATTCGGATTTAATTCATGACACTGCTTTCTGTACATGAAGAGCTGTGGCCGTGTAGCCGCTGAACTTTGTGCTGGAGTTCAGTGGCTGTGTTGCATGCGGTGGTGATGTGTATAGACTCTTCACTAGTCGCTTTGTAGCTATTTTTGCGAAGATTGCCTTCGCCATGGTGTAAAACGGAAACGCGCATCCAGCGCATACGCTTTTTTTTTTTTGGGGGGGGGGGGGGAGTTGGCCTACTTCTTCAAGGTTCAATCAGGAAAGTCCCTGGTTCAACCAAAGAGCTATTACAGAACGTTCTACAGCGGCGCGATAGCTCAGTCGGTAGAGCGGGGGTTTTGGATTCCGGTGACCCGGGTTCGATTCCCAAGTGGTGCGCTAGTGCCCTTTGGTAAGGCATTTATCCTCATTACCAGGTCCCTCGGAGAGGACCTTAAGCCGTTGGTCCCCCGGTTGCTTGTTCACAGGCATTCGTGCTTTTTTAGCAGTCAGGTAAAACAACATCGGTATAACAAAAAACTTGTATTTTGTACGTACAGCGGATTTCAACGTACCTCCACGAAAGTCCAGCCTGCTGGGCATAGCAGCACACGATGCGGAGGTCAAACGCACAGAGCTTTCGAAACTATAATCGTTACACTCACTACATCTTGAAAAAAGGAACTCATAATTGAAGCGTAAAAGCAAACATATTTTTGTTTCAGTACAGGGTACTGTTGAAATTCCATGGGTATTCCCCTTCTATGGGCCCTGTTTCCAAGGGGGGGGGGGGGGTGGGAGGAGTAAGTCAATAATGTCTAGTTTTATGTCGCAATATCGCTGGATCGATATTGCACTTTCACTTTCAACCGGTATTAATTGAAGATCAATAAATGCAGGATGTACAATTCATACATTTATTGAAGATGATTTTTAATAAGTTGATGATGACAAAAATATGAGTTAGTCTGTTGGTGACTATAGTCTGAAGATTTATAATAATATTTATATCTATTCTCTATTCTGCAATCTGATTTGGGTTCAGATGAGAACCTCTTTTATATCGGTCTGGTCAAGACTCTTGAACAGGTGTTGGTCAACCTTGGACGCGACGTCTCCTCGCAATGTGTGCTCTCTGTGTGCTCTTCTAGTTTTCTCCCTTGGACCTGTTTGATACTTCGGTCATCATGTAATTGTGCTACATATTTTTAATATAGGTCTCATGGAGACTTTTGGAGATCTTTTGTAACATGATCATGAATGGACTTTGATTATTTTCCTGATTTTGTCTGGAGGCATTTTGTGTGATTCATCTAGCACTGTGCTTGCTGTTGTCCCACCCATAGTACTTTTTAGGAGTATAATGTGATTCACTTTCACATCCAGGTCACTTTCCTCTTCTGTATTTCTTTCGAGCGCTACCTTCTCAAACTCTCTTTTATTGCTGCCACCTGTCAACAATCTGTCAACCAGCCAGGACTCTGTCCATCAATCACTACTGGTCTCACTTCAGAACAGTCTTTGTATTGTCCCTCCATGACATTTTAAATATTGGAATTTTCTGTATATGCTGCAGTCTTATCATCATCATGGAGCTGATCCGTTTCCAGTCTCGTGGAGGAGGAGAATCTAGGAGGAGCAGGGCAGACAGGATAGATGAAAGCTGGAGGGGGGAGGTCTGGCTGCCAGGGGTGCCCATGGACCTACTAGAGACCGAGGCTGAAGAAAACGACACTAGTACTGAGGGACTCCATGACTGAAGAATATACTTTTATGCAGTATTGTAGTTTGTAGCATCGTAGTTAAGTTTACGTTTTTAATCGAGTTTCTTTTTATCCACGTTTAATTGTCTTTGTATTTTGTTTCTTTTGTTAAACACTGTTTGTTGGTGTGGGACTACACTGAGATGAATGTATTGGTACTTTATTTTTTAATTTCTATAATATGTTCTCATAATGTCAACACAATTTCTCAGTATGTTAGTCTTCCAGCGATAAAGCATTTGAAATATTTCCGTTCGCCTATTTTGTACTATCATAACTCTGTAGCAACCTTTCAAGCCGAATTATGTCAACCTAGTAACCATTTTCGTTATCTTTTGTTATTATCTGGGGATGTGGAAACAAATCCTGGTCCAAATTATAAATTTCTATGTAGAAAATGTCAAAAGCCTGTGAAGAAAAACCAAACTGGCCTCCTGTGTTCTACTTGTAATAAGTGGCACCATTCCAAATGTGAAGGCATAAGTTACCAGGAGTACACAAGATTATATTACAGCCCTAATGAATGTTGGACTTGCTTAACATGCTCTTTACCGCCTTTTTGTGATTCCTTATTCTTGCACCCCATTCAAACAATTGTTGGTCATACCGAACCGTTTTTGCCTCCCACTGAACATGTAAATAATAGGCCTACCCCATCTTCTGATAAAACAACAGTGTATGAGTCCTTTGAAGAAAAGTTTGAAACAAAAGGGTTGCATTTCATTCATTTAAACGTGAGATCAATATTGAACAAAATATCCGAATTTCGGCTTCTTTTTTCTAAACGTAAAATAGCTATTATTGCCATCACTTTTTTGAAGCACTAAATAATTATTTTCGAACGCAATTTTTTCTGGGCTTCATTTTAGTAACATATCACAGACACAGGTGACAAGTGTGACCTTCTAGCTCAGTTTTTTTAAAGTCAAACCAATGTTAACCAATCACTTTAATACAAGAGATGACTTGAATTCAAGAAATATTGAATCATTGTGGATCAATATTCTATTGCCTCGGACAAAGCCCATTACACTTGGTGCTCTTTACAGACCCCCTAAAGATAATAATTTCATTGCATCACTCTCTGACACTATAGAAAAATTTAAAAAAGATGAGGAGATTATAGTCTTAGGGGACATGAATATTTGCCTTTCGAAGAAGTCTCCTTTATCCCAGAAATATGAGAATATACTTAATCTAAGTGGTTTAAGCCAACTTGTAAAGCTGCCCACACGTACAACTTTGACATCTTCCTCCCTGATAGATCACATATTATGTAGTAAAGTAGAGCATATTGGTCAAAGTGGTGTTATTGACCTAGGTATAAGTGATCATTTATTAATTTATTGTTCAAGAAAGATTGTTAGGCCCGTATTTGGGCACCACAGAACTGTATCCATCAGGAGATTAAAAGGTTATAATGTAGATGATTTCAACTTAAATTTATTCCGATCAGACTGGTCCAAGGTAACTGAATGTAACGATGTAAATATGGCTTGGGCAAATTTTAAATCTATGTTCTTATCAATTATAGATATGAGCGCACCTCTGAAAGAGGTAAGAATTAAGCAATCAACTGAAAAATGGATGAACCATGAAATTATTGTTTTAATTAAAGAGAGAAATGTAGCTTATAAAAGTATGAAAAGGAATCTTGGCAATTTAGACCTTGAAAGAAAATATAAAGTTTTAAGGAATTTAGTTCAAAGAAAGGTAAGAAGTGCCAAGAACAAATCGAAGAAAACAAACATGACTCTAGAAAATTGTGGAAGAATTTGAAAGGTTTAGGTCTAAAAAGTAAAAGGAAATCTGATCAAAAAACGGTTATTAACGTGCAAGGTGAATTCAGTCATAATAAGGCTAAAATTGCAAATGAGTTTAATCGTTACTTTACGACTGTGGCCGACAAGCTAGTTTGTAAATTTCCAGTAAATACAAACAAATTTCATGCAGAAAGTGACCAATTTAAAAAGTTTTATGAAGAAAAGGGTATTTCAAAAAGTAGTTTTCATTTTTCCCCTGTTACAGAAAAATTTGTTTTAGATGAACTAAATAGGTTGAAAATATCAAAAAGTACTGGTCTAGATATGATACCTGCAAGATTTCTAAAAGATGGGGCAAGAAATTTGTACAAACCTTTGAATTATGTTATTAATTTATCTCTTATGTCTTCTACCTTTCCTGATGATATGAAATTTGCAAAAGTTACCCCGCTACATAAAAAGAAAGATAAAACTGACGTTAGTAATTATAGGCCTATAAGTGTATTAAGCGTAGTGTCGAAAATCTTGGAAAAATCTGTTCATGCTCAAGTGGAGAAATACTTTCAAGAAACCAAGCTAATATATAAATTTCAGTCCGGCTTTCGTAACGGATATTCCACTGAAACTTGTTTAATACATTTAACAGATTTTATCAGGAACGAAATTTCACATGGGCGCATGGTTGGAATGGTTCTCCTAGACTTACAAGAAGCCTTTGATACTGTAAATCATAACATACTTTTGAAGTAATTAGAAGTGATGGGTTTAGACTCTGCAAGTGTGACATGGTTTAGGTCATATTTATCTAACCGTCATCAGGTAGTTACCATGCAGACGGTTATTTCTGATTCACTGCCTATTAAATGCGGAGTCCCTCAAGGAAGCATTTTAGGCCCCATTCTTTTTATGTCATACATCAATGATATGTGTACTTGTATTAACGAATCTAAATTACTTTTATATGCTGATGATAGTGTCTTGCTATATTCGGATACAAATCCCAAGATAATTGATAAAAAACTTAGTGCAGATTTGGCAAATTGCATTGAATGGATGTCTGACAACAAGCTTAGTTTACACGTTGGGAAAACAGAAAGCATTTTATTTTGTTCGAAACGAAAGTTAAGATGTACACACGATTTCAAGGTTTCATATAATAATCAGGTAATTGACAGAAAGATTCAGTGAAATATTTAGGAATTAATTTGACAAGTAACCTATCATGGACGGGTTTGGTAGACTCAATCGTCAAAAAGGCAAATTCGCGCTTGAAATTTTTGTATAGATATCAAACCTGTTTGAATATGAAGTCTAGACGTATTTTATGCTTTGCTTTAATACAATGTCTATTCGACTATGCTAATGCGGCTTGGTACGGGAGTCTGGGTGTTACGGATAAGAAAAAGCTAAAAATAATTCAAAATAAAATTGTGAGATACATAAATGTTTTAGGACCAAGAGCACATGTTGGATGTAATGAACTTGAAAAGGCAGGATTACTTCATGTAGATCACAGATCACAACAATTAGTACTACACCACGTGCATAAAATATTCTATTCGGATACATTAGATCATTATATAGCAAATAATTTCACCCGTGTATCAAATATCCATAGATACGGTACTCGAAATAGTAATTTTAATTTTGTGTTACCAAAACGTGAAGGACATATAGGGAACACTTTTTATTTCAATGGCATCCAATCTTGGAATGCTCTTCCTAATAAAGTAAAAGCAGTTAAGATATTTTCTCAATTTAAGAGTGCGTTAAAGAAGCACCTAAAACTGGAAGCTACTCGAGAGCAATATTAACATTAAAATCAAACATTTTGTACAGTTGGTTTCTAGTATTGTGGATAATGTATACATTAGGGTATGTTAAAATATAATCTCGTTTCATATATTAGGAGGATTGTTGTTTGCTTCAGATGTTTGCATATTATTTGATTGATGGATATGTATGTATGTATTTTTTTTTTCTACCATATTCCAGTACTTGTTGTAGTATATACTTTTTGTTACAATATGTTAATGTTTTATACTAACTATAGGACCCCATTGGAAATAAGCCTTTCGGCTTTCATGGGCTATCCTGTCTAGGTATTCTTCAATTTCATTGTAATCTCTTGTGATATTCTTGACGAATAAAATCAATCAATCAATCTGTACGTCATAACTTTACTCTGAATTGGGGGAGTTGACCTGTTAGGGAGAACATGAAAAGTAGTGAATAAGAAACCCATAAAATGTGTGTGCGTCAGAAGTTTAGCTGGAAGAAGAATGAGTAATACTTTCTTAAGAAAGTTGAAGTTGGTAAACATATGATTTCCTGTTTCTATACTTCCTGTAGAAGTATCGATTAAGTCTTGATTATGTATTGATATATTACTGGATATGTGAAATATGTCTTATCATCACATAACACTATGGAGTGTTGTTCGCAGGTCACATTTCTTACATAAATTATATTTGAAGTATTCCTTTAAAAAAATCCATTTATCAATTCCCACTTCTCACTAGTATTTTTATATTTGTTACTAAAAGTGATTCCATAGATTGATTTTTTCTAACCTTTTTAGGTGGGGGGGGGGGGGTTAAGATTCGCTCCTTCAATACTCAAGATCCGCACAATGTAATGACAATCATTACGAAGCTATAATATCATCCTATATTTTTTTCAGACAGAGTTGCGATACAACGCCCCCCACCCTAAAAAAAAATCGGACGGAGCTTGATTCCAAGAAATAACACGCAAGTATATAGTCGGGACTAGCGCTGCCTTGATTTGCGCTTGATAGCGTTTCTCTGCAACAGTCTCCGAAAATAGTATAAAATACTGTATAAAAAACGTGTAAAATACTGCAGAGCGCTCGATAAAAAACTGTCACCGAAAATTGTAGAAATAATTACAACCAAACATAACTCCAATAATCAAAAGAAACTTGATTTCCAACCAATCAAAAACCAGCATTTAGTCCTTGCATTTGACTTCTCGAGTTTCATTAAATATGAAATTATTTTTGCAATGAACCCCATTAATGGCATAATTATCAGCGCTTAAAATATCACTGAAATCATGGGGCTGTATTGTGAACATTGTCGTTTCTCGATATTTTTTTATTTTTAAAGAGGTATGACATATCGGTATGCTGATGGATGTCATAACTTCTGTCAATCAAAAATTGCCATAACTTTGGTCTCTTCTCTATAATGCACACAAAAATAAGCGAATTCATAAACGAGCATAACTCCATTTACAGACGAAACATAATTATGACGCAATTTATAACAGGGTCTTGCGGTGATAGATTTGGTCATTTCTATTAGCAGAATAATATCTCGATACCATGCCGACTGTATATTAAGCACAATATAAGGGGCGGATCCAGGATTTTCCGGGGGGGGGGGGGGCTATTTTACCGAGAAAAATTTGACAAGCGAAAAAATAAAGGTCCTCACTAACCTTTTTTTGTAAGAGCGACATATTCCAATTTACGTTATGACTTAAAAAAAGGGGGGCTCACGTGAGTAAAAACGGCATATTACATTAAAAATGTTGATTAAGGCGAATCTAGGGGTGGTGGCAAATTCGGCCCGTGCTCCCACCCCTAGATCCACCAGTTAGGCACATGATGATATTGTTAAGATTAGATTAGATTGTTGTATACAGGCGCTGTTCGAAACTAAAATTGTTAAAGGATTTATGAGGGCTTGAGAAATTTTCGACGTTGGTTTGTTTAATACAATGAAAATGGCCTATCGTGGACGGCATGTATGTAAGACTATACCGATCTGACAAAGCAGCTCGCGCCCCCCCCCCCCGCCTTAGTTCCCAAAATGTTTTTAATATTATGCGAGGGCGCGTAGCGACCAAGTAAAACAAAACACACATTAAAAATGTTTGAGATTGTTTCATCATAGGCCCCCAGTGACCTTGGACTGATAGTGGTGTGTCAAACAATATTGAGCCAGCCTAACAGTATACCTCTAACAATGTTCTACAGTTACGTAGTATAGCAATTAGTTTTACGTCTGGTTTTCATCCTATTTGATATCCACAATTCACTTTTGGATAAGGATGAATTATTTTGTGTAAAATACAAGGGCGTAGGCTGGGGGGGGGGGGGTCATTGGGTGCACGTTCACCCTCCCGCTGAGGTAGACTTGGTAGAGGACTTCCGCAAAACGAAATTTGTACCCGTTCTTCTGCTTTCAACAGCTGATTTTCCAAGATGTGCACTCCCATAGCACTTAAGTTCCACCTCCCCATGCTCAAACCAGCCTACGCCCTTGAAATATATATTAAAGAATAGCAGTTATTGGTATCATGGATCGAAATATTAATATCAATCAACGAGTACGACTAGCCATGCGTTCTTCGGCAATCGGCATACGTAAATTGGCAAAGTGTGACATCACTGAAGCAGACGACGTAGCTAGATGGCAGGATGTGACGGGGTCTTTAATGAAAAAAAAAACGTATCATGTGTAGACTTTAATGAAGTAATTTGAATTGTATGCATATACATTGCAAACGATGGTTGTAATTGACAGCTAAAACGTTGCCAAACTTTTGTCAGAAATAGCAACATTAATCCATTTAGAAAAAAAAAGATTAAATAGCTGACTATTAAAATACCAGGAAAAAAAAATCCATATTTTGAACAGTTATTCTCCTTCACACACATGGCAAACACATCCGGCTATACCTTGAGGGATGCTCCAGACGGAAGATATTTATATCTCAATAAATAGAGAATAATTTACCAAGCAAAATGCTGAAATTTTGATCAAAATCGGATAACAAATAAAGTTATTGAATTTTAAACATTTGCATTGTTCCAGTGGAACAGTTCTAGGCATGTCTTCGTAAATATTCATTAGGTGGGCTAATGATGTCACATCCCCACCTGTTCTTTTGCATTTGATTATATATTAAATTCTGTTTATTCAAATTTTTCTACCAAGAACTAAGACAATTCGATTGATAACTGATGAAGTGCATTAGTTATTTATTGCTGCAACTTACTGCATCAAAATGGAGACACATCATTTACACATTAATGGGAAAATGAAGCAATAATGATTTCATTTAACAACATAAGAAAATAAAAAGTGGGGATGTGACATCACATTCATAAAGACACGCCTAGAACTGTTTCACAGGAATAATGAAAATGTTTAAAATTCAGGAACTTCCTTATTTGTTATCCGATTTTGATGAAATTTTCAGCATATTGCTTTGTGAAGTTTACTTTTTTTAGCTACAAAATATCTTAAGCCCGGAGAATCCTTTTAAGATTCCATATTTTCCCCCTCTCGTTCGAGGATGTTCAAGACACACCCTCACTCCAAACCCTTTCACACACCCACACATTTACCCTCGCACAAACAAAAACGCACACCAACACCTATAAATCCTTTCTTTCGCTACATGATTTTTCTATAGACCTCCTTCCCTAGTACACCAATTAACCCGTTATTTTCTTCCCAAGCCACGTATCAATATTTCTCATTTGTACATATACGCACAAGGTAAATTGAGAATTTGCTGTTGAGAGGTCGGTCTGTGTGTGTGTGTGTGTATACATGTGTGTGTGCGCCCACGCCATTGTAAGAACATGATCCTGTGAATACTGGCTGTCTGTGTATTCAAGCTTTAAAGAGAAATGATAACGTACACAAATTTATTTTCATTTCATTTTATCATAAATTTTCATGTATCACATACCAAATAAAAACTATAAACATTTATGTCTTTTCAAATGAAAACCTACCCCTATAACTAACACAAGTTAATTTATATATCCAATTAAATTATCGTAAAGATTACGAAGATAATATGATTGAACGGAGAATGCAATTTGTTGAGTTGTACGCTGCATTGTAATAATGGAGGCCTAAATAGGATTTTATTAGACATACCACGCCAGCTAGAATGAAAAATATAGAAGTATTATAATTTTTCATTTGATTTGTTTAACTCACATTCTAAAATATACTTAGAAGTCGTCTTGAATATATATAAAAATAACAATATTAGCAATTTCTATAGGACAAAAAAGTGCAATAATGTGAAATATGAGTAACCTACTAAAAAACACAGTTTAAGTAGATTGTGAAACAAAAATATAAGAATCCAGTAAAATAATTATTGATGAAAATAATTCTTACGCAATAAAGAATGATGAATCAAAGGAACATAAAATATAAATATCATGGTTACAATGATAGTCGACTTAACATCATAAATATTAATGTATGCGGAATATAATATTGTATAAATGTTATGTAAATGTTCTATACGGTAGGCATACCATTTATTCATATATGCCCCAAGCATTTCATATACTTTTCTGTTGTAAATAGTAGGTACCTTTAAAAGTATTTATAGAATGCGGAACTATTATTAAAAATGATTCTCTTCACATATGAAAACTTCCTGATTGGGAATACCCAGTCTAAAGTTCAACATAACCTAGTCTTAGTTCAATGTGCCTAAATGTATAAGCAAATAAGATAACTGAAGATTTAGATGTACCCATTACTATTTGGTACTTTTATTGTGAAAAGCAACATCAACGTTTTGAAAATATTCTCTTTACTGCCTTTATCAGTTATTCACTGCATATAGTTTAAAAACTAATCCATTTTCTTATGAATTTTTTGGTGTAAAAATGTGATGTTATGAGAACAACGAGCGTGAGAGAGATATGTCGCTTCATAATAAGCTCTAGATCAACTTTTTGCAAATGACCTTTCGTTTCTTCAATTACATGTTCAATTAATTATTTTTCAGAAGAAGATATTATGTAAGTTTGCCTGGTATTCCAATTTGCGATATTCAACTCTAGTAAATTCGATATTCAACTCTAATAAAGCCATAACTGCATTTACCAAGTAGCACAAGTTGAAGATTTCGTTAATTTACTAATTTGAAAAGCAAATTCTATTAAATCGTCCGATTTAAACTACCTACATGCTCTAATTTGAAATAATGCGAATTACTAATCATTACTTAGCAAGTTGATTTAACTCTTTCAATGAGCAAAGAATCATTATAATCATGCTTATCTCAGTGATTTAAAAAGCACTTACGACCAATGACCGACCTCCATCTGCTCATGCGCAAATCGTATCAACAAAATGATTTAATAAATTGAACATGTACAAGTAGAGATTTGTGCCACGATTGGCCATCCATAGTTAAACCACAACTATAAACCACAGTTTAATTCAAACCCGAGTTCAGAATACGGGCCAATATCTCCATGTTTTTGAAAATTCTGTCCATGTGCAAAATGTAATATTATACATAATTTAACTTGGTTTATTCAGATTCCGCATTACATCAATAATGTTTATATACATATTTACAAATATTCAAGAATGATAACAAAATACGGGCGTCAAATTGGAGTAATTGAAAACATCACATCCTCTTGATCTACTAAAAATATGAATTTTTGTTCATTTTATCATTTATACTGTAGAACGGAACAGTGGCGGCCCCAATGCACAATATTTCTACATATTCTGGGGGAGGGTGCAATGCTATTTCCCATATTCTTATTTTCTTATCTTCTTATCTTATAATGTAAAATTACACGACTAATATCTATTTTACGACGCTTTTCATTCTTTCCTTTTTACTTCGTATTTTCTCTTCTGTTTCCTTCAATTTTCTATTACTTGTAGGTGAATGTTTATGGTTAGACAATTTGACCCAATTAGTAATAAAAGCCCCAAATCACCCAAAGAAAATCATAATCATCACTCTCAGTTATAACCAAACATAGATTTGTAACAAGAGATAGCGATTTGTACATAAGAAGTCAATTCTAATACCAAACTCATTAATAATTACTTCCATTCGATCTCTAAGCTGATGCAATTGGAACTAATTTTATTAGACTTAATTTCTGCTCTCTCATCCACTTCGAAATAGGCAATCACATCCTGTATGCTAGCAGGCCTTGCTATTGGGGGTAATGTATTCCATGTACACCACTCCTGCATCGACATGTTCAGTGATTCTGACCCTCTTCAGAAATAGTCTATCCCTCAACATTCTTACCGTGCTAG
Organism: Lytechinus pictus; assembly: GCF_037042905.1. NCBI lineage: Eukaryota > Metazoa > Echinodermata > Echinoidea > Temnopleuroida > Toxopneustidae > Lytechinus > Lytechinus pictus. Next base: position 5,713,932 of record NC_087259.1, read on the forward strand.
GAGTACAAGTGGTATCCATGAGGTCAGGACGTTGGATGTAGGCAAAACCTAGGGAATTCAAATTGTAGTAGAAGCACAATCGAGTACGTGTAAGCTCTTTTATATCAAGGTTTCTGGCCAAATGTATTGAAGCAAAATGACTGTTAAAACATTTTAACTTAAAAGGATTCTTTGTTTCTCTATGTAATGGGTCACCATACCAGCGGACAACTTTCATATCATTGATGGGGTCAAGAATACCACCATGAGTCAGATAGCTCAGGGCGTGCTGGAGCAGTTCACTGCTTGTGATATCGTGCAGAAAATAGATTCCCTGAAAATCTCTTTCAACGGTATTTTCCTTACTCAGCATCTTGGTAAAGTATAAATCCTTTTCTCTCATCAAGATTTCTCTTGTCGTGCGGAATACCTTCTCATCACGACACACTACTAATGCCACGGCCTCCGATCCATCAACTTGCATTGGTCGTTTAAAGGACGATTTCAGAGACTCAAGTTGGAAAAAGTCTGCCTGGCGTTCGAGGACCCCGTACTCTTTGAAACCCTCTGGTAGTACTAGTTCATGGTATCTCATGAAGTTGAGGACATGACGGAATACCTTATCGTCTTGGTCAATGAGATAATTCCCTTGGTCATCTTTGGCCGAAGGAATGGAGCCACCCAGTAAACCAGAAAAGAAGCTTTCTGGATCAGCTAACAGAGTGGTACGGGATGTCTTGAAGATCCTTCCACCGACGTTTAAACCAACATAATCAACTTGTCTTTGAGCCATGTTTGTTGAAGAACAGTACGTGTGTCTTAGCTCTGTTTTAATGCCTACGCTATGGTGGCTACACTAGGGGTACGTTCTGTGTTGTATCAAAAGGCTTAATTGGCATTATTATGCTTTCTGACTCCGGAGACAAAAAAAAAGATCTAGGGTAGAAAATTTCTTACGACGCTTAAATTAGTCCCGACACTGGGTCCAAAGTTGTGAACCTGCCTTTGAGGCAGGATAATATATTAGTAGTTCTAAGATATTAACAGACATATTCAGGCATACTTGAATTCTGACGAGCTAAGACAATAGAGACAAGTATAAGCGAAAGTGAAAGAACTGGGATACAAAGCTCATTTTAGTTTATTGATGTATATACCGTATATAATAATCAGTGAGATTTAAAATCGAATTTAGACATGCAATTATAAAAAAAAAAATTGTCATGTCATTTTTCACCTTTTATCTGTCTTTCTCAATTTCTTTTTGTTTTCATGGTCGTTGATATGTGGGGCATCAATTACTCTCCAGCACCCCCTCCTCCATGCATACGTCTGTGACATTAAACAAAAGACAAAGACATATTATTTTGTCAAGTGAGGGATAACTTACATATTATTTCATGCAGACTAACAAACGAACGACTAAACAGCTATATTTGTATATCATTTATTGTTTTCAAAGACATCTATCATAATAATGCTGGGGTAACAGCAAAATGTGCAAAATTGTTCCAAGAATTTGGGTTATTTTATTTATCGGTTTTATTTATTTATAAATTGATCAAAAAGTTTGGAAATCTGACTTTGATCGATAATTCCTCCTCGGTTTTAGTGAATGTAAATGTGTGATTGATACTAATGAATAGATCATTTAATGTTCTTAAAATGATACCCTACATGATTATGGCTCACATGGAGGTGCAGTGCCTTGAAATGTGGGGCAAGGTCAAAATTCAAAAGTTGCCAAATTACACAATATTGAAAGTCATTGTTCTTTTTTCCCATGGTGATGAGTGAGTTTCTTTTGTTTTCACGCACCTTAGCATTAGCATTAACATGGAATCAAACACACCTCTGCACAAGCAAACACATAACAAAAAAAGCATGCATGGGTATTTCAAACCATGTTTTCTCACAGAACCATCACTGCATAAACCACAACAAAACATCAAAAATGAAGAAGCAGGGTGCATGATATGAATGGATTTTGATCTTTATTGACACAAACAAAAGAATCATGTTCTTTATTAACCCTTCATGACTATTTCTGCTCGTTTTGCAGTTTTTCAATTCAGACCTCATCCAACACTTTTGAATCCTTCTCTTTTCGTGATGGCATGATCATAATAATCATGGTATCATTTCAAATGATGAGACTTAAATGAAATTTTAAATGATATCAAAAATGCAATGTGTAAAATTTGGAGTTGGGAGAAAATCTTGGCCAAACTCATTTTTCCAAGCATTTTTTAAAGGGGTTTATATTAATTAATTGTTTTGCTGTATGCAGCTATATTGTATTAAAAGCGATGCAAATAGGATTTTATCAAACACAACATTCCAGCTAGCGTTAAACCTAATTATAGAAATATCATGATTTTCTGTTTGATTTGAATTATTGTATATTCTTATATGTTCACCTTATTCGTCTCGAACATATGAAAACATCCATACAAAATTAGCATTTACTATAAGACAAAGACGTGCCATAATGTGAAATATGAGAAACCTACTAAAACACACAGTTTGTATAGCTTGAAACAGAAAACATTGGTACCCAGAACATAGAATATACAAATATTTTTTTTTTTCGGCAAAGTGTAAGGGGATATTCGTTTCTGTTATATTTTACATGATTTGACTTCGTTTATTCAGATTCTGCATTACAGTACTTCATACTTAATATTTACATATTTACAAAAAATTACGAATAATCAGAAAGATGCAAGCATAAAATTAGAATAACCGGAAGTATCACATGTGTGATGTAGATCCCCTAGGTACACTAGAAAATATATTATTATTTATCTAAAACTTCATCAAAGCTTTTCTTTAATCGATAATTATTGAAAAATGAATGTGGAGACAAATCATTAATTTATATACAGTATATCATAAAAAGGCATAGTAGCGGCGCAAATGTGTTTTGATAGATGGGGGGGGGGGTGCAATACTATTTCCCCTAAATTCTTGTTGCCGAGGTAATGTAGAATTACATGACTACATATCTCTTTAACGACGCTCTTCAATATTTCTCATTTATTCATACGCACGAGGTAGAAATGATAATTTGATGTGCGGGGGTAGGTTTGTACATAATATGAGAACATTAGCATTTCGATACTGGCTATTGTGTTAATCAAGCCTTAAAGAAATTTGATAACGTACACAAATATTTTGATTTAATTTTACCACATTTATTTCCATGTTATCTCATACCATATCAAATTTATATACATGACTTTCAAGTGAAAATATACAACTATTCAACAGATTTCAATACACTCTAAAAATGAAGTGCTAATTTAGCACTTAATGGGCTTGTATAGTGACTGCACTTGGAGTGCTGATTTTCTAGTTCGAATTTGAATGACTAAATCAGCACTCAATGTGCAGTCACTATAAATGAGCACTTCATTTTTTAGAGTGTACATATCCAATTTAATTACCGTTTAGATTACAGGGAAACTGTGATAAAATATATACATTTAAAGTAAACTTGTTTTGCTTTATACAACTGCATTGTATATAAAAAAAAACGGTGCAAATAGGATTATATCAGACATAACATCCCAGCTAGCAATTAAATATATAAATAATATTTTGCATTTGATTTGAATAATCTACATTATACAATATACGTAGTATTCGTCTTAAACATATAAAAAAAATAACAAAATTCGCATTAACTATGAAACAAAGAAATGCAATAAAGTAAAACATGAGGAACCTACTAAAAGGCATAGCTCGTTAAAAAAACATAAGTTCTCAATTAAAAAAAATAACGCGATGAAGAGTGCTGAATCAAATGAACATAAAACATACATATTACGGTTACAACGATAGTCACTCAAACATGTTGCTAACCTACAAACTGTAAGCATGCGATTTTAAAACAAACTTTCATAGCAAAACAATATAATGCAATATTGAATGTGTATACTCGAGACCATTCCCAAAAGACGGTACGTCCTTTGTATTAGTAAATATTCTTAGGACGAAAATAGTACACATACAGGAGAAATACGACAATTTTGTGATTGTTAAAAACATTGAGAGTGGACATATTGTTATAAATATTTTTCAATCATTTAAAAATAAACATTATTTAAAAAAAACAGTTGCATGCGGAATATAATGTTATGTAAAACGTTCCGAAAACGTTCCAGTTGTCGAAAGTAACATTTAGTAGTATTCATATCGACTCTATAAGTAAACTGATGTGTTCTGGTAAAAAAAATTTTTACTGCCTTATTAGTTCTTAACAAATCATTGCTTAACCCCTTTTCTTTTGTAAAGGATTGTAAACGGTGTGATCTTCTGAGAACGAGCGAAAAGGAGATTATAACGTACCGTAAATTTCGTAAATTGCTCTAAATCAACTTTTTTCGCAACTGACCTGTTGAAGTCCAATGCCATTAATTGTTGTTTTCCAAAAGGAGATGTTATGTAGGCTTGCCTGGTATACCACTCTACGATTTTCATTTCTAATAAAGCAACAACTGCATAGACCTGGTGGCAGGATTTGTAGGTTACGTCAATTTACAAATTATAAAAGTAAATTCTATTACATTTTCCGATTTAAAATGAATGCTCTCATTTGAAGCGATGCGAATTACTAATCATGACTCAACACGTTGATGTTATTCTTTAAATGTGAAAGCAAACATATTTTAAATTAAAATGAATACTCGTGCACATCTCAATGATTAAAAAAAAAACACTTATAGCGCAAATCAATGGCCTGTATCTACTCATGCGCAAATCCTATTAACGAAACGAATTGTTAAAGGGGAATCCAGCCTTGGAATTGGAACCGGTGGGATTCGAACCTGCCATCTACTGCTTTCCGGGCAGCGACTCAACCACCTTACTATCTATTGTCCACGGCGGACGGTATTTGAATATTAATGAGTCAGAAAGAAGAGGATCGAGGGTATTTGAATTCCAGTTCATCGTGGCTTAGCCGTGAACCAGAATAGCCTGGAGGTTGAGTCGCTGCCCGGAAAGCAGTAGATGGCAGGTTCGAATCCCACTGGTTCCAATTTTTTCTGACTTATGATCATATGATTTTCATTACAGATCGAGCATACTGATCTTATGATTTTCATTTACAGATCGAGCATACTGATCTTAAACAAATAGGAGTAATGCCGAAAAATTTGTTAACAGAATGGTGACAGTTTGAAAGAAATCGGACAAGTTATAGCTGCTTTAAAATTGAGATCACTAATACCACAATGTAGATTTCAAACTGGCAACTGGCTAAGTAAATTATGACAAGGGGCAAGGAAAACTTTCCCATAGGCCATGAACATAATTATCAGGGATTTGTGGTTTTCTCCTTAAGTACCAATTCCCCATGGGGCAGTAATCTAAATATAACCCTGGTAGTATATTGTTTTATGTCCTTGTGAAAGAAAAATATAATCTGAAATAAAACTTTTGGGAATAATGACATTTTAGATATTACATTTACTGGACTACATGGAAGAGTTCCTCGCCTTACATCACTATGCCATCTCATACTCGGCCAATTTGAAGTCTCCATGGGTATAGTGATTACTAATATTTACAACTTTTAAAAATTCATAACTATCTTGTTGTTTGTCCAACTTGTCTGATTTTTATTTTTCTTATAAAAACAAGATTTTTATTTGAGTTGGATTCCCCGTTAAAAAAAACACGCTCCATATGGCCCGTATGCTAAACTCCAGTTAAACTCTGTGCTGAAATTATGGGAAGCCAAGAAATTATGTTTATTTCGTATATATTTCTTACTACTTTGTTTGCCTTTGCTTTCAAAATGAAGAAAAATATATCAGTTGTCATTTCCATTCTTCCCTTTTTATTTCTTATTTTCTTCAATTTTCCATTATTTGAAAGGGGAGGTAAACGTCTCCCTGACAGCCCCCCCCCCCCCCTCAGTGGAAGAGCGTCCGCCTCATGAACGGGAGGTCGTGGGTTCGATCCTCGGCCGAGACATACCAAAGACTTATAAAAATGGGACCTTCTGCCTTCTTGCTAGGCGCTCAGCATTTAGATTGGAGAAGGGTAATAATAACATATTGTGTTATGCAGGACCCGCTGGTAGAGCAGTTTCCTAACTGAAGTGGCTACCCTGGGTAAATAAAACGTTATTATTTTTTTTTTAATGGTTATAATGTGACCTATTGATAAGAAAAAAACACCGAAATCGGCCAAAGAAAAAAAATCACACTCCTAGCTTCTACATTTTACAGCGAAATACTATACATAGTACAAATTCGAATTCAAAAGCTTATTGATACATCTCCTGACATGTACATGAGAAAGAGAGTTGTGTATCAAAGAAGTCAATTCTAATGCTAAACTAATTAATAATGCATGTTGTGCAACTATTGATAACTGATCACTAATCTGATGCAATTGGGACTAACTTGATAAGTATTAATTTTTGCTCTCTTATCCGCTTTGAAATAGGCCATCACATCTTGTAAGCTAGCAGGCTGTTTGCTGTTAATGTATTCCATGTTCACCACTCCTGCGTCGACATCTTTCATGACTCTGACCCTCTTGTGAATTAGCCTTTCTCTTAACGTGCTTAAAGTATTAGAAGCATGGGTATCCAAGAAGCCCGCACTGAAGAAGTAGGCAAAACATGGGGTATTGAAATTATAGTAAAATTGAAACTGCATAAATCGGCAGCACCCTACTTTTAAAGTTAACAAATGATTGTCAAAACCTTTTAACTGAAAGGGATTCGTCACACCTGACGAACCATACCTCCCAAATTCATTCGTATCATTGATGGGGTCAAGAATACCTCCATGAGTAAGATAGCTTAGGGCGTGCTTAAGCAATTTACTGCTGATGCCGTGCATATAATAGTTTCCCTGTAAATCTCTTTCAACGGTACTGTCCTTACTCAGCATCCTGGTAAAGTATGAATTCCTTTCTCTCATCAAAATTTCTCTTGTCGTGTGGAATACCTTCCCATCAAGACACACTAATCCAACGGCTTCCGATCTATCATCTTGCATCGGTCGTTCAATGGAGGATTTCATTGACTCGAGTTGGAAAAAGTCTGCCTGGCGTTTAAGGACACCATACTCTTTAAAACCCTCTGGTAGTACTAGTTCACGATATCTCATGAAGTTGAGGACATGACGGAACACCTCACCGTCTTGGTCGATGAAGTGATTCCCTTGGTCATCTATTGCCGAAGGAATGTCGCCATCCAGTAAACCATAAAAGAAGCTATCTGGATCAGCTAACAGTGTGGTACGGAATGTCTTGAAGATCTTTCCTCCGACGTTTAAACCAACATAATTATCTTGTCTTTGAGCCATGTTTGTAGAATAACACTAGGCGTTCTGTGTTGTAGCACAATGTAGGCCTATATAATAGTCCATCAAGGACATTTCCACAAGATCAACACATCACGTGAAACACTGGTAGCACCTGACACAGCACAACCCTCTCCAGGACAGCTTGTCCGCTTTATGGAAGAGTACTTCTTCAAGGTTCAAGGTTCTACAGAGAAAACTTGTATTCGTACGGAGAGTGGATTAGAACGCTCCTCAATGTGTGTCCCCACTATCGAGCATAGCAAATGAAGTCAAATGCACGAAGCCTTCGACACTATAATCGTCACAATATATATATTTAAAAAAATCACCGAAACATAAGAGCAAACATTTTTTATGGAAAAAAATTATTGTTGAAATTCCATGGATATTCCCAATGGGATGTCCCCTTCTGATATCCCTGTTTCCAAGGGGAGGGGCGGAGCAGCACTGTCTAAGGAGTGGCTTCATTGTTCATATGTCACATTTCTTACATAATTACATTTGAAATGTTCCTGAAAAAAAATAATGCATCTATTATTCATATTTCCTACTAGTATGTCTATATTTTAACTTAAAAAACCATTCCATGGATTGTTTTAACTAATTTTCTTTTTTAATGGGAAGACGGGGGGGGGGGGTTGTAAGGTTCACCTCTAAATACTCTAGATCCAATAGCGTACCTACGGGGGTGCCCCCCCCCCCTGATGAGCCACAACCCATGCAAAGGACGAATCCCTGCCCCCCCCTGACAAGCTTGAAAGACCTTTTTTGCCCCCCCCCATGACGAGCTTGAAAACCTTTATTGCCCCCTTGACGAGCTTGAAGACCCTTTTTTTTAAATTAATTAATTAATTTTTTTATTTCTTATTTTTTCTGCTTGTCAATTTTTTTCTGGTACGAATTCCTTTATTTGTGATTTAAGACCCTTTTTTTTTGCTTGTCAAATTTTTGGGCGGACGGTTTTGCCCCCCCCCCTCTGGAAAATACTAGGTACGCCACTGGTGGTATGTATAGTTTTCCATGTGGTTTGTTATAAGAGGGAAATAAAAATCATATAGCCCTACATACATGAATGTTACATACAGTCATATAGGCATATACATGTAGCTATATACGGTAACAGTCAGAATTCCTAAATTATGCAAATAACATGAAGTATAATTAGAATTCTATTAGTAATAATGTAGTACAAGTCGAAGAGGGTTAGCATATTTCCAGGTGCTAGGCAGTGAGACCACACAAAAGAAATTCAAAGTAATTTAAAATTCTAATGAGGTAAGGGACCCTATAATAGGAGTCGATGTCGCAAGTAATCATCTTTTCAAAGTAAAGAGGCTCTAATAAATAACACGCGGCAAAAAAGGGTGAAATGTTGCCCAAAAAAAAGACACCTAAAATAGAAAAAAAAAATCATCCAGATAATCACATCCAGACATCAAACAAACATATCACACCAACTGGTTCACATAAGGTGATAAAATAAAATACCAATTATCAAAAGGCAGTTATCACAATGGACTCATACTCAATCATTCACAAAACACATAATCATGATAATAGTACACTCCATGCAAGGCAAACATGGCAGATTCTGTGATTTGAACGATAAAAAACCAAAGAGGAAGGGAGGGGATCTTTAAAAAGATCCTTAGGGTGGGACCCTCTTCGACTTGTACTACATTATTACTAATAGAATTCTAATTATACTTCATGTTATTTGCATAATTTAGGAATTCTATTACGTAACATTTGTAACAAATATTACGCTTAAAACACCATGACCAGATATTTCGGGCAATTCTATCTAACGTGGGAACACGCCCACCAAATTTCTTAATGTACGAGACAGCGGTACTATTGTCTGACTTAAAGTGGATATGAGTATCCATGCATGTACTGCATAAAGAAAACAAAGCGTGCTGAATAGCAAGCAACTCAAGAGCATTGATATGTAAATCGGCAGACCTTGACGACCAAACACCTTGAGCAAAAGAATTATCATTCTCACAGAAAGCACCCCACCCTTTGTTACTCGCATCTGTGCGAATTATAATACTAATAGGTGGAGTTTTAGCTGACGTAGAAAAGGCATCAGATGGGATAGAAAGCCACCATTTTATTTCTTGCAATACGACAGTATAAGCCAGTTCGTAGTTCCTTTCTGCGCATGATCAAAAGATTCTGCGCATGATCAGAGGAAGGTCATTTGTACTAAAGTGACATGGTGGTTTAAAATCTAATGAGATAAGCACCAACTTTGATGTCTTGATTATGAATATATTCTTTGAATTGTGTTTTTTCATGTACATCCACAAAAAACAACAATGCGTCCACGAACGACTGGTATTTCCAGGCCCCCGAAGCTACCGCCATTTTGTTTAATCCATTAGAAGCTAAAATAAGCCCTCATTAATATTAATTTCGTACGATGCTCCCTCTTCAACTGTGGTTTTGTACGTGTATTAGACAATACGCACATCAGCGCAATGACAAAGGTCAACTTGGCAAATTCATTAATGTATTCATTTTGTTACGCGCTCGTGACGCGAAAGATTCAGCGAATCAAGCAAGCGCAAATCTGAGACGATACGTTGCGCTCTATAAAGTATCGATATCACAAGCGATATCACTTATAAACAAATCATTGTTTGTATTGCTTTTGATAGGCCTTTGCTAATTCCAAAAGGGAAGATGAAAAGGGTAGATCGAGTCGTGATTAGGTAAAGAGGTCTCTAGTGCTTTTGCCATCCCTACATCGTAATTACCATACTTGTAACTCATGATGAAACGGGCCCCAATTTATCATGTTTAATACGTTTCCTGTCCCCTTTATTCTCCAGCATTTCTTACTCTGTTTTTTTCCATTTAATCATTTTCCCACTCAAAATTCTTTTGTGCCGCCTTTCTCCTACATATGTAGAGCTCATTTTCAAAAGGGGTTAGGTCCATTTTTCATCAAACTTGATTCTTATGTCTTAATGTAAAGATTTTTAGTAGCTATATAAGATGATACCATAGAAAAGTTGAAATTCCTATTAAAAAGTGAACTAATATGGCAAAGAAAAATCACCTTTTTTCAAAAGGGGTTAGGTCCATTTCAGTTTAGTTGCAAAAGGGGTTAGGTCCACACATACTTTTTTTGGAAAATAATATCTTAAAAAATATGAAGACAAGTAGATATCTTTTATACCCAATTTCATGTTCTCATGGTAGGGTATCATGAAAATTCAGTTTCGCATAAGAATATTGCAATATGGGAGAATTAAAAAAGAATTATTTTCTTGGAGTGGACCTAACCCCTTTTGCAACTAAACTCTTCTGAAGAACTCATTTGTCAAAAGGGGTTAGGTCCATTTTTCATATATTTTATTGTTTTCTGTCACTAAACCTCTAAATTTTCAGTCACTCTGATGATACCAAAGAAAATTTGAAATTCAAATGAAAACGTGAATGGAAGTGGCAAAAAAAAATCACTTTTTTAATCAAAAGAGATTGGATTCACTTCAATTTACTTGCAAAAGGGGTTAGGTACACAATGATATTTTGTTTTAAGTATATAGAAAAAAATTGAAGACGGGTAGATTTCTTTTATACCCAATTTTATGTTCACATGATAGAGTAGTACATCATGACAATTTAGTTTATCATAAGAATATTGCAATAAGTGAGAATAAAAACATGTTTTTTCTCGGAATGGTCCAAAGTGGCCCTAACCCCTTTTGCAACTAAACTCTTCATATATTTCCTTCTTCTTTTCCCACTTGTTATCTGTCTCCTGGTTTCCATAAATCTCGTCTTATTTCTCTTCCACCCTTTTGTTCCTACTTCCCACATTCCACATTCTAGCTCTCTTACCACCCCCCTCTAAATTATCTCTTCATATGCAGGGGCCGCGGAACGGTTTTCAAAGTGGGGGGGGGGGGCTGACCATGCTAAAAATCACAATCATATGGTAATTTTTACGTTTTTGTACACGGTTTTGGAAAAAAGTGGGGGGGGGGGGCTGAAGCCCCCCCCCCGTCAGCCCCCGCGGCCACTGATATGTGCCCCTCCATTTCTTTCTCATCTCTTTTCAATCCACTTCTCATCACTCTTTCCCTCTCTCGATCTTCATCTCATTTTGAATTTTGCAAATTCCAAATCCCTTTCATTTTAGCTCTGTACAAATAATATATGAACACAAATGAAAGACATAAAGGAATTCTCTGGTTAGTGGTGAATTTTATTAATTAGCCATAAAAAAATATCACATTATCAGAGGATTAAGCTTTACCTTTTTCTTAAGCGTATGTTAATACTTTGAACCAAAAGAATATTTTTTTGGTATGCTGGGGCAGCGATCCTGGGGAGGGGGGGGGGGCACAGTTCCCCCTACTTCTTTAAGCACTGAAAAGTGCCTTTTTATGCAAGAAAAATGCCCCCTCACGAACGTGTACTGTGTCCCTTTCACCTGACGAGAACCTGTTTTAGGTGTTACCAAGTGCTCTTCCTTGTATGCAATTTTTTAACCCCAAAATGCCCGCCCCCCCTCCTGGAACGTGTTCTGTGCCCTTTCATCTGAGGGCCCGTTTCATGTCTTAAAGAGTGCCTCATCGCCTTCTTGTAAGTGCCCTTTCTCGAATCACTGTCCCCTTTTACCCAAGAAAAGTGCTCCTAAAGAACTTGTTTTGTGCCCCTTTCACCTGAGAAGGACCCGTTTTATGGCCACCATGACGATTGCCCTTTGAAACAAGAAAACAATATTCTCATTTCGATAATATACTTATGAAGGAAATCCTTTGTGCATTAAGTTTAATAATTCATGAGTGGGGGTATATAAGCAGTTTCGTACAGATGGAGGGGGGGCTTGAAGGACTCTTGCCCCCCCCCCAAAAAAAAAAAAAAGATTTTTTTTTTAAATGTCAAAATTTTGCTCGCTCGCAACTTCTTAAAAATTTCACGTAATACAACATTTTTCCTATGCCCCCCCCACTTTCAACTTCACTCCACCGCTCCTATTTGTATGTTTATAGCTTCTCCTTTTGCAACCAGTTTTAATGAAAATCAACAAGAAATTTCATACGTCATAAATTTGGGGTTGTGATAATAATCTTTTTTTTTTTTTGAAAAATTGGACTTGGAAAAAAAAAAACTTTTCCATCTTCATCAAGTGGTTCCTAAGTCAGACTCTTGAATTGTTGGATTTCTTGAATGAAAACATCTGTTACACCAGTCATGCAGATTGAAAAAATAGAGAAAGAAAATCAATGAATTTAAATTAAAATTGTCGTGATTTATAAAACATAAATGTTTTAAGAAAAGTGAGACTATACATATATATGATTCTTCAACACATAATAGGAAATCTTACTTCTACTAATTATAAACTTGTACTTCCATAAAGCATATCACTTAAACCTGTTCTATACAGTTTACATACCACTCTCCATTATAACTACATGTACTCTATGAAAAAATGTCAGAGATTTCTCATAAATATGAATATATGAATCAACATATGTAAATTATATAAATAGTCAGAATTAAAGTTGATGTTTTGTTGCACAGAATATTTTGATCTGTGATTAAAAACGACACAAACTATAATCTAAAAACAAAATTGAAATGGGTTTTTCAAAGGCAGGTCTATTTGTTGCCAAAAAATGTGAACAACCTCCATTATCAACAATATTCACTAATTAACTCACTCATATAACTGATGTAGTTTGTATTTCTCTTTGTGGTCTAGTCGCTGTTCTATTAGGCCTACTTCACCAATTATTTATCATCATCAATCACCTCCATGGAAATTGTAAAACTGCATCATCCTATTGGACAAAATGTAAAATAACAAGATTTAAAAAAAAATCGTAAATCTACAAATATGAAATATGAATATCACACTAAAGAATGAATAAAATGAATTTTTGTAAATTATGGAAAATAGATATTGCTTTGTCTAAAACAGATAGGAAATAAAAAGGCCATTTAATTACTAGTAGATCAAGGACATGACCTTACCGGTATTTTATAAATTTGCCCAAGGTACATAACTTTTGGCATTGGTTCTATTTTAGACTCGAGACCCTGTATATTTAAGAAGTGTCTATATTCATTACAGATCCTACCTCTTTGTGGCTCGGATTATTGTTATTTAATGTAAACATGGTTAACATTCAATGCATGTAATGTATCTGTAATTTTGTATGGGTTAGTTCAAGTTTTATACCTGGATGAGAATCTGCAAAATGATGCATGCACTTATGATCATCATCTTGAACCATATAGGTAGACCTCTACTGTTTTTCTTGTTCTTCAAACTCAACCCGTTTGTGAAAGAAAAGAAATCAATAATAAGAAGTGATCTTTTTCATGGCCGTACGTATGGGGGGAGGGGTTTGGGTAAGAGCTGAAATGTGAAACCTTCATCAAAAAGAGAATTGCATGACATCCTTCAATTTTACTTTAGAAAATGCACAAAACGGCCCTAGGTAATATTGGTCGCTTCTGGCCCTCGCTTTCTGAATTTTAGGTTTCTCTAAATTTTTTCACATGTCTGCCCCCCCCCCAAAAAAAAAAAAAAAAAAATATGGATCTTTTTATTTCCGAATCTTATTTCATTTGATTTTAACATAATTTCATAATCTCATGCACTATAGGTCTAGATCTATTTAGTCTAGATCTAGTCCAACAAGACTCAGTGCTGTGCGACAGCATTCATGTATCTAAATTAGGTCTAGATCTAGACTAACGATGGACTCTCGATCTATCTAGACCTAGAAAGTAAAGCTTCGGTTCTAAACCGAGATCTAGACCCTATATCGGTTTAGAAATTTTTGATGTCTGACTCTGACTTTTATTCCTGGCTAAGACTTCATTGCCATTATTGACCAAGAGTATATCTAGATCTAGTCCTTGGTCCACTGACAGTCATACTCGTACATGTAAATGGAGTCGTTTAGGCCCAGACCTAGATCTAGGCCTAAATTACAGACCTAGATCATAAGCCCTGGGGGTAAGTGTCGAGGGTTGGGAAAGTATAAGTTAGACTAGATTTGAATTAGGTAGGCCTAGCTCTTGTCTTGATAGCATCGATGAATAAATAAAAGTAAAGTAGCCTAGATCTAAGTATAATTTAGTATAAAGTAAGTAGGCCTAGGGCCTAGGATTAAGAAGATCTAGGCCCTAGATCTATTGATAATAAGACAAACATGCAGAGCAGCATGTTATTTCTAAGACCGAGTCTAACTATATTTATAAATAACAATAAGAGTTAAAATGGGTGGGGGCTAAATGCAGAAGCCTGAAGTTATGAAAAATAAATTTGATATCTGAAACAAAGTGAGGACTGAGGATTGACAAAATGACAGGCGTATTCTTCATCCATACTCCGCTTCACAGTTTATTCCTGACTGAGTCTCGATCTACTGAAGATAGATGCAGATCTCCCTCTAGATCTAACGTTACAGTGTACAAAAAGAAGCCTCATTCTTCTTGTTTTAATCAATCGTGGGTTGGTCCTTGTTGGAGGTGAACCAAACCAGCCCGATTATCTCTCGATTCCCAGCCGGCTAGGAGCCCGTACAAAATACATGTGGTTAACACAGCGGCATAACGGCATAACCACAACACTGCAAGCAACATACAGGCTGTACTGGGCGACGATGACAATCTGACTTCAATTTCAAAGACCAAATTCTGCTTTCCTTTAACAGAAGATTAATAGCAAACTCTCTAATTTGTTAAACAAATAACCTAAGATCACAAAATACAGTGTGACATGTGTAAATAGTCCACTGAATTCATGTGGTTATATCAATTAATACGTACTCACCGGAGTGTTCGTAGGTCCATTTTGTGTGTGGAAAGAAAAGTTTCAGAATGAATAAATTAGATGACGTAATGAGGTCAAATGAATAATTAATTCTGTAACACGATATCACTATAGTATCGATGACAAAGAATCGGGGAAATCGCGTATTAAAGTCAAATTAGTAGTCAACTGACTAGTCAACTGACTTTCTAACAAAGGTTATCATGTTTAAAGAGTCACCTTGATGCAATTCAAAATTTTAAGATTGTAAAATAAACAACAGATTGGTCTGCCTGGGAATTCAGAAAAAAAAAATCAGGGAATTTTCCTCTTTCTATGACAATTGGCCTGATGGTTGAAGGGAGTGGTTGTTAACTGATGAATGTACTTCAATTACAGGAGTCTGTTTGAACCAAGACTGCCTTCTGATTATTTCTGACCGATCAGTCGTAAGGTTGTCTTCAAATTGTTAGGAATAACTACATTGTTTAAAGAAAAAGCGCAAATGTTAATTTGAAAAGACGCAAATGTTAATTTGCCTTCTAATGAATGTAATGAATGTAACGGTCAACTGACTTTCTAACAAACTTTAACAGACATAAAAAGTTCTCTGATGTAATCTGTATTTTAGAATTGTCAAACAATGGACCGGTTTTAATTCAGATAAGATGTTCTGTGAATGTTTTCTCTTTTCATGGTAGTTGGCCTGATGGTTGAAGGGAGTGGCTGATAACTGATGAATGAACATCAATTATACGAATCTATTTGGTCCAAAACTGCCTCCTGATTATTGACTTACCAATCAGTCTTGAAATTTAAATTGTTAGGAATATTGTTCAAAAGAATAGACTGACTGACAAAAAAAAAAACCACGGAGAAAAGGGACAGTTTAGCAAACAGATCCATTGATTGCAAGGATATTTATATTGATATCGAATTCAAACGATTTTGTTGGTAATCCGGAATTTCTTCGAGACGCAAAGGTCATATGCCTTTAAAAAAAAAAAAAAAAAAGTCAGTCAACTGACTTTCTTACATAGTTCATCATGTTTAAAAAAAAAAGTCCCTTTGATGTAATTCAAAATTTTAGGAATGTAAAAATAAACAACAGGTCGGTCTGCCTGGGAAGTCATAACATTTTCAGGAAATACTTTCTCTTTTTTTATGACAATTGGACTGATGGTTGAATGGTGTGGTTGTTAACTGATGAATGCACTTTAATTATATGGGTCTGTTTTGAACCAAGACTGCCTTCTGATTATTTCTGACCAATCAGTTTTAAGATTATTTTCAAATTGTTGGGAATAACAACATTGTTAAAAAAATGCACTAGATGAATGCACATCAATTATACGAGTCTATTTGGTCCAAAACTGCCTCCTGATCATGTCTGACCATTCAGTCTTGAAATTTAAATTGTTAGGCATATTGTTTAAAAGAATGTACTGATAAAAGAAAAAAAAAGACAGATTCATTGATGACAAGGGTGTGTATATTGATATCGAATTCAAACGATTTTGTCGTGTGTAATCCTGAATGTTATGAAGATAGAAACAATGTAATTACTAATGCATAGAGATTTCTTATGTCGTACTCATGCAAAGTTTGACAACTACTTTTCAATCCTCACTAGCATTATTGTAGGGTACGGAACATTTTGAATATATTACATTTCGCTTGTGTCGTCAAAGAGCTTGGTAGTCTTCTCATAGTAATTAATTCATTATGTATCTGTCCTTCGAGACTCAAGGGTCAATTGTCTTTAAAAAGAAAAGTCAACTGACTTTCTAACAATGTTTATCATGTTTAAAAAAAGTCCCTTTGATGTAATTCAAAATTTTTGGATTGTAAAATAAACAACAGATCGATCTGCCTGGGAATTCAGATAAAAATTTTCAGGGAATATTTTCTCTTTTTTTTTTTTTTTTTTGGACAATTGACCTGATGGTTGAAGGGTGTGGTTATAACTGCATGAATGCACTTCAATTATAGGAGTCTGTTTGGACCAAGTCTGCCTTCTGATTATTTCTGACCGATCAATCGTAAGGTTATTTTCAAATTGTTAGGAATAACAACATTGTTTAAAGAATGCACTGTAGCTTTTTCATGGTGTTTAATTCGTTTTATCAATAGGTATCTGACATTCATTTAGACGCAAATGTTAATTTGCCCTCTAATGAATGTAATGAATGTAAAGGTCAACTGACTTTCTGACAAACTTTAACATACATAAGAAAGTTCTTTGATAAAATTTGGATTTTAGAATTGTCAAACAATGGACCGGTTTTGAATTCAGATAAGATGTTCTGTGAATGTTTTCTCTTTTCATGGTAGTTGGCCTGATGGTTGAAGGGAGTGGCTGATAACTGATGAATGCACATCAATTATACGATTCTGTTTGGTCCCAAACTGCCTCCTGATTATTACTTACCAATCAGTCTTGAAATTTAAATTGTTAGGAATATTGTTTAAAAGAATGTACTGTCAACAAAGCAGAGAAAAGGAACAGTTTGACGAACAGATCCATTGATTGCAAGGGTCTTTATATTGATATCGAAACTCAAACGATTTTGTTTGTAATCCGGAATTTTATGAAACTAAACAATGTATTTGCTAAAGCATAGCGATTTCTTACTTAGTACTCATGCCAAGTGGTCATTATAATTGTAAGTCAGTTTAGATGTGAAAGGAGATTTTTATTTTCCTTTTCTATAGACGGACGGAATGTTGTGTTTCCAGGTGTGTTTCTGAAGGTTAATACCTTAGTCACGTTTGCTCTGCGAAGGCCGTGCGGCGGGTCGGGAGCAGCCGTTTTATTCATTTTATTCAAACCACCTATATTTAGCTGGTACAAAAATGTTAAGGCGGCTGTTTTCGACTCGCCGTTTGGCCGCCGTGGAGCGGATGTGACCATGGTATAAGAGTTTTGCTCAAGTATAACAAGTTCCTATTTGTAGTCAAAAATCTTTTTGACAACTGTTTTTTTTTTTCAATCTGAATGAACTGCATTTTGTTACTTGTACCAAATATGTGTAACAATGCGGAACGATATAGCTTGAGCACTGTATTTTTTTTCTATGTGTATATGCGTGTATGTGTAATCATAGAACCTTGTTAATTATAGAAATCGGGATATATTTCAAACCCTATTAAGAATGGTGAAATGTGGGCGGGATTTGGTTATCTTGCAAGGTCCAGTTAGCTGTCACTCAGGAAGTCACTTTCTGCAGTAGACAGTTTTCGCGTTTTTTTTTCTTTTTTTTTCTTCTTCGGTTTTTTTTCTTTTTATTTATTATTTTTTTTTTTATTTATTTATTTATTTATTTATTTTATTTATTTATTTATTTTTTTGGTTTTTTTTTTTTTGCTCCCCCCTCGGTTGAAGGTCTGTGAGGTTGATTTATTTTAGGATGGTGGATAATGTATTAAATGTATTTTCATGCCATTTCCTCACACTTAATGTAAAAGGAATACGAGATAAAACAAAACGAGGGAAAATCTTTAGTTGGTGTAAGACGAAATCTGTTGACATAGCATGCTTACAAGAAACATATAGTTCGCCAGATATTGAGGAAAAATGGCAATCAGAGTGGGGTGGGAAATGTATCTTTAGTCATGGTACGCACCATGGAAGAGGAGTTCTTGTGTTAATAGACAGTAGGATAGACATTGATATTTGTAATTCCTGGGTAGTAGACGAAAATGGTAGATATGTTTTAATTAAATGTAAGATACAAGGTCAGAAGTTGCTACTTGGAAGTGTTTATTTTCCCACGGGAAATAACGAAAATGACCAAATACAATTTTTAAGTGATTTAGGTCAATTATTATTAAGGAATAATTTAGAGGGAAGTTCAGTTGTACTTGGCGGTGACTTTAATGTTATAAGAGACACCAATTTAGATTATTTTGGACATGTATCAAAAAAAGATTCAAAATTCAGTAAAAAATTGCAAGAGTTTATGGACAGTTTTTTATTAATTGATATATGGAGAAACAAAAATAAAGACAAAAAACAATATACGTATAAACAGCTAAATCCATTTATGCAGAGTCGCTTAGATTATTGGATCATATCAGAGAACTTAGAACAGATAACATCCAACTGTGATATCGTTCCCTCCATAGCCCCAGACCATGCTGCAGTTAATCTAGTTTTCCATAAAAGATCCCAGTCAAAAAATAACAATAAAAGATCTTATTGGAAATTCAATAATAGTCTTTTAAGCGATAATGATTACGTTCAGAAAATGAGAGAAAAAATAAAGACTTTAAAGAAGAAATTGTCAGTTGAAATTAAAGATAAAAGAGTATTGTGGGATTTTATGAAAATGGAAATAAGGAAGTTTACTATTAAAATATCGAGAGAAAGGGCGAAGGAAAGAAAAGAAAAAATTGAAAAACTGGAGGAAGAGATAAAGAACTTAGAGAGTCTTTTGTCGATTGATAGTGGACATCAGAAAGATATTTTTGAAAATATAAGAACTAAGAAACAACAACTAAGTTTACTTTACGATTATGTTAATGAAGGTTTGAAAGTCCGGTCAAGGTCCTCATGGTATGAATGTGGAGAAAAGAATACAGCATTTTTCAAACAGTTAATACAATCAAATAGGAAAAACAATGTAATACAGAAATTAATTATAGATGGAAATATCACTACTAACGAAAAGGAAATTATTGAAGGAATAAAATCATTCTACATGCAACTATATAAGGAAACAGATACTATAGAAGACGACACTTTAAATTTCTTTTCTAGTAACCTACCAAAATTAAATGATACATAACAAAATTTATGTGAAGGAACAATCGTTGAAAGAGAATGTGTAGAGATATTGAAAGGTATGACACTCAACAAATCTCCTGGAAATGATGGTTTAAGTGTAGAATTTTATCAGAAATTTTGGTCAGTAATTGGAGATTTAGTACTTACATCTTTTAATGAGGCTCTGCGATTGGGAGAATTATCAGCCTCTCAAAGACAAGCAGTTATTACCTTGATACACAAAGACGGCAAAGATCCAGAACTTATTAAAAACTACAGACCGATTTCGTTACTAAACGTAGATTACAAAATTTTATCTAAGGTACTTTCAAAGAGAATACAAGAAGTTTTACCGGAAATTGTAGGTTTTGATCAGCTGGGCTATGTTGGGGAACGAAACATTGGAGAAGCAATCCGAATAATAGATGATATGATCTTTCATACTTCTTTCTATAGAGAAAGGGCTT
This sequence comes from Lytechinus pictus, assembly GCF_037042905.1. Lineage (NCBI taxonomy): Eukaryota > Metazoa > Echinodermata > Echinoidea > Temnopleuroida > Toxopneustidae > Lytechinus > Lytechinus pictus. The sequence continues at coordinate 5,734,269 of NC_087259.1, forward strand.
TTTTGGTAGCCATTGACTTCGAAAAAGCGTTTGACTCTGTGTCACATTTATTTTTACACAAGGTACTAAAATCATTTAATTTTGGACCAAGGTTTCGTAAATGGGTAAATATTTTTTATACTAATACTGAAAGTTGTGTTATAAATGGATGCGCATCGACAGGTTACTTTAAGATTGAAAGAGGAGTAAGACAAGGAGATCCTCTTTCTCCATATCTATTTGTTTTGTGTATCGAAATTTTAGCTCACATGATTAGGAATAATCATCAGATAAAAGGGATCAGTTTTGGAAATACAGAAGTAAAACAGGTTTTGTACGCAGATGATATAACGCTTTTTATTAGAGACTTACCTTCATTTAAGGAGACTGAACGCATTTTTGAAGCATTTTATAGAATATCAGGATTGAAAATAAACAATGACAAGACGTTTATATTACTTTTAGGCCCACAGTTTTCCACTCATAACTTTCCTTTTGGGAAGCAAGTCGATATTGTTAAGATATTAGGAATTTATTTTTCGATACACGAAGATATCAAGGAAAAAATGAACTACAAAGAAATATTAAGTAAAATTAAAAAATTATTTAATTGGTGGAAGCAACGTGATTTAACATTAATGGGAAAAATTCAATTAATGAAAGTATATGGTTATTCCAAATTGATATATTTATCATCATTGATGCCAGTTCCAGAGTGGGTACATTGTGAGATTGAAGAAATAAGTTTTGATTTTTTGTGGAAAGGTAGAAACAAAATTAAAAATACCATAATAACTTTAGACTATTCGCAAGGGGGGCTCAAAATGATGAATTTCAGACTGTTTGTGAAAGCACAGAGAATAATGTGGATAAAGAGGCTTGTTACAGGAAAGCAAGGTATTAATTGGAAAAAATACTTCAAATATTTGATGAGACCAATGGGAGGTAATTTAATTTTTTATTGTAACTATTGGGATAAGTTTGTGAATATCAAGCTACCTACCTTCTATCAAAGTTTAATAGAAACATGGACGAATATGAAAAATTATGTTAAAGCAGAAGAGAATTACAAGGGAAATGAAATTTTGTATAACAATAAATATATTCAGCTCGATGGCAGAACATTATTTGATGAAAATTTGTTTTTGAAAGATATATATCGACTACACCATATTTGTGATGAAAAAGGGCTATTGAAAAATGACGCTTATTTTATTTTAAAGGGTTTAAGTAAAGAAGAAATTACAAAAATTGGAAAAATATATTCAATAATTCCTCATGAATGGAAAAGAAACGTTCAGCCGGAAAGGAAGTCTATCCACTGTGGCCTCAGCCTAGAAATAGTATTTACAAAGAAAGTTTATAAATTTGAAGAAATAAATGCAAAAATGGTGTATAGAAGTCAAATAAGCAATAACGTGGAAATTAGCTCTGCTTTTTATAACTTAATGGAAGTTTATAATATAACAGTTAAGGAAGTGGAAAAGATTTTTGTTCAGCCAAGGTTGTGCACATTAGTTAGCAAATTGAGAGAGTTTCAGTTTAAATTATTGTATAGAATAGTTTATACGAACCATCATCTACACAGATTCAAACTTCGGATAAATGGGTTGTGTTCATATTGTAATATTTTAGAAGAAACATATCAACATGTATTTTTTTAGTGTAATATAATTAAAAGACTGTGGGAGAAATGTGCTGATAAATTAAACTTACCGTTTCTTAAGAGAATAACTTGGAAACAAATTCATATTGGAATAAATGGAACTAATGTAAAAACAGAACAATTATTAAACCACATTATAATCTTCCATGGTAGAGAAAAGGGGTTACCTCCAAATGTAAAGGAAATTAGAGATAGATTAATTGAAAATAGAAAAGAAGAGAAACGGCTTGCAACCGAAAGGGGAACTTTGGCATTTCATTTAAGAAAATGGGAGCACTTTGACGAATCGGCCTCACAGTCTTCAACCACTTAGTAGGTTTTTTTTATTTTTTATTTTTTTTTAGTACCTTTATTTTTCTTATTCTTTATTCGTCGTTTATGGGGGTTGGGGGGTTTTAAGCGTAGCTAAGGTTTTTTTTTTAAGTTGTGTGTATGTTTGTTTGTTTGTTTGTTCTTTTTTTTTTAAATATAACTTCCTCATTAATCAGTTTGATTGAAGAGTATAACGAGGGAGAAAAAAGAATGTTGCATAACTTGAGTTTTATATACAGATTATAAGTGTATTTCCGTAATTCAGCTATGTTGTACCCGGATTCTGTTCTGTATTAATCCCTTTGGTTATTATAAGTTTAAATTTGAAATTCATATATATTCCTTTTCTCACTATGTTAAAAGGTTCATGCGTAAACTTGAAACAATTATGTTAATGATGTCATGTTTATATTTATTTTTTACATGTGATATGAGGAAGAAATAAAATATGATTAAAAAAAAAAAAATGACGCTCTTAGCCAATGAAAAGGCCGGATTATGAATATCTTCATGCTCATGAATGTCAATGAGGGCTTATTTTTGTCTTCAAATGATCGCGGTAGGCGGAGCCTAATCTCATTTGTTTTGTGCTGAACGCGCACGCAGCTTTCGGTCTAGTAATATATTATAAGGTCTTTGAGTAGGCCTATACCTGGCGCGCTTTGCGCGCCGACTAATACCGTGTTTACACTTGATCGGCTTTTGGTTTGCGTTTACACGTTGTTACAGCTCGCGGTTCAGAACCGCAAGCCGATGCAAAAACCTGAAATGATACGCACACCAACAATATACGTCATAATAAAGACAACGCTGGATCCGTGCTTTTACAATTACGTCACAATTGTAAAGTAAATGAAATGCGCACAAATTGCCGGTGCAGAATCGGCTTTCTGTTTACACGTAGTAAAAAATCCGATTCTGCATCGGCTCGCGGTTCAGAACCGACTACTTTGGTGGTGCAAATTGCCGGTTCTGAACCGCGAGCCGATGCAAGTTACTCGCGTTTACACGCTATGAAAAAGCCGATGCTGCATCGGCTCGCGGTTCAGAACCGCGAGCCGATTCAAAAGCCGATTAAGTGTAAACACGGTATAAGTGACTCAAACTTTTCGCTGCCCCCCACCCGTGCCGTGACCCACTGTACGCCACTGTAGGCATATGATTAGCACCAATTAAACGTTAAAATAGGATCTAAGATTTAAAATGATGTGTCATTTCGTATTGTGTCAATTCATCTTATGGATAATTTTGGTATTCATTTTGTGTTTTGGACGCATTGTATAGGCCAATGGTATCTGATTATAAAAGCGCCTAAACGAATAACAGGTATCCTCTTTATCTCTCCGACTAAACTATTTTCAATACTGTTTTGTGAATAGCTCCTCTGATTGTTGCCCTCTATCGTCTGAGATCGATTCGTCGTGGTATTCTTATCTTGGGATCATGTTTTATATCTCTGGGTGTCATCCTTACAGCCATGGCAACCAACAACATTCTTATCGCTGTATATCTAGCAATAAGTGGTAAGTATTATTTATTTATTTTTTCAAATATTGGGATTCCAAGAGACCAACAACTTGCTTAACGAAATTTGACATTCATCCATGCACCCCAACCGGGCCGGCAAATTCTTTTTCCTACGACATACATGTGTTTATAAACACGATTCATAAAGCTATTAAGACAGTAATTGACAACAACTCGAGCAACTCGTAACCGTGGTGCAATGGGATAATCCTTGAACTTACAATGGTAGGGTTGCGGGTTCAAACCCCGATTTAGGCAAAGAGTTATTATGAAAAAAAAATATCCGTTTGATAAAAATTGAGGCGAGATTTCGAACAAAATACAAGTCAAAGTCGTATAGCCGCATTTAAAAACTAAAATTGGCTTATCTGTTATCTGTGGTACGGAATGATAAAAAGGCCGAAATGTCGTAAAATGAACATGAAGATTTCGGTGATCTGCATAGAATTATCAATGATTTTTTTTTTAATCTATAAAGCAATGTTTACAAGGATAATTTCATGTTGACGTAATGATATGAATAGATACAGAAAATATAAGCTAATCTTTTTTGACAGTCATCAAAATCCGATGTATAGATTATGCCATTGTACGCTTCTATCAGTCAAATGATTATTTATCTTTAAGAATACGTTGGCAGAAAAGTAAATTCCGTAAAATGCTTTGAAGAACAGTAATTTTGTTGATCGATCAAATAATGGATATTTTCTCTTCAACAGGCATTGGACACTGCATGATAGCAGTATCTACAACAGTCGCCTTGGATCAACTTGCAAGCAAGAAAAACTTCAATGTATTGTATGGTTTGGGTATGAGCGGATTTGGCTTAGGAATGGTCCTGCTGCCATTCTTAGCAGATGTCATTGGTCAAGTGTATGGTTGGAGAGGAGGACTACTTATCCTTGGCGGCCTAATGGCCAACCTCATTCCTTGTGCAATGGCAATACAAGTAGAACCATCAATACGCAATGAACAAACATCGGATGTCATTGATAACTTGAATGAATGTGAATCTGAAGGAATAAGAGACAGTTCAACCGACGATGAAGCCACACCGTTATGCCCTGAAAACACTGCTGGTACAAACCCCGATCGAAATAAACAACGAGTTGGTGACCATCGATTAGCAAAGTCTAAAGCAGTCGAAAAGAATCGAGAGGAACCTCTTGAACAGAACAGATGTTCCAGGCCATTCCTTGACAAATTAAGCGAGAGTGTCCGCCGGTCCGATTTTTATAGGGACCCAGTAATCAATTTGATGTGTTGTGCAAGTATGATTTTTGGTGTCATGTACTGTGGTTGGCATGGATTTCTGGTTCCCCACGCCATTCAGAGAGGCTATTCTATCAATGCTACCATCTTGATGACATTCTTTGCCTCTGCAGGCAACTTTCTTGGAAGACTCTTGGCAGGCGCCCTCTCCGATCGCCTGGCGAAACCCGTCATCCTGTACCTAATTGTAACCTTGCTGAACTCTGTTTCAATTCTGTGCGATGCAATCCTTCACAATTTCTATGTAATGTTTATAACAGCGTGTCTATCTGCTATAAGCATTGCCTCTATGTCTGTTCTGGGGCCTCTGGCATTAAGGAAGAGAGCGTCTCCTGAAACCTTCGACGTTGCATATGCAATAAATGAACAGACCTTTGGCTTTGGGACCTTCATTGGGGGCTACTTGTCAGGTAAGATCATCTTCTTAAGTTTGAAATGCTCAGGCCCCCCATATTTTCCACATGCCATGTGAAAAAATAAGGGGGAAAAGAAGCTTGAGTCTCCTAAAATCTGGAAAGTTCGTGTTAAGGCAACCGTTTTCAGTTTATGCACCTATTCACTGGAACATAATCCCTTTATACACTTTTTTCTTTTTAAACAAGTGCACACCTAGTTACCAATGCGTAGACCATTTCCATTTTATTTGAATGCAGGATAAAAGAGCATTGTCGATAAAATGCCTTGCTCACGTGCATGTAGGTGCCGCGGCCGGGGATCGAACCCCGGACTTTCCATGTATAGTCAGGCGCCTTAGACCACTCGGCCACGGCACACAAACCCTAACACACCCATCCTCCGCAGAACTCAAATCTTATGAAGGAAAGACCCATTGCTCGCCCTTTGGAACTTCAGCAACGATAAGGAGATAATTTCTGTAGTCATTTAACCCTCAATCTCCCGGGGTATTTTGATTCTTGTCATTCCCGGGGGGGGGGGGCATTATGGCCCCCCCTTAAGATCTCAGCCGTGGATTGCGCGATCACAACGAAAATTTGCAGGATGGTAGAGAATGACACAATCTACGCAGTTGCATTAGTAAATTTAACTGAATTCATATATTTTTATTTTATATGAATTAATTATGCTAATTTATTCATGAAATCATACTTTTTGCTCTGATTCACTAAATAAAGCTCCTAGAATGCTATTTTTTGGTGAAAATATTCTTTATAGCATTCCTAACAATTGTGAATGAAAAAAATTCTGGTACCAAGACCAATTTCTTATGTATTTTATTGTTTTTTTAATTTCTTATGTATTTCCTTGTTTTTTACTTTTTGTTTTTTATTGTTTTTTCGATGGAAATCGTTCCAGACTTAATTCTGATCATAAACAAGGCAATATTAATTAAGTTTAATCATTAAAAGTAGAAATAATGATACATTTATGAATTTTGGCCAAATACACAATTTGCATTGGATTTGTACATGAAATCACGTTTATGAGCAATTTTGGGTCTGACATGCACTTACATAATGTTGCGTAATGTCGTAACCGCGTACCCGGGCGTCACAAATTTGGTCTCAAAATTTGCGCGAGACATGAAAGTAAAAAGTCAGTGAGCGGCGAGAGTCAAAATTTGCGCAGCAGATATATCGCGAAAATTGTCGAGGGGGGGGGGGCCATAATGGCCCCCCCGGGAGAATTAGGGTTAATCTATCATTAATTTAAAAATATTTTATAATTCATGTAGGAAAGTGTTATGTATTGTTAATATTTATTTCATATTTAAATTCTATGTGAATGACGCTTCAAAATGTTATACTAGTTGTTGTTATTATTTGAATAATGTCATTTTTCATTGAATCCCGTTGGAACTTCTGGAACTTATTGTAATTCCCAATTTCCTTTATTTTTGTTTTTCCTTTGATTTTTCAGGTATGATCGGTGGCTTATATTCCTCCTATGATGCCACATTCAAGCTTCTGGGTTGTGTGAATACATTGGTCTTTTTGTTGATGTTCCCGGTCATCCTGATTAAAAAACCAGAACGAGTTTGATTCTCGTCAACATTGGTAATAAAAAACGTGATGACGTTCAATTATGGACGTTTCCTCTTCAGCAGTTTTATCAGTCATTCAGGGGCAGCGATCCTGGGGGGGCACATTACCCCCCACTTTTTGAAATACTGAAAAGTGCCCTTTTATACGCAAGAAAAACGCCCCCTCATAAACGTGTATTGTGCCTCTGTCACCTGGGGAGGACCCGTTTTATGTGTTAACGAGTGCCCCTTGCCTTCTTGTTAGTGCCTTTTTTCGAACCAGTGCCCCTTTTTACCCAAGAGGGGTGCCCCTCACGAACGCGTTCTGTGCCCCTTTCACCTGAGAAGGACCCGTGTAATGTGTTAACGAGTGTCCCTTTGCTTTCTCATAGGTGCCTGTTCTTCATATCAGATAAGTTGTCCTTAAAAACCACCCTTTTCGTTTCAAATTTAAGATTTGATGCAGGCGTACTTTCTTACTCAAAATAATTCATATAGGCTTATGTAGACATTACAATTTAAAGATATCAATACACCTATTCCTATCTAAGAGGATCGCCCCGTATTCTGAACTCGGGATTAATTTCAACTCTTGTCTAATGTTGCGGTTTTTTAACTATGTATAGTCAGATGTGACACAGATATTTGACATTAAAATAAAATCATATATACAATCTAAAAAGAAATTAAATGTTAAATCAACATTTGAAAGGTTGGAGGAGTTCAAACTTTTCTAACTGTTGCATTTACCACTTTTAATGGTTCGACACACTACACTTAAAATGTTTGATATAGCTTTATGCAAGCTTCCACATAATATAACTTTTGGAAAAGGTTGTCACTCCTTCAATCTTTCGAATGTTCTCAGGTAGTTAATTTCAACAACAAAAAAATATATATATTGCAACTATCAGAGAATAATATAGTTTTCATCATCATTAAAGCATGAGGAAACAGTATAGAAAACATTAAAAAAATACAATATACATACAATTTATTATTTTTTTAATAGCAATTTCAGCTTTATTAGCATAATTTTAGCAGAGAGTGAGACCATGGTCGAAGTTAAACTGGTCTTCAGCAATACGGGCAATTGTGTATTCTACACTGCAAAAACTCTGGTGTTGATTTAACACCAGCCCGGAATCTATAGCCTACATGTCCGCACCAGAGAAGTATTGAAACGACACCAGTTTGGAATCAAACAGATGCTGTTTTAATACTAATTGGTGTTGTATAAACACCTTTCTGGTGTTAGACCAAAACGGAACTGGTGCTGTTTGACACTTATCTGATGTGGACATACATAGATTCCGAGCTGGTGTTAAATCAACACCAGAGTTTTTGTAGTGTACGCAGGTACCAAGCACCAATAGAAGATCCTCTGGCAACTGCATACAGTGTTGCTATGTCAGGCAAATATTTGAGTATGCATGCTCAGTGAGGCAGACCCTAAGGTTTCCTCAGGCTGAGTAAATACAGCATTATGCAAACCAGGCACTTCGAATAAGCTTGGGTAAAAACTATACATCTTATAATAAAGATTTTGATGTAATTACCATGTTCATAATATGAATTTCACACCACGATTTCCACACACATAATGACAAATAATAAATCTTCATATAAATGAATATGCCTACAATAGAAAAAGAATAGTGTGATCAAACATAACGTAAAATGATTTGCTCCTGATGAGATTAATGACAAACACTATCACCAAACCACCACACTACTCAACAAAAATAACGAGGTAGGTCTATCATAAGTTTCAGATATCAGGAATACCAAATAGGAATATTGCACCAAAGATTGCCCTCGAAATTTTGAAATATTGGTACATTTTCTTTTAGATATTGTCACAAAATATTTGGCAAGAGGTGACCATACCTGAGCTATTGCAATAACGAATTCATTTATTGCATCAAGGTAAAAAGTGATTCTCATCATGTACTGCACTTGTCAAGTCATAAATGCAGGATATATTCAGTTTAGATGAGTGGCACTTCGGTTCCCAGATTTTGAAACATGTTTATTATCGTCATATATTCTCAATTTCAGTTTCACGTCATTTCTCATTTCTTAAGACTTGCATCTTTGAAAAAAAACCTGAGGCTCGTAACACAGAACTTAACAATTGATTTCAATTTGATCACTACGATTGATTGCATTTATTGCGTATGACCAATCATAGATATCAGCCATATGATCAATTGCAAAGCTTCATGTTACGGGGTCCAGGGTTGAAGATTCATGACCCTGTCTTAATGGAGGAACTTACATCAGGGCACCGTAACATTAAGCTTAGCGATTGATCATGGGGCCTGATTTCTAGGATTGGTTACATTGATTATTGTGTATGATCAAATCATAGATATCAGCCTTATGATCAGTAACAAAGCTTTATGTTACGGGGTCCAGGGTTGAAGATACACGACCCTGTCTTAATGGAGAAACTTACATCAGGGGCATGTAACATAAAGCTTAGAGATTGATCTGGCGCTGATTTCTATGATTGATTGCATTTATTATTGTGTATGATCAGTCATAGATATCGGCCTTATGATCAATTACAATGCTTTATGTTACGGGGTCCAGGGTTGAAGATTCATGACCCTGTCTTAATGGAGAAACTTACATCAGGGCACCGTAACATAAAGCTTAGCGATTGATCATGGGCTGATTCCTATGATTGATTGCATTGATTATTGTGTATGATCAAATCATATATATCAGCCTTATGATCAGTAACAAAGCTTTATGTTACGGGGTCCAGGGTTGAAGATTCATGACCCTGTCTTAATGGAGAAACTTACATCAGGGCACCGTAACATAAAGCTTAGCGATTGATCATGGGCTGATTTCTATGATTGATTGCATTGATTATTGTGTATGATCAAATCATAGATATCAGCCTTATGATCAGTAACAAAGCTTTATGTTACGGGGTCCAGGGGGCCGTTTCATAAAGATGTTCGTAAGTTAAGAGCGACTTTAAGAACGAATGGTGATCATTTCTTACGCGCTAAACCATCGCCGATTCAATATACCACTTACCGCAAGAAGGGATCACCAGTCGTTCTTAACTTACGAACAGCTTTATGAAACACCCACCAGGGTTGAAGATATATGACCCTGTCTTAATGGAGAGACTAATACATCAGGGGCCTCTAACATAAAGCTTAGCGATTGATCATGGAGCTAATTCCTATGATTGATTGCATTGATTATTGTGTATGATCAAATCTTAGATATCAGCCTTATGATCAATCACTAAGCTTTATGTTACGGGGTCCAGGGTTGAAGATACATGACCTTGTCTTAATGGAGAAACTTACATCAGGGACCTGTAACATAAAGCTTAGTGATTGATCATGGGCTGATTCCTATGATTGATTGCATTGATTATTGGTTATGATTAGTCGTAAAAATCAGCCCCACGATCAATCGCAAAAGTTTATGCTACGGGGCCCTGGTTCCCGTAACACAAATCTTAACGGTTGATCGTCGGGCTGCTGAACTTTATACGCTGAATAACAATTTATCATTATGTGCATTTAAGCATACAAATCATAATGATAATTGTTAATAATAATAATATTGCTGACCTTTCACGCCGTCGTGTTTCTTTTGTCTTTTTTTTTACCTTTATATGCACTAACGTAATCACGCCACAATCTTATTCCCTCGCATCCTTTGATGATCTGCAGCTGGCGTATCTGTGACAACACCGTTAAACGTATTCCTATATCCTCTGAGGGAGGGCGCTATGATATAGTGACGTCATATACAAGAGATCTATTACTGGCTCTTATACTGGACATAAACTGTAGGTCCCGATGAAGTGATCACGCTCCGCACATGAAGGTTAATAACTGATTACTGAGGTTTTCAACATGAGAACCACCAGGATGCACATTGTCAGCAATTAATTGCGAATATGACATACTCCAAGAGTCCATGAAAGCTACATTTCCACTAATTTCGCTTCGTATGATGTATTCCATACGCCTCGCCAGCCAATCAGAGTGATACAGACGATGGTTTACGTGCGTATGTTCGCGCGTGTTGGCTCCCTTGAAGACAACGAGCGTGGACGTACTGCGCTGTTGAAGACGCGCAACTGCCGCCATGATTGTTCGCATTCGTTGCACGAAAAACCACTCTGGTTGTTGCGTAAAGTGTGCCCACAACGAGATAACAACCACCGTATTTTCATCGGCAACAATGCTGTCAAGCTCGTTCGCTATGTAATGGATGTCCCCTACCGTTGCCCAGGCGTTCCTTCCTATAGGGAACGCGTGGAACCGAAACATCATGCTGATATTGAAGATTTGGTCTAACGCCCTTGTTGGACCTACATGCCATCGTGGTTCTGGACCAGGTGGCGTCTTCTGTAGTCCTGGTCCAAGTCGATTCAAATAAAACTCGAAAAGTTGACGGATAGTTGAATCTCCTAAGAAATAAAGCTTCTTCCTTGAAACGCACGATCTCATTTCCTCGAGAGCGTAAGTATGGAATCTGCATGATGGATTGTACCAAATGTTTTTAGAATAGTATCCAGAGACAAGGTCGTTAGTATGGAGCCTGTGGTTTGTAATTGTACAGACTGGGAGATCTCGTAATTTCCTCGTCGTGTTTTCTAATGCTGATATTTCGGATGAATCTGGAAATAATTTTAAAAGAACATGAATGGCACTTAATGGGATTTTGTTTCAATCTGAGGCCGGCCAGATCCTGATCAATATTACGGCAGAATTGAAACGGATACTTAAGATTTTGAGGATGAAAAATACAACAGTATACCAAATTGCCAAACATTTCCATCCAAAAGGCAAATCATCAATTAAGCAGTGATGGTGCATGCATATAAATTTAAAGTGGGCCCACATGCATTCCCTAATTTCATATCGATAAAACAATGTTGCAATTATATTTTTTATCTAAAATTATGAGATGAAATATTACATATTCATTTAGCGCTTAGCTCGATTACCATTTTCTTCACACTGTTTTTACCAAATATTCTATGCATGGGAATCAAAGCAGAGCAAACCGAAACTACAACCCAAATACCACCAAAGCCTTTTTTAAAATTGGAATTCACCAAACCTTAAATTTGTAGACTTGTAAATGTAAATTTGAATCACTGTTCAAATCACTTTGATTTTGCCAGCGCCATAATGAGGCTGCGATGAATGCAAGGAATGCTCCCCAGGGAGTGGAAATTGTGCACTTTTCGTGCGGGAATGAAATGAATCCAATGACCGGGGTAATAATATGCTGTAACGCGCTTTGAGCCATTCTGGGAAAAGCGCTTTATAAAAATTGGCTATTATTCTAAAAAAAAGAAGAATAAAAATTTACTACAGAAATGGAAGTTTATTCTGGTTGGAAATCATAAATGGAGGTAGATGGTGGATGTGGGGTTGTTTGTAATGATGAACTCTTATTAAAAAAAAAACAAGTGAACGACTTCCTTGGCCCCCGAATAGGTCGCCGCAAATGATGAAACTCCACGTGTGACATTGCATGACTGGTGACAATGAGATATCAAGAATTGTACTATGTTTTTTTTATTATTTAAACGGGTAAAAAAAAACGCTATTCAAAGTTTGACAAACAATAAACTTTGCTCTTTAAAAACAACCCCCAAATTTTACTGTTGGTAGGTTAAATGAATGGGAGTTTGATCAAACACCCAAATCATTCAAAAACTTGCCCAAGTTTGTAAAATCATGTTTTGCGAAAAAGGCCTTTTTCGCAAAACTTCATTTTACAAACTTGGGCAAGTTTTTGAATGATTTGGGTGTTTGATCAAAGTGTTAAATATATTCTTCGGAATTTTAAATCTGATTCATACTTACTTGTTATCGTGTTTCCGACTTCGACTTGCAGTTTTGTAGGGATATCTCTTTTTGGACTGTCGATAAAAAAAGATTCGGTCGTATACAAACGTGTGATATAAAATAAGCATGAATCATTAATAATCATGGTTCATTACTAGGAAGCAATAATGCCAACGACCAAATATATATATATATATATATATATATATATATATATATATATATATATATAGGAAGTGGGCCCTTCAGAAAACGTGTGGTGCAGCGCATCATGTTCAATTGAAGAATTGGAGACATGGATGCTAAATGTAGCTTTAGAATATGTATAATATTTTATTTCAATTACAGTGCATACCACAACGACTACGCACTCACCCCGATGTCCTGAACCCCAGATAATCTCCTTGCCGGTTAATACATTGTCTCCCTCTTTCTTTCTTCACTTTTCTACTTTTCAAGTTACCAATTCGTTTCCAATTGTTCACCAATTTTGTTACTTTTTTGTTACCCTTGTGCTCAGTACTTTTTGTTACCTTTCAGTTATTTTATTGTTTTATTAAGACTTTATTTGCATGTTTTTTAATCTGTTTTGTTTGTTCCAATGTATATAGACCTAATGAAGTAACTATGAGGAATACATGTAGTTCTAAACTTCAAAGTTTTATCAAAATTAGTTGTAAAACAAGAGATTTGTGGAAAATTGAAAAATCTTGCATACAATCCTGCCAATTTAGAGCACGTTTGCCACTTTAAGTATACCGAAGAAAAAGTGTTTCAAGACTATTTAAATTTCCATAAATCTCTTGTTTTACAACCATAAGGTCGAATAAATGATAAATATAAGTATGAGTCAAAAATTTTGAGCGGACCAGATATTGTGTATCAGGCAAAACTTAAAAGTTACGAGCAAGCGAGCATTAATTTCGAAATTTGTTTTACAAAAATCCAACTCTGTGATAGATTTTGACATAATCACCAAATAAATTATCTCCCTTCTCTTTTTCCTTTTCTCTTTTTTTAAGTCTTTTTTTTTTGGGGGGGGGGAGGGCGCGAGCGCCCAACGCCTCCAATACGCCTTCTGTACGCCACTGAATTCTTGTTATTCAAGTGATAGAAAACATAAACTTCAAATCTAGGTTGTCTTCCCTTGATCCCACACCCCTCCCCTTCGGGGCTAAAGGGGAATATGTAACTTCATTCAGAATAAAAAAAAATATCCCTTGCATCTAATGCTGTAATCATAATTGCAAACCGTTCGGTCAGGTGGAAATAAAGCTGGGATTTGTTTAACTAATCGGTTTTTTAATGACTGCCATAATGATGCTTGCGGCCATATATACACCCCCACAAAAAATAAGAAAAAAGGCGAAAGAAAAGGAGGGGAAAGGAGAAGGAGAAGAAGAAGAAAAAGAAGAAAAGGAAGAAGGGAAGAAGAAGAAGTAGAAGAAAAGGAAGAAAATACAGAGGAGGAGAAGAAGGAGGAGGAGAAGAAGGGAAGAAGAACAAGAAAAAGACTAGAACTGCAATCGTTTCCGAACGATGTGCATGCATTGACGCGTCTGATTGAAAGGTCAAGTCCACCTCAGAAAAATCTTGATTGGAATCAATAGGGAAAAATCAGACAAGCACAATGCTGAAAATTTCATCAAAATCGGATGTAAAATAAGAAAGTTATGACATTTCATAGTTTCGCTTATTTTTAACAAAATAGTTATATGAACGAGCCAGTTACATCCAAATGAGAGAGATGATGATGCCACTCACTCAAAATGGCGCATGCACTGTCATGCATGAAAGATTTTAGAAAATGAAATAAGAGGTACACAATAATGCATCATGGACAACATGTCTACCAAATCGGAATGAATTTGGATGAGGAGCGGAGGCAGGGGAGGACTAACAAAAATTACATGTTAATCAAAGTGGATTTTGGTACATTGTGCCCTCCATAGGAAGTTACATTCTCGAGTCAAACAGATTTCGTCAATTTTTAGACCAAATGGCCGCTCAACAAAGAGAGAGAAGGGATAGAAAGACACAGAGAGAGTGATATGAATAAGCTACAAATTTCCCTGACAGTTCATTAACGTAACTCAGTGTAAAGTATACGTATCAGAACGATGTGCATGCATAATACGTTATGCCATAGACATTGTATACAATTATGTTATTGATAATGTGTGCATTCTGAGTAGTATACCATTTGTTCAGATTGGCTTATCTTGAAATTTTCTGTTGTAACCTATGTCATATTTGGTATCACTGGAAAGAGCATTCCAATGCGGTGACATTAATACCACTTTTATTTGTGCTCAAGCAATAGACCGGAAGTAAATGCCATATAAAGAAAGACATTAAAAATGAAGGTTTTGCACAATAATTTTAAGCTGACGTCAGATTTTTGTCAGTTTCTGTTACAAAAGGTTGACGAACGGTTAGAGTATATATCAATACTCATATCTGCCAAGTTAGAAAGGATAAGCTTCAATAATAAGGAAATAAGAGCAAGTTGAAGTTGTGCTGGCATTATAGTGCATTTTTGCGTATTTTGCTGATTTTCGGGAGCATTTTTCAGATATTTCGTCAGTGGTAAGGTATATTTTTTTCTAAATGGCATGAAAGGGCATATCTTAAACACCCTAAATCTAAAAAAGGGTACGGGTTTGGCCATGCATGACGCAATGAGGAGCATTCAAAGATAAGCGTTTTTGAAACTTTAGAGGGCGCTATTTCAGTAACGGAAATTCAGTGATGCGTGAAAACTAATTCCTATGTATGATATTGTACCAGTATCAATTCCTGAAAATATGAGCTCAAAACGAATAAAAACAAGAAACTTATGGCCATTTTACGATTTTTTGACTTTACATTTCAATAAATATGACGTTTTTGAAGGAAGGCTATTTCGGATTTGAATTTAGGGCATGAAGATGGCATTTTGAAGGTCAGGTTATACGTCGCAATTGATGGGGCAACTCTTTGACTATCTATAGCAATTTGTTAGAAGTCTGTAGAAGGCAGGATGCGGGAGTTAGGACGAGATTAGTAATGGTATGCAAATGGACTTGAAATTTACAAAATGGCGCCTAGATGGTCATGCATGAGTGATTTTGAAAAAATGAAGACGAGGGGCACAACTAGGGATGCTGGACAACATGTCTACCAAGTTTGGATGAATTTGGATGAGGGACGGAGCCAGGGCAGAGCTAACAAACACCATGTGTTAAACAAATGGGATTTTGTGGAAGAAGAAGAAGAAGAAGAAGAAGAAGAAGAAGAAGAAGAAGACGACGGAATAGGAATACGGAACAAGAACAATGCATTGTCGCCAGTGGGCGTCAATGCAAAGAAGAAGAAGGGAAAAAGAAGAAGAAGTAGAAGGGGGAGGAGCAGAAGTAAAATAATAATAATACGAAAAGAAGAAGTGTAAAGAAAATAATAACTGATTACATACAAGGGATATGAAAATTACGAATGATTTCGATGCCATACAATACACAACGACCAGCATTTTTCTCTACATGACTACTGCCGACGGACACCTGCTATATTTTAGATTTTCGTTGCACAATTTAGAAAGGTAATTATATAATTAAAGGTTCATCACGGGATGTATAGTCTCTATTTATCATGTCTATAGAGCAGTTACCCGAACGTTCTATCCTTTGTGTGAAATAAAAGTATAATGAATGTATTCATAAATAAAAACTTGAAGTAGATAAACAAATGAATGAATAAATAAAATCATTTCCAGGGGCCGCGGAAGCGGGGGGGGGGGGGGGGCTGAGGGGTCTACAGGCCCCCACATTTTTCCAAAACCGTGTACAAAAACGTAAAAATGACCATATGATTGTCATTTTTTGCTAGGTTAGCCCCCCACTTTGAAAACCGTTCCGCGGCCCCTGATATCTAAATACCTGCAGATGAGAATTATTAATGGAATAAATGAACGAAATGTCACTTTTTAACTTAACTTACATCAAGGTTAGCGTGTCTTTGGATGACAACGACGACGCATCCAAACGGTATGCAGCGCCGGTGTCACACCGATGTTCCCGCCAATCACTGCAGTTTAGGTTTGCTGACTTTGGTTTATAACAAAACCAAGGAGACCCCGTCATCTTATCGGTGAAGTCGCAGAGGTCAGTCTACAAAAAAAAGAAATAAGGCACTTAATTTGTTTTAAGGTGTACTCCGGGTTGAAAATATTAATATCTTAATGAATAGAGTAAGATTTACAAAACAAAATGCTGAAAATTTCATAAAAGTCTGATAACAAATTACAAAGTAATCGAATTTTAAACTTTAGCAATATTTTGTGAAAACAGTTGTATGCACATCGTCATGAATATTCAAAGGTGGGTTGACGATGTCAAATCCCCACTTTCATTTTTCTTATGTTATTACATGAAATCATAATTGTTTAATTATTCATACATCAGTGAATGTTATGTCTACCTTATAATGAAATAAGTTAATATCTAATGAACTAAATCAGTTGTTAATCCATTTTATTTTAGTTTTTGGAGGACAAAGTTTGAATAAACCTAATTTCATATAATAAAATACAAAAGAACAAGTGCAGATAGGACATCATCGGCTTGCGCATTGAGTATTCATGAAGACATGCCTTAAACTATTTCAACGGAATAATGCAAATTTTAAAATGACATCATAGCTCCGTTATTCCTTGTGAGATTTTGATAAAATTTTTTATTATCTGTTCAAATCACAATGTTCAGCCTGGAACTCCCCTTTAATCATCTAATGAGGCAAATACGATTTACGATTTTTTTTATTGCAATTCCTTTAGTTTCCAATCCTAAATCTTCCATATTCGCCATGTTAGGGAGACAGAAAATAAGGGTATTCTAAAGCAGTCGCTCGCTATGCTGTTTACGTATTTTTTTTATAATTTTTTTTTCTTAAAAAAAGAATTTCAGTCTAGGTGCTTAGTCGGGTTTCATCATTATCATTTCAACATATACTTTTGTCATTATCATCGTCGTAATATTAGTTCTGTTCAGTAAAAACCTGGTTTCCACAGAGCCCTGAAACAATGGGAAACCCATTATGTGACCATTGTCCTCGAGCCTTTTCTTTGTTCTTACTGCATATAAATATTTTTCTCTTTTTTTGCTTTCATTACGCCTTCAGGACTTTACATTAAAAATCACTCATTATTAATATCATTTTTATCATCACCATCAATAATATCATAATTACTTCACTGTATTATCTTATACTTTCATCGATCATCATTCATTGTTATGTATATATTCGCGCTAATGATCATTCTGAGATAGCAAGGAATACCTAATTGATCTTTTTCCAAAAGGATGCCATCTCGAAATGTATAAGCATTTAAATTTTTCGACATGCATTCTTAATTAATTTTACTGTTACCGGATTCCCATGCAGTGCCAGGTTGCAGAAAGTCTCTTCCGTCTGCGTACCGTCTGCGGACACAAATTTACCGCGGTAAATGTACCGCGCTGGAGCTGCGTCGCGGAAACGTCGAATCACGTATACCGCTTCACTGGGATGAACTAACGTCACACGAGCTTCAATCTTCCCAGTCCACTTCAGTGTGAATAAGGCCATGTAAGTTCCATTACCTAGATCGATCACCTCCCCGTCGGTTGCTGAACTTGCAGAAAATGTTGTATTCTGGGTAATTATCTTAGCACGGTAATAATCCCCGCCGTATTGTTTCGGTCGCCCATAACCATCGCGGGCTTGGATAATCAACTCAAGCCGGTCACATAGATAATATACTTCTTTTTCGTTAATGATTTTATAGTCGCTGTATATGGCACTTGTTAAGTCCTTCACATTTTCCCATTTTAAGCTGGGAAATAGACCCGGTTTAGTGGCGTCTGTTCCATTGAATACCGGGCGTGGTCGTGGTAAGCAAACAAATCCTGTTTCATTGAGCATTGGTTTTATAGTTGGTTCGGAGACATCGTGAGTGAATCCAATAACCTGAAAAAAAAATCAATATATATATCTTTTTAAACCAAAACTGGCCTATTTTATGAGAAAGAAAAAAAAAACATATATATATATGTATATATAATTGTGATGAGCAAGGACCTAAACATTGCGTGGGTGCTTCAGTGAGTAATATATCGGCGAAGAAGCTCAAAAAGCATTGAAGTATTAAATATATGTATATATATATATATATATATATATATATATATATATATATATATAAACCGTGTGAGTAAAAAAATTACACCTCACACATCCCCAATTAAAAAAAAAAAAATGTCATGAACACATAATCATTATAGTATGGCTCTCAATGATGTAATAATCCTACATGAATTAGTAAACATTATTTGCACATGTATTTTCAATTGGCCCGTATTCAGAAGTCAGATTCAACTTAGACCATAGTCTTACTCTATGCTACAATTATGGAAAGCCAAAAATGTCAAAGTTGTCTTTACATTGTATGTTCCTTAACTCGTGAATGGTGAGAAAGCTATCGTATTTATCACTCGGGAGAAAGAAAAAAAATAGCGGATACATTGAAATTTAGCGGTTAGAGATTTTTGCCACTATTGGCTATCCATAGTTAAACCACAACTTTAAAACTAAAACAGAGTTTAAATTAAACCCGACTCCAGAAGACGGGCAAATAAAATTAACTTGAGAATCGATTCTAAAAAGTGTGTATTAAACAATAAAATGTAAATTACTGAAAAAGTGTTTTGAAATGGATTTTAATGCATCCTTTGTATTGATATTGATATAATTTTTATTAGTATCGATGACCCTAAATTTAGCACTCGAAGTAATTAGTTGTAACAAGGAAAGGCCATTAATAATTATGGACTAGCTACACTAAACAGTTTTTCCGGTATATACTCCCACGGGGTTCCAGTATTAAATATTTGAATGAATACAATTCCTTACACAATATTGTATGATTTAATGTTATCACAATTTTGTTAAGAGTGGTTGATACGTATAACGCGCTCCAAGAATTATCACATTAATTATGCAAAATGTAATGTCATAAAACATCAAGCAAAACAAGAAAAGAAGTGCAATGAGAACTCTTAGTGCAGTCAAGTATAAACCACTGAACTTCAAACATGGAACGGATTAATCGCGACTGAGCATGTGATGAAGGTCGCTGCATCCCGGCCGCCATGTTCCGTCCTCAAATGTGTGTGTGTGGCTTATTACACGCACATAGCAGTGTTGAAAAAGTGCCTTGTCAGAGCGGGAGAGACAGAATATAATTTAATGGTGTACAACTTACAAGAGAGCCCCACAGAAGCCTAGAATAGCAAATAATGATGTAGCCTGTGAACTTTATTTACTGTCTTCTCATGTTTGTTCGAAAGTCCTTCAGTTTTATATTATTAGAAAATACTGTAGGTTCAGTGTTATATCATTAGAAAATAGGTACAGAAGAGACCACAACTAAGTCAACCTTGGGTCGGCTACTAAGGTAGTATCATGAGGGCAAGACGACTTATTTTTTCTTAATTAGATTTCAGGGGGTACGACATAGTTACTCGAAATATACCTTTCTTCTCTCTTCCCTTTTCTCCTTCCATTTTTTTCTCTCTTTTTTAAAATTTATTTTCCTCACCTTCACCTTTTGACTAGGAGGCGCTCACTCTTCTGTTAAGTGTTATCGCTTTGCATATCGTTTTATTTCTTTCATGAATGGACTAGTCAACACCCCGATTTGTAGCTTAATTATTCCACGATCTGACGCTGCACAGTGGCTGCTAGGGCCTATATGGTCAACATGGTCAGTTGGGTAATTTTCGGAGTATTTCTTCATCTGATTTATATTTTGAACAATAAAGTATGGATTTCCTTTTCATTTCATGTGAAAGATTCACGAAAAAAAACCAACATCCAAATATCGTCATTAATAAGGGTTTTTTTTTATTAAATAAAATTCTTACTGACGACACATTTATACATTAATTACTATTATTGTATTAAAAATGTATTATTTCGGGTCTTCCGCCCGATCCGAAATTGTATGAACCTGCTCTTCCAAATTTCCTTCTACTATGGCAACCAGGAAACAACTATACTGAACAATACATCAACATCGGAACAAAAAAACCTCTCATTAAAAAGAGGTCGTACGCCCATGCGATCTAAGTAATGCATAGTGAAAATATCAAACTGCATCACTATGCTTTTCAATATCAAGCTATGTCCACTTTATAAAAAGGTTTAATTACTGACATGACGTGTTCCGAAACCAGCAGTGTCTGAATATGGCTACAAAAATTCTTCCATAGCTAATGCAGTTAAAGGCACTGCTAATTTTCGTGAGCGCAAAAGCTCGAGTATTGATTTCGTTATAATTTAACCAAGGAAAAACAAATATAATTACTACTTTAATCTTTGTTAATAAATCTGTATCATTAGTCTGAATCCTTCTTAGCAAAAGTACCTTTAATAAAAAAAAAAATATTTCAATTCAGAAATTAAACCACCTCATTTTTACAATTTCAATTGAATGTAAAGGAAAATAGTTACAAAATATTATTTTGATCTGGTGGTTCAAGAGTGAATGGGGGTTGTATATGTGCATAATTTTTGTGTGTAAACTTTCAGTGTTGAATGCAACGCTTCTGGGCTCCGTCTTACAAAAAATTGCGATTGATCCGATTAATCACAACTATGGACGGCCAGCAATTTCAACATCTATTTTGAATGTTTGTTCAAAATATTTTCTAACTATGATGTATATTCATGCATTCATTGTTTCCTTGAAAATTCACTGTGCTTTTATTTGTTTACGAAGGACATTGTGCAATTTCCTGTAGAAAAAATTATGTCACTGATGGATTTCCATAGAGTTACAACTGATGGGATCAATCGTAACTCTTTGTAAGACGGGGCCCTGGACTAATGCATATAGGCTCCAAGACGGCGTCTTGGTGACACGACATATGCTCCTGCGACATTTGATCTGGGGCCCGTTGCAGAAAGAGTTGCAATCAATCGCAACTCTATAAAAATCATGCGCAACTTGATTTTCAACCAATCAACAACGCGCATTTGGGACTTGCGATTGATTTTTTGACTTGCGTTTAAACGCAACTCTTTCTGCAACGGACCCCTGGCCTTGATATTTTAGAGGGCATAGGGTTAGAATTAGGAGGATTGTAACACGGCCCTGGGAACGATTTTTTTTTGCTGGGGTGCTGAAATTTGATAAGCAAAAGGCTTCACTATACTTATGTAAGGCCGATTTGGTGCCAAGAAATTTGACAAGCAAAAAAAAAAAGTTTTCACTACAAATTGTGTGTAATTCTCCCTCTATTTTCCCCCTGATTTGCCACACCTACCGGAACTCCTGGAGGTGCTGTCTATGGAGAACAATACACGCAGGATTGCCGGGGATCACCCCCAGCACCCCGCTTCCCACACTGTACAAAATAAAGTGCTAATTTAGCACTTTCAGTGCTTGTATAGTGACTTCACTATGAGTGCTGATTTTCTAGTTCAAATTTAAACTAGAAAATCAGCACTCGAAGTGCAGTCACTATACAAGCACTCTAAGTGCTAAATTAGCACTTCATTTTTTACAGTCCAGGGCCATGGATTGTAACAGAGTTTTTGGTTCAAAATGATGTACAGATAAGGATTGTGGGTTTATTTAGTTTTCAAGGTTAGATTTATATGTTTTCCTTAGCGTGCAGATATTCGATTGGAGCAATTATCTCCGGAGCAAATGACATGGAACCTCGGAGACATTTGGTATGATATTTTTATTAGTCATATGAACGATTGTTGTTTAACTCATCCTCAAGTATTTTTTAAAATGGGTTTTAAATGTCTTGAGTTGATCATGGACGATTGACAATCAATTTAACTAATTTATAAATTCGACAAAATTTACCGATTCGACTTATTGATACCAATCCAGGCACCGTACTATATATATCGGATGTTTCTCATTCTTTTTTTTAATTCTTGTAATTGCTTCCCCAAGCTCTCTATATTGAAGTATCTCATCGTAATGTCTATTATTAGCCCATCGTGGCTTTGCTTTGTGAATTAAAGGGCTTGCATGTTCCTCTATCAACCTCTCATTTTTCTCATACATGTTAGATGTTTGTTGTTTTTCGTTTCACCTTATGGAAAGGTATACACATGAAAAATATAGACGCGTTTAACTTACGTCTTCCCTCGAAGGGTTAATGTCTGTAGTTGCCTAATATACTGTTACGAAATTTATAAGGGGGTTGGAAACAACTAAACTGCTACCATGTAAACTCGCACAGATCTCACTGATTTCACCAACTGTTCGTTTTTCTCCTTTCATTGACTCTGTATAAAAGTTCTCACTTGAATGTGAATCAATTATCTGTACATGCGTCTATATTCTCTCACAGGTGGGGAACATAATTAAAATAAGCAGAGCTGATTTTATGGTTAAACTTGTCCGTTTATTAATAAGAATAGACATTCGAAGAAGAGACACATTCCCACTCGATTGAAATGAACTCCAAGACATGCCCCAAGAGCAGTGGCGTACCGTGGGTCACGGCATTGGGGGGGGCACCAGAATTTTTTTTAGTCACTTAGTGAGCGCGCGAAGCGCGCTCAGTTGCCAGATAAACTGACCTAATATAGACATTTTAAGGACAGTGCCATTAAACGGATATGTATTTCACTGACCGCATAATGCGAGCGCGAGCTGAATTTGTTTTTATATTCAGACCTAAAAAGGGACATTATAAGCAAATTTTTGTAATCATAATACATATCTATCTCACTAAACAAACAATGCGAGCGCGAAGCGCGAGCTGAAATTTTTGTATACATTGACCCCAAACAGGGACATTTTGAGGACTACATTTCAGGAATCCATTAAGAGCATATATCTCACCATAGTCATCTAATGCGAGTGCCAAGCGCTTGCTGATTTTGTTACAATTATATACATCTAAACAGATGAAACACTTTTAGTCATTGTAATCATGATTATCACACGCATCACACTAATAAAATATAGGAAATTCAGATCTGAAGTGGACATTTTAAGGCTTGTTTGTAGGAATTCACAAAGACCATGCGTATTTTTTTAACCAAATGGTGCGAGCGCTAAGCGCGAGCTGAAATTCTTGTATATATTGACCACAAACAGGAATATTTTAAGGACTCTTTTTAAAGGAATCCATTAAGAGTACACAAATCTCACCATAGTCATCTAATGCGAGTGCCAAGCGCATACTGATTTTTTTAGAATTACATCTAAATGGCACATGAAGCACTTTTTGCAGTCATTGTAATCATAATTATCATACGCATTTTACTAATCAATTAATGCGAGCGCGAAGCGCGAGCTGAAAAATATAGGAAATTCAGACCTGAAGAGGACATTTTAAGGCTTGTTTGTAGGAATTAATGAAGACCATGCGTATTTCACTAACCAAATGATGCAAGTGCGAAGCGCAAGCTGAAAATTTTTTATATTCAGATCAGAAAAGGGGACATTTTAAGGACTGATTTTAGGAATTCATGAAGAGCACACATATCTCACCAATCCACTAATGCGAACATAAGCACGGGCAGGAAATGTTTTATATTAAGACCACAATATGGGGCAATCACTAAAGTAGTCATGAAAAAGAAGCATAATATGCCATATGACATATTATGTCACTACATAAAACAATAATTCTAAGTGCGAGGAAATCTATTTGGTGTGTATTGACTTGAAAACGGGAGGTTTTAGTACAATAGGATTATATATCTCCTTAAACAGACAATGCGAGCACCAGGAACAATGAAGACATAAGCCCTGAGCAAATTGTGTTTCATAAAGTTATGAAATTTTTGAAATGTAATATAACATAACATAATTATTATATAACATTATAATGAACACTAATTTTTTTCTTTCCTTCTTCGTTTCTCTCCCTTTCTCTCTCCTCTTCTCCTTTTCCCCGGTTTTTTTTTTTTTTTTTTTGCCAGCCGATGGGGGGGGGGGGGGGGGGGGCACGTGCCCCCCCCATGCCCCCCCGTAGTTACGCCACTGCCCAAGAGACTCTTCTCAAATGCGAATTTCCACCCTTTTTATAGAGAGCTAGATCGAGCAAAGTATCCTTGAGCTAGTTACTATCCTTTTCCCAAGAACAACATTTGTCCTCGGCATAGATGGGCTGCACGCGACTGCCAGTCGGTCCTTGATGTTGCATAATACAATGGCAGACTAAGCCCATGGTTTACAAGCGGGACCTATGCAAAACAGATCTGTCCTCGGCCTGAGGTCAGGCGAGGTCGCACGCGACTGAGATCTGTCATCGCTGGGCGAGGCCGCACGCGACTGAGAGGGAGGCTGCCTTGTCATTACGTAAGCGAAGCTTAAAGTGATTGGTTAACATTGGTTTGACTTTTAAAGAATCTGAGCTAGAAGGTCACACTTGTCACCTGTGTCTGTGATATGTTACTAAAATGAAGCCCAGAAAAAATTGCGTTCGAAAATAATTATTTAGTGCTTCAAAAATTGAAATATAAAGTGACCGAAAACAACATCTTAATTTCATCCCATACACTTATGTGTACTATTTAGGCGACGCCCATTTACAAAATCCATTCTAGGAAGTCATCTTGGATTTTTTATATACTGGACAACTGACTGTCCGTTCAACTTGTCATAGTGTATTATTTGACCATTGAAACCATGGTCTAGACACCAAAATCATATATCTCAGACGGATATGAAATGAGCTATGTCCATTTATATATCAACAGCCATTTAAAACTCCATTTTTGGAAGTCGTCTTAGGGTTTTGGACACGTCAGACCACTGGCTGTCCTTGTAACTAATCCCAATGTACTACTTCACCCTGAAAACCATTGAATAGAAACCAAATTAAGCCACTAAATTAGATGTTATTTGTTTGTCATGGCATTGATGGCAATGGCCTAAGTTATTTGTACATCAACAGCAAACATATCTATGCTTTGCACCCTATAATTAGGGGAAATTTATGACAAAATGCAGATTCTAAACTGTTTTTCGATCAAATGGCAACAGGCCATTTGGAACATTGATATTTATCGTTGAATTCAAGTATTACCAAGGCAACATCAATGTTTATCATTTTAATTAGTTCATGCAGAACACTGACTGTATTATTTTCCCCTAAATTAGTCGAGTAGGTCAAACCTTACGCATGTACATTAAGTTAATATTCATTGTATTTTTCACCTGTTGTTAACCTCATCATCCACTTTAAAAAAAAAATTAGATGTTATTTGGTTGCCATGTCAATGGCTTAAGATGTTATATCTATAAATTTAGTCACAAACATATCTCGATTAGTACCTTTAAATTTGGGAAAATGGAATGATGATCATACCGTACATGTATTCTACATTTTTATCAATATTTTTACCTTTCTAGAGAGAAATAAGCTGTTGCCATGGCAACAGGCCCTTTGTAAAATTGTTCATTTTTAAATTTAATTCAAGCATAACCAAGGGAACATAATTTTTTATCTGTTATAAAGAACTCCTGCAGAACACTTTTTGTATATTTTGTTCAAATGAGGGGGTCAAAACTTAAGCATACAGATTAAAGTCAATTCCAATTGTATTTTCCACCTGTCCATTGTCTTGTCAACCATGTTATTTTTGTAAACTAGATGTTATTTGGTTGCCATGGAAATGGCTTGAGATGTAATTTACACATTTAGCAACCAAAATATCTTTGTTAAGCACTGTAAAATTAGGGGAAATTAAAGATAAATCATATTCTACAAGGTTTTTCAAACAAATATTTTTATTTTTCTGGGGAAAAACAAGCCGTTGCCATGGCAACGGACCAATTGGAACTATATTGATGATCTTGAATATTTCTAAATTTCATATGTATTCAATCGGGAGCCTGAAAATTATCATTTTGGTCATCTATATCATGTTTATTTACCATTTACATGGGAATGTATGTTGTTTTGGAGAAATTAATCCGTTGCCATGGCAACGGCCGAAAATGGCATTAAAAAATTTACCTCCCATCTTTAAAATAAATCTTACGGCATATACTAATACTTGTGAAAGTTTCATGCTTTAGTCAAAATTTGCACAATTGTTGTGATTTTTGGAGCTAATCCGCTCTACTACTTGTAGTTTTAGCTTTTCATTCTCAATAATGGTTGTTTTCAGGGTTTATTAGTTATAATACATGCACTTGTGCACATGTTTCATCTTGGTTTGAGAATTTTTTAAATCGGCTGCTCACAAAGTTAAACAATACCTTTAAATGGACCCTACTTCGTAGTAGGGTCCATGGGCAGAACGAGATGAAAACATCCCGCAAACTATGCCAAGGACTATGCGATTTACAAGCTCGAGAAGGCTTTGCTCTCATTGAACACTGAGAATGTTAATAGTATACTACAAATACAAACTCGTGACAATACTTTGCCTACTTTGTACATGTTATATAGTTGGCTCGTACGTTCTGTTGCGTGCGAATGCGTTTGTCTGCGTTTGGATTGCGACTGTATGAGTATATACTTGCCTTCTTGATACCGTGAATTGAATTGCAATATCCAAGTCCGCAGACCATCCACAAAGAGAACGTAACTAAACCAACGACAAATACTAGCAGTATGAAGGTCCTATGACAGGCAGACATCACACCTATGGAGAATAACAAGATTTATTAAGAGTTGATAATAATTTGGTGAAAAATAAGCGAAACTTAAAAATTTCACAAATTTCTTATTTTACATCTGATTTTGATTAAATGTTTAGCGTTATGCTAGTTTGATTTTTCTCTATCTATTCAAATCAACATTTTTTTTCTGGGCTGGACTTAACCTTTAAGTGTCAGATCTTCAAGAAACGAAAGCCCGCAGACTCGTCGTAGGTGGAATTGCACGACAATCGCAGTGGGAATGCTGTGTAAATCGTAAAAGTGATCCTTCCATGGGCCATATATCCAGTGACGTATCTACGGTGGGGGGGGGGGGGGCGTGCCCACCCGTGTTCCTGTTCATTAAATGGTACTAAAACATCCCGTTTTCAAGTCAATCTAAGCCTACACCAAATATATTATTTTATGTAGTGACATATGCTTCTTTTTCATGACTAATTGATGAGATTGCCCCCATTTTAAGTTCTGAATATAAATCACTTCCATTCCGTGCTTATGTTCGCATTAGTGGATTGGTGAAATATGTCAGCTCTTCATAAATTCCTAAAAACAGTCCTTGACATATGCCTTTTTCTGGTCTGAATATCAAAAAATTTCAGCTCGCGCTTCACGCTCGCATCATTTGGTTAATAGTGAAATACGGATGGTCTTAATGAATTTTTACAAACAAGCCTTAGAATGCTCCTCTTCAGGTCTGAATTTCCAAAAAAAATCAGCTCCCGCTTGGCGCTCGCAATATTTGATTATTGAGATACGTGTCAGTACTATACAATGACTACAAAATGTGCTTAAACGTGCATTACGGTGTAATTCTACCAAAAAAAATCTGCAAGTGCATGGCGGTCGCATAAGATGACTATAATGAGATATGTATGCTCTTCATGAATTCCTGAAAAAAGTCATTGAAATGTCCCTGTTTGGGGTCATAGGTCTGAAAAAATTTCAGCTCGTGCTTTGCGCTTGCATTGTTTGTTTAGTGAATTAGGTACGTTTCATGATTATGTATTTTTTTCAGGTCTGAATATTAAAATGTTTCAGCTCGCGCTTCGCGCTCGCGCTATTTGATCAGTGAGATACTTATCAGTTTAATGGCACAGTCCTTAAAAATGTATTCGGTATTTGGTCAGTAGGCCTATACCTGGCTATTGAGCGCGCTTCGCGTGCCCACTAAGTGACCCAAAAGTTCTGCTGGTGCCCCCCATGCCGTGACCCACGATACGCCACTGCATATCACAATTATGTAGGTCAATGGAAGGGACATATGCAACTCGTAAGGTGATCAATCAATCAATCAATCAATCAGTCACTCAAACAATGTTTTACGGTTTTGCGATTTGTGCTGGTATTTTTGTCACTTTTTGATGATCTACTAGAGCCATTATTTATCTTCAGGAAAGAACTCAAATAACTATTCAAAAATCATAAGACATTCCATACGTCAACATTGTAATATGATAGTGAAGAAAAGACATCAGTCTCTAACATGTCTAAACCGATTTACGCAAAAGACTTCGCTTTTCAGGTGGCAGTTATCTCCAACAACGTCTTGTTAAAGGAGAAGCTCCCCTAGAACGTTGTTAAGAGCAATTAAGTTTTATTATTTTCGTGAACAATTATGCTGGTATTGTATCGCTATTGCTAATCTACTAGAGCTATAACCATTATAACCAGGGGTGTGAGTGGTCACAAATAAAAAGATCTGAAAAAAACTGAAACTTGTAGAAAAATTCTGAAATAGAAAGAGCTCCCATACTTTTTGTACAGAGGAAAGCCAAAAATAAGCTGAAATTAAGCTGAAAATCAAAACGAAAAAAAATCTGAAATCAGATAAAAATCTGAACTCTCACACCCCTGATTATAACATATATTGTCTTGTGATATTTTTTGTTTATCTTATGTAATGTACTATTTGTTGCTTTGTTGTATCATGTTGTGTTATATATTGTACACAATGTTATTTCCTTATGATGTCAATCTTTTATATCATTAAAAGTTTTTGTAATTCGGCTTATGCTGCGATTGAAGTTTTTTCTCAATAAACCATCTTGAATTGAATTGAATTATACAGTAATGAGTTTGATTAATATTATATCGCTAGGAATATTATTGCTTATGATTATACATGATTTATTGTATGAATGCAGGAATAATAACTACTTAATTGCTCGGAAATAATGCCGTTTTTTACTCCCAAATTATGTATTATTTCCATGTTATACATGTATAGTTCAAACATTAGGCGTTATTTTCTCCCTATATTAAATCAATTTTAGAGCGTAGAATTTCATTTCTAATTTAGGTGCTCTTAGACCCAGTATCTTAGAACTAGTCTTAACATCCAAGTTTATCTCAACGACAAGTTCATAAAAATTGAGAGAATTCAAATAAATATAGCACTGAAATTTCATCCAATTCGGCATATTAAACTAAGTTTCGCTTATGTTTAGACAAAATGTATGTGCACAATTTGGGCGGAATGCAAATGACTATTGCCCGTATGCGTTATATCGAATGGTCAAGTTTTCATAGAAATGATGGTACTTTTTACTGGATCACAATGAAATATTATACATGTTGACTGATCATTTCCAATAAGGAATCAAACAAAGTATATATTGTTGGAATAATAAATACAAACGACCGTATCTTTGTGACATCATCAGCCCCGTCATTTGCCTATAACTATATACTGCCTATAAATTATCAATGTGCAATCAACAATGTTCTGGGAAAAGCTACGACAATTTTAAGAACAGCCCCGAAAGAAGATTGAATTATAATTTTCATCGTTTTCTATTAAAATTTCCAAATAGATTGTTTCCCATGGGTAACGTGTCCTTTCAATTTCAGAAAATAAAAATATAACATTTTGAACGGATGCAGAGGAATTCATTGTACCACGTACAGTGTATGACGTATTTCCGTTCAATAATGCACTTCACATAAGACTAAAAAAACTAGAAAATGTCCCCCTCCGGTTAAAGAAAACCCCAATCAAGTGCTTAGTCCCGCATGTTGAGTCTCATTATAAGAATGTAACCATTTATAAATGTGATATACTCATATCTTACCATGTACCGGAGCAACGGCGAAAAAGAGATCCTAGGTATTTCCTCCCCTCTGCTTTTAGAGATCGCATCGATGTCTCTTGATTATGTGGTTCTATTCCATATATAAAATAAGACTTCTTTTTATAAAGTATTATCGTAAAATCGTCGTTAATTGTGCAGAATACTCGCTCTTGCCTGCACTAAGCCAAACTGTAGTGATAACCTCTCTGAGAGTTCATATTTCCCCCGGATGTCAAATCAACTTCACGCATTTGCTACTTCCTTTATCCATGGCAAGTTTCAGACAATGACGCTGATTGGTTGATTGTCGGTGAGGAGAACTATATACACGTGCAACGGAAATTTTGATTGGTCATGAGTGCAAATGCATTGATTGTTGGCTACTTCGTAAACGTAGTCAAGGAGAGGTACCTCATAAATTGTTTCCTGTCTTTATAAACGAAGTAATTTTAAATCATTCGTTGTTTCTGAAGAGACATATTGTTTTTTTGTTTACTTTATATATCAACCTTCCTTTTCTTTGTACCACTAGTGAATTATTATGGTGGCTCTGAAGTACGGCTGATAACTCATGACTTCAGTCATGTAAGTTCGCAATTGTAACATTTAAAAGTGTAAATGGTGCAGCATGGTCAAGCATTTATTGCGCATCCCGTAAGAGTTGAAACGATAACCCATTTTGTTTGCTTGCTTGCTTGTCAAGTTTTGAAGGACGATAATTATGTTCACCATTTTCTTTTGTTGATTACGCCTTATCCTGCCAAATTTTTATAGGACGAAATGTCCACCATTTTTGAGTGATGACTTTTTTTTATTTTCTTAAAGTCCGACTCCGGATCCGCGCCTGATCGAGGTTATGGTGATTTTGCTCAATGCTGCAAAATATGATGACATACATTTAATTCGATGAAATCTATAATTTCCACCTTTCATGCATGTAAGTGGATATAAATATCGGACAAATTTGTGACGAAAGTCGCGACTACAACTGTGAAGTTTGTAACGAAAACCGCGAACTTCACGACCGAAGTCGTATTTTATCGAGCGTGCATCAGATCCAACATTGGATAATGCATACAGTTATGATGAGAGTTTATTGTAATTATGATTTTATCGTTTACAGCGAATACAAATCGATATAAGAATTTGTTTATCCGCGGTTGCAAAGCCCCAAGAAAAAATAGTTTTGTTTGGAGCAATTTAAAGCAGATACGAACCAATAGCGCCATCTCGAGTCCTCAACTACTCATACCTGGCCAGTTTCCTGATCAATAATGCTAGTATAGTCTAGTAATATAAACCCACTTGAATGATAACATGCTTATTAGCTACTCAATACATTTATACCGCAATAATTATGTTACCAAGTAGCAAAACAATTACTTTTCCTCTCAAAACATTTTAGTTTCTCTATACAAATACAATTATAGGTAAATTTATTCTCTGTAGTATGAGTAGATATCGTATATTTTAAGACTATGTATTTATAACACACAGTCAATGAGAGACAACACATAGTTCACTCCCCCTTTAAACAAAGCACGTTACATTGACACTTTCAATGTTATACCCCTAGTTTCGCCTTTTGTATTTAGTTTCAAGTTTCCTTTATTTCATTTCGACTCAACATAATTACACAAATATGAAGTAATAACCATACAAATCAATACAAGGGAATACATATTTAGCGTGTAAGAAAGGTTCACTGGTCGCTCTTTACTTAGGAACAGCTTTATGGAACGGCCACCTGGAGTCATTTTAGAAATACAAGTCTGATCAAACACAAAAATCGTATAATATAATCGGAGTATATATTATGCTTCCTAGTCTGTTTCGTCAAGACATCATGTAGAAGGAGAGTATTATCATGATTATTGTGCTCAATATTAACTGTCATTGTAATATACAAAGAACATGGAAAGATGTGCAAAATGTACTCATCCTTGCTCCTCGAACTCTTGGAATGTAAGAAAGAAACCATGCATTGTGGAAATATCATATAATTATAATCATGATAATGTATTGCTTTTAACGAATTCTTCTCTGTTGGTAATCTAGCATATCATGCATGCTGCTACTGCCTATCATTCATTGTGTGTTTATATGACAAAATCCATTCACAATGTTTAAGTTCCCTTCCAACGAAAAAAAAATACTGATATTGTTAAAAAGGACAAGTCCGCCCCAACACAAGTTGATTTGAATAAAAAGAGAAAAATCTAACACTGAAAATTTCATCAAAATCGGATGTAAAATATGAAAGTTATGATATTTTAAAGTTTCGCTTAATTTCACAAAACAGTTATATGCATATCCTGGTCGTATGCGAATGAGGGAACTGATCACACCACTCACTCACTATTATTTGTATTTTAATATATAAAATAGGAAATATTCAAATTTTCTCCTTATTGTCATGTGAAACTAAGATTTTCCTCCCTGAACATGTGGAATTGCCATTGTTGTAATATTTTATGGTTCAGTCCAGTTGGTCCTTATTGTCAAATCTACAAAAATATAAAAAATTGAATAATTCAAACAGTAAAAAACAAAAGAAATAGTGAGGAACATCATCGACTCACTCATTTGTATGTCACTGATTTGTGCTTGTAACAGTTATGTGAAAAATAAGCGAAACTTCAAGATGTCATAACTTTCTTATTTTACATCCGATTTTGATGAAATTTTCAGCGTTATGCTGCATGATTTTTCTCTCTTAAAGGGGAATCCAGCCTTGGCCATAAAATGTTGTGTTGGGAAGGAGAAAAATAAATTAAACAAAATGGCGAAAGTTTGAAAGAAATCGGACAAGCAATAAGAAAGTTATAGCTGATTTAAAATTGAGATCACTATAGTGTGTAGATTTCAAATTGGCAACTGGGTAAGTAAATCATGACTAGGGGCAAGTTACTTTCCCATAGGCCATGTACTTTATTATCAGGGATTTGTGGTTTTCTCCTAAGAACCCATTCCCCTGGGGCAGTAATCTAAATATAATCCAGGTAATATATTGTTTCATGTCCTCATGAAAGAAAAATATAATTTGAAATAAAACTTTGGGGAAAAATGACATTTTAGCCATAATATGTATTGGAGTACATGGAAGAGTAGTCCTTGCCTTACATCACTATGACATCCCATATGCGGCCAATTTGAAGTCTCCATGGGTATAGTGATTACCAATATTTATAACTTTTAAAAATTCAAAACTTTCTTGTTGTTTGTCCAATATTGTTCAAACTTTCACCTATCAACTTGTCTGATTTTTCTTTTTCTTATAAAAACAAGTTTTCATTTGGGTTGGATTCCCCTTTAATTCAAATCAATTTTTTTTCTGGGGTGGACCTGACCTTTGATAATTTGGAGACCAAGAAAAGTGACTCGTATCTTGTTACGAATGATCTGCTTGAAACCATCATCGATGAAGTCATTTTACCTTTAAATCATACATTCAGCATATCGATTTTAAATGGTATTGTAGCAGAAAAATTGAAGGTATCGAACGTGTTACCTAACATCAAGAAATGAGATCCACTTGATGGTCGTAAATAAAGAACAATTTCTCTCCTCACAGCGTTTAGAAACACTTTTATCTGACAATCGATTGGATTTCGGAAAAAAAACATAAAACTCTACATGAAAATCTTCATTTCATTCAAAAAAAGTTATTCTGGTTTCGTATTGAAAAACATTGCCACAATTTTCTGTAATTCTCCAAGACCTTCTCCACCACTAAACACAGGGCCCTGGGGACGATATGGGAGCAGTGGCTGCTGGTTTAAATTTTACAAGCAAAGGAAAAGTGTTTTTTTACTAGAAAATGAAGTTCATTCTGGGTAAAGGGACATATGACAAGCAATCAACATTTTTAAAAAATACAAAAAAGTACAAAATATGATTTCGCTACAAAATTAAGGTATTTTTGTCTCACCTGCATAGCAGAGTGAGACTATAGGCGCCGCTTTTCCGACGGCGGCGGCGGCGGCGACGGCGGCGGCGACGGCGGCGTCAACACCAAATCTTAACCGAAGGTTAAGTTTTTGAAATGACAGCATAACTTAGAAAGTATATGGACCTAGTTCATGAAACTTGGCCATAAGGTTAATCAAGTATTACTGAACATCCTGCCTGAGTTTCATGTCACATGACCAAGGTCAAAGGTCATTTAGGGTCAATGAACTTAGACCATGTTGGGGGAATCAACATCAAAATCTTAACCTAAGGTTAAGTTTTTGAAATGTCATCATAACTTAGAAAATATATGGACCTAGTTCATGAAACTTGGACATAAGGTTAATCAAGTATCACTGAACATCCTGCATGAGTTTCACATCACATGACCAAGGTCAAAGGTCATTTAGGGTCAATGAACTTTGGCCGAATTGGGGGTATCTGTTGAATTACCATCATAACTTTGAAAGTTTATGGATCTGATTCATGAAACTTGGACATAATAGTAATCAAGTATCACTGAACATCCTGTGCGCATTTTAGGTCACATGACCAAGGTCAAAGGTCAATGAACTTTGGCCATAATGGGGGTATATGTTGAATTACCATCATTACTTTGAAAGTTTATGGATCAGACTCGTGAAACTTGGACATACGAGTAATCAAGTATCACTGAACATCCTGTGCGAGTTTCAGGTCACATGATCAAGGTAAAAGGTCATGTAAGGTCAATGAACTTTGGTCACCTTGGGGGTATTTGTTGAATTACCATTATATCTCTGTAAGTGTATTGGTCTAGTTCATAAAACGTGGACATAAGAGTAACCAAGTATCACTGAACATCTTGTGCGAGTTATAGTAGTTTTCAAATTCAGCACTGCTGCTATATTGAATCGCGTGATGCAGGTGAGACCGCCAGAGGCATTCCACTTGTTGTTTAATATTTGCTGTTTAACAGACCCAACAATTTTTCAGGGGTGTTACCTATGGTGAATAATACACGCTGCATCCCCTAGCGAAATTTGTCAAATTGATAAACGGAGTTTTAAGAAACTGTGCTTATCAATTAAAAAACTTTTTTTTTCCATTTTCCATCACCGAAAAAAAATGTTTATCGACAAAAACCTTGTTTAAAATTGTTTTTTTTATAACTTAGTTTTTTAACTTAGTTATGCACCTAAAAAACTTTGTTTATTGCTAAATAAACCTACTTTTTCGATTTAAAAAAAATATGTTTATCGCCATGTAACCTTATTTTTTAGAGTGGAAACTCTTTTTATCGAGAAAACTATGTTTATCGTTTGATAAACATAGTTTTTCGGAAAAACCCCCGTTTATCATCTTGATTTTAGAGTGATAAACTTAGTTTTCCAAAACTCAGCTCATCGATTGAAAAACTTAGTTTATCGCTGAAAAGCAGATTTTTTTTCCCCGATAAATTTAGTTTATCACCAAAGAAACCTCCAAGTTCTTCGGAAGGGACTTTACATATCGATAAAAACTCTGTTCTCGGATAAAAAAAACTAAGTTTTCGAGTGAAAAAAATTAGTTCATCGCGACAAACGAAGTTTATCAGTGATATGCAGAGTTTTCCTCAATCAAAACTTTGTTTTCACTTATCGAAAACCCTATAAAGTTTATCGGCGAAAAAAATTGTTTATTGGCTATGAAAACTGAGTTTATCTGAATTATTTGGCATAAGGCTTGCTATATATGGGTTACTTTTTAAAACCAATGAATTTATCTTATCGTTGCCTAATGGTTCGACGTCACAAGGACCTTCCTTAGCCGAAATCCTACTTCCAAAAGTGACTGGAGCGCAGGCGCACCGGAACACTTCTAGTTTTAGGGGGGGGGGGGGCAAAATCCCGAAGGGGACACAATATTTTTGACAGCGTGAGATATCGAAGCGATCGAGCGGGAGAGGGTGTGGGACCCCCATGGTAAGGACTTTGTGTAAAAATGGAGTATAAAAGTTGCGTTTCTAAGAGCATTCAAAAACAAATTTCTTGAGAATTAAACATAGAATTCACTACGAAAGACTATACTCAAAATTTATGAGAACCTATGAAATCTACGCGCAAAACAATCGCTTCGGAATGTGCTTTTCATGTCTGATCAATTAAATTACGTATTACGCTTATATTGACTCAAAATACCAGAAATTACATTTTTCATGCAATATCCTTTCAGAAACATTTATTTATGTACATTTACATACACGGACGACGCGAGAGAGCACAATCATCATAAGATTTCAAGTAATTCCTGTCAGAACAAGGAGTTTATTAAGCAGAAGAAGCGTAGAAACAGAAACAAAATAAATTCTAATGAATGTCTTTTGAAATTCAAAATGTCATACTGTTCTGACGTGACAGACGTCGATAAGCACTTAAATCCCCATTCTATGCAAATCATTTCTGACATCAGCATTGGAGATAGTCTCTGATTATCCATGCATGGGCAATACGTTTCATATTTTGTAACTGGAGGAAAAAGAAATATGATAAGCTTAATTGTCTAACAATTTAAAACTTTTCTGAAAATCATTAAAGTTTAAAACATTACTCGATTTATGTGTTTCCGTTTGCATGTTTTGTATGGCTGGGAAGCACTTTTGGATGACTCCTTCAAAATGTTCTTTTTTCTTTACATATTTTCTGGTAAAAATGTGACCATAACTAGGAAATGGTGAATATCAAATTCTAGGAAATATTCATTTGTAAATAATCATGAACTGATTAACAAACTACCGCAGTTCATAATGTACATTATGTAACATTATTTAGAAGAAAACAATTACATTCCAATAACGGATGTGGTTGACGGTACACCATGTGGAGTTTTCAAAAAAGTGAGCGTAGTCCTGAAAAAGACAGTAAACCAGAAAAGGTTGAAGAGTTGAAGAGGCTTGAGTAGTTGATAGATGAGTACTCCTGCTCTGCACTCCATTCGCCGACTCAAGCTAGCATCGTCTCATTTATCCAAAGAACTACTCAAGCCACTTTAACTCTTTAACCTTTTCTGTTTTACAGTCATTTTCAGAACTACACACATTTTAAAGAAATATTACTCTAGGACCTACTCTCAATCTTCCAATTTCTCGCCTATCAATTTTACTTCTTCCTCTATCTATTCATTTCATTTCATTTCATTTATTGGTTTCTGCAACACTTTTTCATAAACACATGAACAAAGAAAATACAATGATAATATACGTATAACTGACAAGCAAAACATTGAACATAATTGCATTTTCTATTAATATATATCGATTGTTAGAAGGTTGCAGGGGTTGTCACTATAAGTTAAGCTTGACTGCGTGGCAACCCTAGAAAACAATAATTATTATTCATCCAACATATCTTAACGTAAGGGTGCAGGTGCGAAATGACGGGGGGCGCTTGGTCTTCACAATGTATTTTTTATATTGATTCTTGGTTGTTTTTTTTTTCTTGTTTTGGAAATTATGTGTTTCATTAGATAAAGAGAAAGAGCAATTTCAAAATTAACTCTGTGAATATTTATTCAATAATAACGTTTTAATACCTTTTTTAAAGGGAAAAATGAATCTTAACTGTTTGAGTGAATCTGGCAATGTATTCCATATGTCAGGCCCATGATGTCTAAGTGTTTTATGTGCTAATAGTGTTCTAGGATTGTCTAAGTCAATATTCTGACATGTCCGTGTTGGGTATGAATGTAAGTTGCTATTATATGAAAAGAAATCGGTAAACACAGGAGGAAGCAGTTTGTAATGATATTTATACATAAAAATAGCTATTTGTATAGCATTTATATGATGATGATGATGATGATGGGTTCTTGTATAGCGCCGGTATCCGCCTCAGCTGGGCGCTCATAAGATATCATATATCTTATACGTTTTTAGACGATAAAAAAGTGGATCAGTATGTGAAAGATATGTTGATTTTGTACAGATCCTAACACTTTTCTTTTGTAATAAAAGTAAATGTTCAAGGTTAGTTTTACTACAGTTTCCCCAAATAATGTTACAATAATTAATATATGGTAGTACCAATGCATTGTATATCATTAAAAGGGAATGCTCTGGCAAAAAATACTTTAATTTGTATAATATTCCAGTTCCTTTAGCTATTGATGAGGATATATTGCTTATATTGCTTAGGCACAGGTGACGCCAAACAAATAATAATAATAATAATAACGTGTTGGTTCCATGATAAATGTTTGTCTATTGTAATACCAAGAAATTTAAGATATATTTTTTCTTTTTATCTATGGGCTCATTATCAATTATAATGTCTTGGGGGAAATCGTCATTCTTATGAGTAGTTTGAAAATGAACAAATTGGCCCGTATTCTGATAGCGTGGTTTAACTTAACCCTGGTCTAAGTGTGGTAATAAACTGCCATATTTAAACCTAGGTTTAAGTTTCGTATTCCGATAGCAAGGTTTAAGTTAACCCTGGTCTAAGTGTGGTAATAAATCTTCAAAAAGTTAAACTCGCGCAGGGGGTAGTTTAAGCCTGGTTTAAATCCAAAAAATCATGGCCAACAATTTTTTAGAATTTATGCCTATATTGCATTACAAGCTACTTTCTCAGTTTTTAACCGATTTTCATGAAATTTGGAACACACATTGTTCTCAAGGTAAGGAGGTGTAAGAAGTTTTTTCCCCTTTTTTGGAGATTGTGTTGCCATGGTAACAGTATATTATGGCCAAAATTTTGCCGTTTAAAATACTTTCATCAGTTTTCTACCAATTCTCAAGAAAGTTGGCTCACACATTGATTTTGAGGTAAAGATGTGCAAGACACATTTTTTAATGTGTCGGAAATTGTGTTGCCATGGTAACGGTATATTATGGCAAAAGCTATGTATAAATCTTGCTGTTCCAACTACTTCCTCAGTTTTTAACCAATTTTCATGAAATTTGGCACATACATTAGTCTTATTGTGAAGATGTGCAAAACGTATTCTATGCCTAAAGTATATAATTGCGTTGCCATGGTAACAACATATTAAATATCGAAAATTAGGTGAAAAACTTGTGGTTTTTATTACTTTAGAATTTTTAAACCATTTCTCATGATATTTGGCACAGACTTTAGTCTTTAGGTGAAAATTTGCAAGACACATTTGCATATGTCAGAAATTGTGTTGCCATGGTAACGGTATATTATGGCAAAACTTATGTAAAAATCTTGCAATTCCAACTACTTCCCCAGTTTTAACCAATTCTCATGAAATGTGGCACAAACATTAGTCTTGATGTGAAGATGTGCAAAATATAGTATGACTTTATAAAAAAATCATGTTGCCATGGTAACAAATCAAATATCAAAGTTAGATGAAAATTTAGTGATTTGACCTATTTTATCAGTTTCCAAGTGGTCAATTCTATAAAAAAAAGTTGGCACATACATTTATGTTGAGGTGAAGATGTCTAAGATATATTTTTGTCAGTATCAGAAATCGTGTTGCCATGGTAACAACATATTAAATAACAAAAATAAGGTGAAAATTTGGTAGTTCGAACTCCTTCATCTTTTTTTAACCAATGCTCATAAAATTTGGCACACTAATTAGTCTTGAATTGAAGATGTGCAAGACATATTTTTGTATGTATCAGAAATCGTGTTGCCATGGTAACAACATATTACATAATGAATTAGGTGAAAATCTGAACTCCTTCCTTAGTTTTCAACCAGTTCTTATAAAAGTTGTCTCACACATTGGTTTTGAGGTATAGTTCTGCAAGACATATATTTGTATACATGTGTTGGAAACTGTGTTGCCATGGTGACAGCATATTAAATCAATAAATGTGTAAGCACATCTAATGGATTGAACTACTTCTTCATTTTATGACATAGGCCTATGCTCATGAAATTTAGAACACTAGGTTTTGACTTGAGGTAAAATAATCTGCAAGGCACATTTTCTCATTCATCAAAATATGTGTTTGTATGGTAACTACACACACCAAAATAAGATTAAGACAATGCTAACTGTTGTTTGGCTACAAAGAGAACTACATAGTACATGAAGCTGTAGGCTTAGTACTAGTTTTAAGGGGGTGCTAGACCTCTAGATCTCGAACTACAGTCCATAGCTTTAGATCTAGGCCTAGATCTAGATCCTTTAGATACTAGTAATAGAAATAATCCAACAGATCTATAGCCTACTTCCTTTAAAGGCCTAAAGTTAGATGAGTAGATCTACTGTAGACTAGCCTACATTTACTTTTTTTTAAGAATCTACATTGAGCATGTTGAGAGTCTACAAACCTCTAGATCTAGACCTATTACATGTAGACCTAGATTGATATAGATCTAGTTCTAGGTCTAGATAGGGTCTAACTTTTAGTCTAAGTTATTTAGTCTACTAGATCTAGGCCAGCGTTAAACATTCTAGATCATACAGTAACTGTTAGACTAGATCAGCCAGTCCTAATGTTAGGGCTACCGGCTAGGCTAGAAATAGAATCTAGAAAGAATAGATAGCACAGACAAACGTTAGGCCAAGATCTAAATTCTTACATAAATCTAGGCCAGGCCTAGTCTAGTCAAGAATGAGCTGTTGGTCTAGGTTTAGGCCTGTTTTCTAGTCCTGGATCTGGAAACCTAAACGAGTCCCAAAAAATGTTTAAAATTAAATAAAAAACTCTTCAAT
Organism: Lytechinus pictus; assembly: GCF_037042905.1. Taxonomy (NCBI): domain Eukaryota; kingdom Metazoa; phylum Echinodermata; class Echinoidea; order Temnopleuroida; family Toxopneustidae; genus Lytechinus; species Lytechinus pictus. The sequence goes on from NC_087259.1 coordinate 5,775,208, forward strand.
TTCAAAGAAACAGATATGGACCTAAAACCGGAGTAGAGAGATGTCTAGGACTAATTCTAAATTTAGCCAGGCCAAGTTTTACTAGTTACTTGGCAAGCAATGCAGCGATAGTTGGATCTAACTCTGTAAGTGTAATGTAGACAGGAATAACCGTTGTTTCTGGGGATTTATTTTAAAAATTCTGACATTTTACTGTCGTGTCACATTGCCTTGGTGAGAGAGGCCAACATAGACTGTCATAGTTCAGCGAGCAACCAATACAGAGACTGTTCAAAGCTTTTTGTCGAAGTAAGAGTATCAGATCTATCCACTAGGCCTAGATCTAAGGTTAGAATAATCTATATAGGCCTATCTAGTATGATCCCTGTCCCAGACCCGGTCCCAGAGACTGTTCAAAGCTTTTTGTCTAAGACAAATCAAATCTATTCGTATTCCACTAACTTTGATAGATCTAAGGTTAGAATAATAATCTATATCTATCCCTGTCCCTAAGCTAAGCCAGCCTAAGTCCTGAATGTTGTTCTAGTCCTAGACCTATATGTATCTTCAGTCTCGGTTGCTCCACTAACTCACTAGACTACGTATCGTATACACGTTTTGCTTCAGGAAAGTAAAAGTAAAACAGTCAAAACAATGACAATGTTCAATTCTCCTCCAAACAATTGGGCCTAGGCTAGATCTAACTATAGGCCTAATGTTATACCCAAGACTACTCTCAAAAGTTAAAACAATTCCCTTACTTAAAGTTAGAATAAAGACGTCGACCTCTTAACTTATTGTTTTAGATCTAGGACTAGAGTCTAGACTCTAGTCAGTAGTCTAGAGTATGGTTGAGGGGAATCTATTCAATTTAGATTTTGACAAACATGAAAAGCAATGAATGGGACTGATACACAAAAAACTGTGCAAGTCACTCGGTTTGGAGTTGAAATGTTTTAGTAATTAACAAAAATAAAGAAAAACTTAATGAAAATTTCTTACCATATATGGGTGATGAATGATTTTCTTTCACTACAATAGTTGTAATTAGTTTCCATAAAATCAAAATTTTTAAGAAAAAACAACTTTAGTAACATTTTTTCAACTTTGTTGCAATCATCCCTGCAGCAGTAATTTACCAAAAAGGTGCTAGTCTTGGTTAAAAGAGGGTTATTATTTCCAAAAATAATTTTAAACCCGGGTTTAACCCAGGTTTAGTTAAACCCGGCTATCAGAATACCAAAATAATTAAACTACACTTAGACCAGAGGTGAGGTTTAGAGGAGGTTTAGTTAAACCAGGCTTAACTTTAGACTAGGGTTAAATTAAACCTGCTATCAGAATACGGGCCATTGAGTTTTACTTATGTTTAACGATAACTTGTTAAATTTAAACCAGGAAGAAACATCTTTTAATTCCAAATTCATTATAAGATGTTGTTGTCGTCAGCATATAAAATAAACGAAAGAATTTGGGAAGAATTTACTATATCATTAATATATATTAAAAACAGAAATGGTCCCAAAATCGAACCTTGTGGCACTCCATAATTAAAAAAGGACAATGGAGATCTAATATTATTAATAGAGACGAATTGTTGTCGAATTGAAAGATAACTTTTAATCCATGACCAGGCAACTCCACGTATTCCGTAATTATATAATTTATGTAATAAAATTTGATGGTCAATGGTGTCGAAGGCTTTACTTAGGTAAATAAAGCAATTATATGACTTCTTTTTGAAAGAGAGTTAACAACATTATCAAGTAATTTAGTTATTGCAAAATCGGTTGAGAAATTTTTTATAAAGCCGAATTGGGCGGGAGTAAGAATTTTATTTAATGACAAAAAAGAATCCAATCGTTTGTACAAATTTTTTTCCAATATTTTTGACAAACATGGTAAAAGTGATATAGGACGATAATTTGTAACTTTAGTCGGGTCATCTTTTTTGTAAACCGGTACTACTTTTGCTATTTTTAATAGATTGGGACAACAGCCAGTAGAGAGAGATAGATTAAAGATATGTTCTAGTGGAAAGACAATACTATATATTACATCCTTTCAAATTTTTGTGCTGATTCCGTCATATCCTTTAGATTTTTTAGATGCTAAGGTTTCAACTATCATAAGTATTTCATGTTGATCTGTTGGAATAAAACACATTGTATTTGGGTTGGGCTCGGAGAGATACTCAGTAAAATTCTTACCATCACTTTGTATTTTTGAAGCCAGGTCAGGACCAATGCCCGTGAAAAGAAGATTAAACGCTCGAGCAATTTCAAAAGGTTCAGTAAATAATTCATTTTAACTTCAAGTTTTTCAATTTTATCATGGGGTTTACTTTTGTTTATTAATTTTTTTATGACATTCCAAGTTGCATTCAAATTTCCTTCTGCGTTTTTTATTTCTTTTGAATAATTTTTTTTTTTCGAAGATCGAATTACGCCGGTGAGTGTATTGCGATACTTTTTATACTTGATAAATTTATGTTCAGATCTATTAGAAATGAATGATTTATAAAGTTTATTACGTTTTTTGATAGACTGTAAAATTCCTCGAGTAATCCATGGATTTCTGATTTCATTTTTACGCTTCTTGCTTTGAACAAGTGGTATATTCTTATCATAGTAATGAGTGAATTTATCAATAAACAATTTATAAGCAACATTTTGCATAATTTTCTTCCAAAACGTCATCCCAATTCCCATTGGTTAAATCTTCAATCAAAGCTGAAATAGTATTTATATTTTCTTTCCTGTATGTTTTCCTAATCTTGACTGTATTTACACTAACTTCACATTCTGAAGAAATTAAAAAATATTGGCAAATGATCCGTAATATCATAAGTAAAAACTCCACTATTGTTATCTTTGCTAAAAGAATTTGTAAATATATTATCGATCAATGTTGCTGACGTGGACGTTATTCTAGTAGGTATGTTGATGCAAGGATGAAAAGCATATGAGGAAAGTATATTGAGAAATATGTTTGCATTATTATTGATATTATGATTCCTTACTTTATTAGAGTTATTATAAGATAGTTTGTTATATAAAATATCTGATAAATCAATATTGAAGTCACCCATTATATAGATTTGTTTATTTTCACGTGATATCTTTTCAAGTTCTTTATCAAAATTATCGATAAAATTGCCGATGTTGTTATTAGGGGGTCTGTATAATGTTCCTACTATGATATTTTTACCAAATTTGTTTTATACTTCAATAAAGAGAGTTTCTATGTCATCCTCCTCTGCCTCTTCTTCTATCAACATGTAACATGCGATAATTAGGTATATTGTATATGTCTTGGGAATGTGAACTCAGCCAAGTTTAAGAAACACCAATAATTGAAAATGAAAACGTGTTTAGGGAATTTAAAAATGTTTCTACAGAGTCAAAATTTCTACTAATACTTCTTGAATTAAAATGTACAAGACTGAGATTATCGCACAGTATATCATCATTCTGAAATAACTTATAATTTGATTCAAAAGCTGATACAAATTCTTGGAAGGTATAATAACTACAATTTGGAATATCATTCCTGTTATTTATTTGGTCTATTTCATCTAAATTAGAGGTCATTTAAAAAGGTAGGTGACACCTGTAAGGACCAAGCGTGAGGGAAGGTGTCGGGGTGTTGTGCAGAGTGCTTGTAAAAATCAACATTCCATAAGAAAAATAATCAGGTAAGAGATTAGGCACGAAATAGTACAATTCAGAGGGAATCACTTGACCGTGTTAACATCGTCTCTATCATGTCTATAGTGACAGTCACCGTCGATACTCATAACATGCATTTAAGGACACAGTTCATCGGTCAATGATTGGATTTAACTTACACAACGACCAAACATAAAATATTGTGTTTCAGCGTTATATCAAAATGTATTGAATGATAAAATGCCATAAATTTATGTTTACAGTATATAGTAAGAACAGTCGTATTATCATGCACACACAATATAGCTCTCCTGCAAAAGGATGTCTTATTCACTTCGGAAAACGATTTATTTGAAATAGCGTTTACCTGGTTTTATACATGCTTTTGTGGAGAATGATATTACAAGGTGCATAGTTTCACATATACCTTTGAAAATCGAGCGCTGTACCATTTCCATGAAGAAAAAAAAAGAGTGGCAGTTGAATAATGTTCTTATCAATGATTTAATTTTCAAGTGAATCTAACCTCTTCTGTAAAAGAGTCGTATTAGTTATGGAGATATCGACTTTATACTCAGTAATGCCATTTATCTAGATTATGTAATATTCTGTGATATCTACCACGACTTGTGGGAGAAAATGGTACAACTTTTTAAACATTATGGTAGTGTTAGTGATTTATTTTCAGTATCAGTAGTTACCACATCTTATATATTCGCTGGCTTACATAATATGGTAATTCCAAAAAATGGTAATGCACACATTGTTCATGATAGATCTTTATACTTTTATATCAGATGCTTCAGTATGCATTTACTCAAACCAGAGGATATGGATTATGAACTTCTCACTCTTTTATCAAATTTTATACTTTAGTTGACTGGAAAAGGCGGAGTTTTATAGACATTCTTGCAATAATATAGATTTCAGTGCATTGGTCCTTCACGGATTGATTAGGATATTGATAAAGAAAACTGAAACAACTCAGACTTTAGGCTGATTACAATGTTTCTGTTTTTTTTTCTGTTTATGGTAACTCCCGTAGGAACTCGGCAGGACAGCATTTTTTGCTGGTAAACGCCAAGCTGGTATATAACCAATTACCTAGGAAATATTTTACGTCTAGGTTAATCAGTCATAGTGGCTGACGTTATAGACGACAGATATCACTCTCAGGCCTTTTGATCAAAGTGGAGACAATGGCAGAGTTGGGATTCGAACTCACAACCTTGCGATTATGAGTCCAATGCTCTAACCACTGGACCACACGACCCGAAATGGTGTATCGAAATGGACTTGTGTGTATCATCACAAACATCTATTGTTTGTCAGTACGTAATAATGGTTATAATACTTGTTTCATGAATGAACAATATCGACATGATATCTTCATGACTGTCACAGACCTATAAACAGTCAAGTCCATTTCGAAGATAATATCAAACAAAGAGAGAGACTCAAAAATATATGTATCACTACTTGATGTAGATGATAATCTACAGAGTATACAGCGCATACGATAAGCGTTGCTATATCAGCTTAAAATTGCTAAAAAGATTGTGGACTGATCACTAGAGTATTATTACTCCGATCATGGAATATTTTCCTTCAAAATTTAGAAGAAAGGTACGATTTTTTGACGTAACTGTAGGTATGTTAATTTCTGTATTCTTTTTAATATCAGTATCTTAATATTTCATATCATTTTCGCTGATCTCTGTTTATGTACAGAACTACTGGTCGATTAATGCATACATTGATCCAACGTACAAGGTCCTGTATATCATTTTTGTGTTGGAAATACATTTTAAAAATGTATCTTTTGCTATGATGTATATTAAGGATTTATGAAGTTATAGCAAATAAGTCGTTATTCTAACTGATTGTTATAGAGAAGACAGGTACTCGAAAGTATTATTCATTCCGGAGTTAGAGGTTAGGTATGAATATTCTCCTCTTGATAGCATCTAGACTTTTTCAACAGAAGACTGTGTAAGAGCACGTTTAATCATGTCACTTCAAGATAATCGGTATGAGTAAAAGATTGAATGCAAAATAAAGCATTTGAATAATTAAACAATAAACAATGCACTAGCTATTGAATGATAGTTAGACATAGCACTGCCAGTAAAGAGATGGATTATATTAAATTTGCACAAAATGATATGAATTATTCCATCAAGATGATAAAAACTTCACATTTTATGTACGTGCTATTACAATAGTTATTTTATAATAACCAATTATTGGCGAAATGATAACAGGTAATATAGTTGAAAAATATATTCAATTGTTTTTTGTTGTTGTTGCTCAACTCGTAGGTACATCCAGAAAAAAGTAGCAGTTGAGTGATTTTCCAATGAATATTGATTAGTACTAAAATGACAAGTATTATACGTTGTTCTGTCTAATAAAATTACATATCATGAAGAAACAATCAGTTTTAATCTATTCTAATAGCTGTGATTACTTTGTAACAAACACTGTTTGGTCATTTCCTATCAACAAACATGCATATGACATGTGCATTTACAGTGTATGATCTATATTTAATGGTCGGAACTTTTTAATGAAACAATCATCAAAATATACTCCTTAAAATACAAAAAAGGAGGATTTCTTTGCTCAGGGATGCTCTTTAAAAATGAATTCTTGTTTTAAGGGAGATGTGAGCATTTTCTATTCTATTCTAGACAAAGATATCCGCACCTCGGAGGAAGGGAATCTACAAGTACAAGTACAATGTTTCCAGATATCGTTCAAGACGAAAGTAGAAAAGGGATCAGATTAAAGCTTATATTAAGTTTAAAACAAAATGCAAACCTACATTTTGTGTATGATCATTAAAAATGTAAGTATCTTTAGAATTTGATCTCTTATGTTCGAATAATATTTTCTTCATTTAAAGGAATGATGGAATCTATACCTGTACTAAAGTCTAGTTGTAATCATTTTAACGAACACTGTTGATTATTTCTTATCAACATGCATGACATGTGCATCTACCAAGTCTACAGTGTATATCTGATGGTCGGAACCTTAAATGAAACAATCATCAAAATGTAAAAAGTACAAGTACTATAATAACATATTTTGTTGAGATTATATCTCAAGAATGCATCATGTCTTTGCTCAAGAATGCTTTTAAAAATGATATCCTCGTTTAGACTCCACTTGGTGTATACCGTATACCACATCCGCTACACACCACCATGACCATCATGCAAGCCCTCAAACATCATCTAATTATGTTCCAGTGTGTTATTTGTACTCGACTACATACCAGGAAGGGCAAAATAATGAAAAATATCAGTATTAGTCTACGGCTAATATTAAGCTATACGCTACAATATTATTTGTCCAGGCTTGCAACATGGAGATAAATGATTATACAGTGCGTATCAAAAAAAAGTTTACACTTTGAAAAAGCCCTGGGAATTAAAAGATATGCAACATGTGGGTAATTTTTTCACATATAATCTTGGGTTTGGGTCTCATCTATCCAATGAAAGTAAAATTTTTGACATAATGTTACACTTGAGTGAGCACTGTCCATTTTTGTAAAACTTGCGGAAATCTGTTTGCGCAGAAATGCTTGTTTTCATGCTGTGTCAAGGAGAAATGGCGAAATCAAACTTACCCTGCGAAACATTTCTCACACATTTCCCTAGCACTTTTAGTCAATTGAAATAAAACAGATACATTCAAGCATTTTGTAACAATTTTGCCACCCAAATTGAAATTTCAACACTTAGTAAGCACAACCTTTACCCTTTTTGTGCCAGCTGGATCTGAGGACAAAACTGAATCTGAACAAAAGTTTATATCAGACATCTCCAGCAATTTTTCACTAAGTTTTTATCATTTAAAGTGGGTTTAAATTTCATTTTTCATTTAATACTTGTTTCTCCACACTTTTCCCAAGCTTGACAATGATTTACAAACTGAAAATCAAGCCTAAGCCATTTCATGTAAATCACAGTTTAGTGTAAAGCAAATATCGTCACGATGGCCCTCGGTGTGTGGGGGAGTGGGGTGGGGCGCAATGCACTCTTCGAAGTGTTTTGGGCAAGGAAACAAGTTAAAAAGGTAAAAGATATCTTCAAATCAATTTTACTAGCTAAATTCCATGTGTTCTTCATGATTAAGGTCTACTTTTATTCGCATAACTATTTCAAAGTTCTGCGCAAATCATTTTTCACTAACTTTTCAAAAGTAAGTGGTGCTCACACGAGCGGAATTTTTTTTCGACAGTTCAATCGTCATTTGCTTAAATGGATCTGTACCAATGTGAACATGTGGAAAAATCTTCAGGATATTACAAATGTATAATTTTACAGGACTTTTTCTAAGTGTAAACTTTTTTTGATACGCACTGTATAAGGCTATCATACTGATATCTTGTTTTCATTTCGTAATTATCAAACCATAAGAATCTATATGGGTGAGCTCACTCTACTCTGTACTCAAATACAATCACTCTTCTAAAAAAAAGATGGAAAACGGGCTTATCAAAGGTATTTTTCACAGAGGGACATGTTCGTCAAAAAACGCGAGGCTTACTATCATATGTAATTGCCCCGTCAGTGGCAATTTTTTTTTCATTTTTGACAATGGAAATGACAATTTTTAGGCAGAAAAGTGCCTTCATCATTTACTTTTGTCCTTAAATAATTTATCAGTTTTCTACTTTTAGGGGGGCACATTGGGGGGGGGGCAAAATCTCGTTTTGCCCCCCCCCAAAAAAAAAAAAAAAAATTATTTGGGGGGGGGGGGGGCTTCCGGCGCCCTTGCTGGAGCGTATAAACTGGAGCCAATAGAGGAAACGTCCCCATTTAATGGCTCTGACTGGAGAGATTGAAGAGCGCCAGCATGCAACCCCATCATCAACAACATTGACCCTCATAAACCCATCGACATAACCATGATAACAGGGGGGGGGGGGGATGTATAGTACAGCAACGCACTCTTCTGATGCTACCGGAAACACTTAAAAAGAACCATAACATGTCAAGCGCGCACAGTTCCACGCTTTTGTATTATTGTCATTATTTTGTGTGTGCTTGTTGTTTCGTACGTAAAGTATGGCCTCACATACTGTGATATATGTCATCGAGCTCTTTCCTTGTAGCTTTAAGGTCATGCGTGCGGCAGTGTTTAACCCTGGACCTACATGATTTAACGAGCTCAATCCATCTTTTAGACATCGATGCGTACACCGCACATCATCAGGTCATGGTCATCTCCTTGCTGATGATCAGATTGTATATGATTGCGTCTTGTGTAAAGTCGTTTAGTATAGGGTGATGATACATGTCGCAACGAGATTGAGAAAGAGGGACCTTGTAACATTTACTGAAGCGTAAGGTAAGTTTGGTTCTTAATACTATCTTCTTCCTTCCTTCATCTTTATTATGTTCGTAATGCATTCAAATATTACATGGGATTTAATCTATCTCCTCGATCAGATTGTACAAGCTTGCGTCTTGTATCTAGTCGTTAAGTGGGGTGATAATCACGTCTTTCGTTTTTCGCAACGAGATTGAGAAAGAGGGACCTTGTATTTGTAACATTTTCTGAAGCGTAAGGTAAGTTTGGTTATGAATGCTATCTCCTTCCTTCCTTCGTCTTTATAATGTTCGTAAAGCATTCAAATATTACATGGGATTTTATCTACCATCAACACATCATCATATCTAGTAGTTTTAACGATCACTTTGGCTGAGACACTAATTTTGCCTTATTCATTTCACTTTTGAGAAGGAAGCACCTAGCATTGTATATCCTATATCCGTTTGTATACAGTGCGTCCCACAAGAAACGAAAACGAGATTTAGCGATGACTTATCATAACTTAATCATAAATACAATAGACAAATGACCTACCAATGTAAAGCTTAGAATCTCCTCTTTCATCTGAAATTACTTAGATTATTCTTCATTCATGCATGAGTTAGCAAAAACAATTTGAAGAAAGGATACCAAAAACTCAATTGGCGGGGGGTATCTGAATTTCAAAAAGAAAATCACATGCCTAAAAAGTTCAATATCTGCTCTTTTATTTGATACCTTATACCATGGTCACATTTGCTCTACGGCGGCCGTACGGCGAGTCAAAAACAGCCGTTTCATTAATTCAAACCACCTATATGCAGCTGGTACAACAAATGTTAAAACGGCTGTTTTCAACTCGCCGTACGGCCGCCGTAGAGCAAATGTGACCAAGGTATAAATCACAGAAAAAGTCAAAATTATATTTTGGTCTTTACTCTGGAGATATTGTTTCCTGTGGTGATCAGGAATATTCAAATAGAGGGAAATGGAACAGCTGGCATCCAGTCAAGGAAGGGGAGAAGGAAACAATATCCCTCTTTGTATTCCTCTCCCCGTAGGGTCGATAGCAGTGGCGGAATGTGACCCGGATGAGACAAAGCATTGGAGGGGCACTGTATTGTTTGTGAACAATGCTGTGCCCCTCCAATGCTTTGTCTCCTCCGGGCCACTGGTCGATAGTGTGCATTGGGAATTGCTTTTCACTTTCACATGAGAACCCACCTAGACAAATAACTTTATCGTCTGCCTACACATTTGCCTTACCGACAAGGGTGTGGGTTGTACGTGTGTGCTTGAGTTTTTCACAGACGTGTATCAATCACATATGATTATGTACGTCTGGGGCCGACCTTTAACGTCTCCATGCGATAGACGTGACGAGAGCTCGAACCTAACCTCGAACCTCTCCATCACTCAGTTCGTATGTAGCTTGGATTATTCAGGCGACCGGCATGCACAGCGTATATTCCATACATAAAATCATGAGGCCTGTAAACTCCAAAAAGGAAAACAATATTCTGCTCTAAATAAAACCAACAAAATAATATTACACATACAAAATCTTTGCAAGGTAACAAATCGTGATCAACCCCAACCACAAGAATGGAATCGGAAAAGAAAATTTCCCGAGTGTTTTTACTGTTTAGAGTAGTTCTTCAAGCGTTTTGTATATACGGATATCTGATAGGATTTATTGTACAACGCCAAGCTTGTACGCAAGCAAACGGGGGACTGTTCACGTGTGTGTCACATTCGTACCGTACTTCTTAAGAGGTGACGTCACGATAAGAATACATGAATTGCTCTCGTACGCAAGTTCGGGCCTACTGCCAATAAAATGCGCACTGCTGTTGCACTGACAATGGCAATGTGATTTTTATTTCCTCATGTCAACTGAAATCGGAATTGGAGAAAATCTTAAGTTTACATGTACAATCAGAACAATAATTTGAATATTTACAGCTTCATATACATATTTTACACTAATTCATTAACAATTGCAGATATGACGCGCACTTGAGGGATTTTGCTCTTTGCTTTCAATATATTCTTTCCTCATACTAGTTTTCATAGATTAACACACTAGAGGAAAACTTTCAATTCAATTTCAATTTATTTACCATCTTTAGAAATAAGTGTACATACAAATCTGACATGAAATACAAATACATATTGTTTAAAAATGGAGGGATACCCTTAATAAGCACAGTGCTTGTAAGCAGGGTCCCAACATACACTAAACATTTGAGGTTAACATTATAAATTATACATTATAACATTATAATACAAATTATACATTAAAAATACATATGTAATAATAAACACACACACACATATGTATACACATAAATTAGAGAGAGAGAAACAGAAAGAGAGGAGAGACAGTGAAGATGGAAGAGGTAGAAAGGAAAGAGTCATGATAAATACCATTCACAAGTAAAGAAAAGAGAATGAGAATTTAACATCGTATAGATAATACATTGTAACTCAGCATGAATTCATTTTAGAAAAGTACAGTCTTTTTAAAGAGAATTTGAATTTGGAAAGCGTTGAACTTTGTTGAGTAATGTGGTCAACGTTATTCCGCAATTTGATATATTGCACACGGAATGAATTTAAGACCATGGAAGAGGAAACATTGGGTTGATAAAATAATTTACATTGACGCGTGTTATAATCATATACTGTTGAGTTAAGAGTAAAGATATTATCAAATATCTTTGGCAAAATTCGGATTAATATTTATACATAAAAATAAGGGAATCCGTAGAAATGAGATCAGATAAAGGTAAAATATTCATTTTGATGAACAATGGCATACTTGGACAGTTATATGGAGATGATGAAATAAGTCTTATTGATTTTTTCTGGAGTATTGATAATTTAGATAGATGACTTTTGAAAGTATGACCCCAAACTGAGTTGCAGTATGTTAGGTGAGGCAATATTAGGCTATAATACAAAGTAATAAGTATGTTTTAGGCAATATGAATTTAAGTTTTGAAATGATTCCTATAGACCTCGAAACTTTATTACACACATTATTAATATGTGGTTTCCCAGAGAGGTATTCATTAACTGTAATACCTAAAAATTGAATATTTTCTACACATGATATATCATGACCACCAATAGTAAGATTTGAGAGGTCACTTCGAACCTTCCTGTTCCTTGTTCTGAAAATAATAAATTTAGTTTTATCAAAATTCAAATAAAGTTTATTACAACAGAACCAATCATACAATTTGTCAACTTCTTTATTAGTAATAGATATTAAATCATAAATATTCTTGTGAGAATTTATAATACATGTGTCATCAGCAAATAATGAATAATGGAATAATTTTGAAGAATTTGTAATATCATTTATGTTTTCGAGGAACAGGAGGGGCCCGAGAATAGAACCTTGCGGAATTCCATATTTAATAAGTTTACGCTGTGATTGGACACCATTGACCATGACATACTGATATATGTTATGCAAATAATGTTTGAACCAATCTAACGCTAACCCTCTGACACCGTAAGCATGGTAAGCGTTCAGTTTACGTAAGAGTATGTCATGGTCAATGGTGTCAAAAACTTTTGACAGATCCATGAATAAACCAAGACAGTAATTGCCATCATCAATTTTTTGTGATATAAAATTTGCAATGTTTAAAACACCCATGGAAGTTGAAAAATTTTCACGAAATCCAAATTGCTGTGGTATGAGCTTATCATTTGCTTGAAGGTGGGAATATAATCTTTTGTGAATAATTTTTTCTAAAATTTTCGAAAAAATTGTAATAGTGATATGGGTCTATAATTATCCACTATTTGACGATTATCTTTTTTGCAAACAGGTATTATTTTGGATATTTTTAATTTGTCAGGAACTATCCCTTGTGATAAGGATTTATTAAATATTGCAAAAAGTTGTTCAACAAATAAATGAAATGAGTCCTTAAGAACTCTGGGGGTCAAGTCATCAAACCCACTAGCTTTTGATAATTTCATAGAAGAGAAAATTTTTAGAATTTCATGAATAGATGTAGGTTTTAGGAATAATGAAGAGTAACTCTTATCAACAGGCAAGAAGTCATGAAACATGTGAGAAGAGGTATGTATATTATGTGAAATTCTTTCAGCAATATTGACAAAGTAATGGTTAAAAGAATCTGCGATCACACGAGGTGAGGACATATAAACATTATCATTATACATTTTAAGTGGTATATTTAGTCGCCTCTTCCCCAATAATCCATTGATATTATTCCAAGTTTTTTTATGCCACCTTTGACCTTATAAGACATGTTATGAAAATATCTCTTTTTAGACGATCTGATAATAGTAGTAAGTATATTTTTGTATGTGACATATTTTTTCTTACTAACAGATTTCTTCAAATTTGTTGATTTTAGTATACCAGGTGTGACCCATGGTCTTTTACCCTTCAATTTATAGTTGTGCCTCTGAACAACAGGGAAACAATCATTATACAACTTGGATAATAAATGTATAAATAAATCATACGATTTGTTTGCATCAGTATTGCTATTAACAGGAGTCCAATCAACATTTGATAGTTTGTGTTTAAATTCTAAGAGTCGCTCATGTGTAATAAGCTGACCACTGGGTGTGGTGTTGCCATTAACACATTCAATAATCTGGCTATTGCTCATACACCATACAGGAAGGTGATCTGATATATCTGAATAAATCAGTCCACTTTGAATGTCATTTTGTTAGGAGTTGGTAAAAATATTGTCAATAAGCGTAGCTGTATTAGGGGTGATACGAGATGGTTTGGTAATTAAAGGAAACATACAGTGAGAATACAATGAGTTCAAGAAATCATTTGTTTTGGTTTCAAAATAATAATTTAAAAGATTTATATTGAAATTCCCAAGAAGGTAAATTTCTTTATTTTCATTACACAGTTTTTGCAAATAATCATCAATTGTCTCAGTAAATTCTGTAATATCTGAGTTTGGGGGCCTATAGACACAGCCTACAACAATTGTTTTCTCTTTATCTTGTGGTAATTCAATGAACACCGCTTCATAAGAAGAAGTGCTTTCACAAAATTCTGTACGTACTGTAAACTCAGAGGAATTATTGACATAAATGGCAACCCCACCACCATATTTACAAGATATATTGATGTTGACAAGAGAATAATTATCCAATAAGAACATGTCAACAACAGTACTTTCCCTGAACCAAGTTTCAGATATTCCTATTACCGTAAATGCATGGTTAAATTTTTTTAATAACAACTGCAACTCGTTGATTGATTGACTGATTGATTGACAACGAATTTATTCATTCCAAAATTTAAACAAAGTTACAAAGTAAAGCAAAATATAATATAACATTTTGAAATGAAATAGGAACCTTCTGGAAAGCAAAGCTTGTTTTTAAAGGTTTCCTTCAATAAATAAGACTTAATGCAAAAAAAAAAAGATATATATGATATACAAATCATATCGTTCTTGTTGAAGTTCAAAATAGATACAATATACAAGTCATCATATCTTTCTTGTAAAAATTATATGTAAAAATTATATGTAAATCCTTGTTGAATGTAATTTTTTTTTTAAACATATTCTCCCAAGTAAAAGATAAACAAGGCTGGATTATATTACAAGATATGAAGAAAAAGTGAAAAGGACACACAAGACAAAACGTTACGAAAACAGGACGTGATAGAACGGTACAAGATCAAGACATGACAAAAAGTTATACCAAAACAAGACAGACGAAATATTACAAGAACATACAAATTGAAAAAAAAAAGACAACAACAACAACAAAACAAAGGACAAAAACGAGTAAAAGAAAGAAAGAAAGAAAAAAAAAAAAAATAATAATAATAATAAAATATAAATAAATAAATAAATAAATAAATAAATAATAATAATCTGCACAGGTAGAGCGAAAGAAAGGAGACGGGAAAAGAAGCGAAATAAAGACAGGGGGGGGGGGGAATCCGGAAGAACAGAAGATCCACAAGATATCCTAAGTAGGATGAATGATGTGAGTGTTATAGTTATTGGTTAGATTTTTTTTAAGTGCTCTATTGAAGCTATGAATAGTTTGTTTGTTAATAATGTCCTCGTTCTAGGTAAATGGAAAAGTCCAGCAGATCTTGTAGGGTAGTGATGTACATTGATATTTCGTGTGAACATAAATAATAAAATACGTCTGGTAGTTCATCTTTACTAAGGTTGAACATAAAAGATCCAAGATTATAATCATGGTAAAGATCATGTATCTTAAGAATTCCATGAGTTTTAAAAAGAATATTCGTATGTGCCCGATAATGATAATGGCAAATAACGCGCAAAGCTTTTTTCTGAAGTAGTAAAAGTCTATTCAAATGAAAATCAGCACAACTCCCCCATGCAATAATACAAAAGTTCAAATGCGGGAGTATCAGCGTAGAGTATAAGTTTAATAATATACGAGTCGGAAAATAGAATTTAACTTTATTTATAATTCCAATATTCCGTGAGATTATTTTGCATGTGTTATCTTTTGCACGTTAAAATTTCTCGGAAGACTTCGAGCGTTTAAATTCAAAATTGAAAATGTATTATTATAATCCTGGTATTTTGTTTTAAATTCTTCTGAAAATAAATACTTACAGTTGCGATCTGGAAAATAGTCGTCAGATTCAACTTGAAAGGTTGTGTCAGATAAAATATCATCAGAAATAGAAAGATCAATATTCATTTCAAAAGGGTTAATTTTCAGATATTGTAATTCATCAATATCTATATTTTCATCTAGATCAAAATAACTAAATAAGTTCCAGAGAAATTCGTTGTCTGATATACACTTGTTTAATGGGAATAACTCAGCATTACACTGAGTACAAAAAGTAACAGATTTATGAATACCGGCATAAAAATTACACTAAGTTTTTTTTTTACATAGTTTGCAACAATTGAGCATATCGTAATGTAAAATAGAAGAGAAAAGAAATAGGAACAGAATCAAAACCACATTCACACATACAGTCACACACAAAGTATCACTTACATGTAACTGTAAGTTACAGTCTGCTAAGAACCTTGTAAAAAGTTATAGTTAGGAAATTTACACTGGGGCCGGAAAAAAATCAATAAATGTACATAAGTTGGGAAAAACCAACCACACACACATATATGACATGTACACACATCAATTATTATATTGAATAGGTTTATAGAAAAAAAAAAGAAAACAAAAAGAGGTAAAGTCTATAAAAAGATATTATTAAAACGAGAGAGGTTCAAATTTAAATTAAAATTCATATCAAAATCCGTATTCACTCGTCCCCCAAATATGGCAATGTCATATCACGCAGTACCATAATAGATTAAATACACTCCGTCTCACTTGTTGTGACGATGTTCGAGATAACATCCATGTGGTTGCAAGGCGCCTGGATGACCTCCGTTTTCGGCATCTTAGAGCTCGCACAAAGCGACTCGCTAATACGGCCTTATTTTTATTTCCTATTCTTTGGGACGGATTGCCTGTTGGATTACGTAATGACGTTATACTGGTAAGCTATGACAATTGGAAAAAACAGTCTTAAATCTCACATCTCTTCTCATGACACATTTAGTTAGTATTGCATGTAAATCTGATGAAGACATTTTTCAAATCAATAAATCCAAGTCTATGTTTAGTTCAGTTATATTTTGCACTTATTAAGGAAGATTTCATATACATGTATCTCTATAATAATTATATTCTTTAATCATTGTTATGCTTTCTTGCCATCGTCATCTATACTCTGTTTGAAGAGTCATGGTCATTACATTATCACAGTATATTCATCCTTTAATTTTCAGTATTTTTAGTGCCATAATTATCAACTTTCAGTTCCAATATAAAGATGTTATAAATGTATATGCATTAATAATTACCTTCATTTTGGTTATTATGATATATTCCTAAATTTCAGTTCTACATTTATTTACCTATACACTGATGACCTTATCCTTAGACCCCTTTGAATATAACATTTAGTTGAAATCGAACATCTACATTTACATTTAGTGCAATCATTTTCAATTTGATAATCCCTATTCATTTTCTGATTCGATTATTTTCATGCACATTTTACCAGTATTTCCAGTGCATCGGTTGGTTGGGCGGAGGGACCATTAGGTCACAGTGATTAAGTTTGCTCTCCTCTTCCCTGGCCACCAACTGATGCACTGGGCAAACTGCTATCAAATATTGCACGTACCTGTATAATTTTTATGTCATTTTATGTATTGTTTGATATTGCTTTGTAAATCTTAAATATGTTTGAAGTGCCGAATAAATAATAAATAAATAAATAAAATAAACACGTAGATTAAAATTTAAATCCAGCAATAGAATACAAATAATTCGTGACATGGGATGTCCGTGGTCTACACAGACAAACTATTCTTTAAAAAAAAGAAAATGCCTGCAGCAGAGTTTTGAGAAGTGCTGTAATTTTACTGCATACTTCTAAGCACAATTTAAAGTTCCTCTGTTTTCATACAGACATGTATACGTGTAATATAATGATTTTTTCCTAGATCTTCTGAACTTTCTATCAAATAAGCATTTCTAGTAAATAAATTCTCAAAAAATATGTTAAAGACCACTTATTTGGGTATTAGGAACCACTCATGGCTTATGATAGAACTTGTTCATTGTCATGCTTAAAGAAATTATTCATGCTATTGTTGATCCATTAACTTATATTTTTATTCAATCTATTTTCATCAGGTGTTTATCCGAATTTACTCAAAATTGCAAATGTTACCCCAATCTACAAAAAAGATGATCCTCATGAAATAAGTAATTACCGCCCAAACTATATTCTTTGTAGCATATCAAAGATCTTAGAAAAAATAATATACACAAGATTATACAATTTTTTTTAACTTGCATAATTTATTAAATCCAAATCAATACGGTTTTTTTAAAAATCACTCGACAGACTTAGCACTAGTAAATATTTATGACAAAATTACAAAAGCTAACAAAAAACATGTTATTGGAATATTTTTTGACTTAAGCAAAGCTTTCGATACACTTAATCACAAAATATTACTTCATAAACTTCAATTATACGGAATACGGGGCAACGCATATCGATGGAAACAAGATTAATTATCAAATAGACAACAATATGTTACATTTAATGGAATAGATTCAACCTTTAAAACTGTAGAATGTGGTGTGCCGCAGAGGTCCATTTTGGGGCCGCTCCTTTTCCTTTTATACGTCAATGATATATCGAATACTTCCCCCTTATTATCTTTTATTCTATTTGCAGATGATACCAATATTTTTTATTCTCACCCAAAACTTAAAATTGTAGTATCTACTTTAAATGATGAATTATGTAAAGTGTATAATTGGTTCAAATGCAACAAATTGTCTTTAAACATAAACAAAACACATTTTATGCACTTTAAGCATTATAATACCCATGCAGTTAACGAAGAAATAACGATAAATATTGACAGCGTAACCTTACAAAAAAAAACATTCAAAGTGTTTAGGAGTAACTATTGATGAAAATTTATCGTGGAATAATCATTTACGCCAAATCACCACTTCCGTATCCAGAGGTGGTGGGATAATTTCCAAATTGAAATACTTATTACCCCCCAAAAAAATCTTTTTTCTTCTTTATAATGTCTTGGTTCTCCCTCACATATCACATTGCAACATAGTTTGGGGGTAATTGCGGTAATACAAAACTTAATTCGATTTTCTTGTTACAAAAAAGAGCAGTTCGTATTTGTACAGGATCACAATATCTTGCTAAATCCAGTCCTTTATTTTTTAAATTAAGAACATAAAAAATTTCAGATATAAATACATTTCAAGCTGCCATCTTCATGTTCAAATACAAAAAGGGAATACTTCCCCCTTCCTTTCAAAATATGTTCACAATCAACAACACCATCCACTCTTATCCCACACGAAACTCTGCAAAATTTCATTTGACAAATCCAAAACTAATAATAGCACACAAATCAATTAGACACTACAGTGCAGATTTATGGAATAATTTATCACCTGACATTAAGTTATGCTCTACACTTTATTCTTTCAAGGCTGTTTTAAGAGAAATACACTATTATAATATAATACCTAAAATCTCTGTGTGTTTCGTACCAACCGATATTACAATTCCCCCTCCCCCGCACCTGCACTCTCGCACACTTGCACTTTCACTTCTATCAAAATGATTATAACTTTCTCATTTGAATTTTTCTTTTTCTATCTACCTTTTTGGTAATATTCCTATTATTTTGTGCTATAAAATATAAGTCTTTTTTATTGCACTGTTTGTCTGGTTTTCCTTCCCCTTTCCTTTCGAGGCCTTTATCAATTTCAAGCTCTAAGCTTAAGATGGAGGTCTCCCACATTTCATAACGTATTACGTCGATATATGTATATATACATATATTTTTCTGCTATTTTTTTCAATAATAATAAAAAAATTATCAGGTATAAATATTTTTTATTTAGATTGTTAGAATATATGTATGCATATGTTGTTTATTATCATGATTATGTCATTTGCTTATTGTTATGTTATGCTAAGAAAAAATGATTACACTTGTATATATTTGTGTTATTGGAATGTGGAAATAAATAAATCAAATCAAATCAAATCAAATTATCCCCCGTATCATTATGGTTGTATTATATTATTGTATACTACTGTTGTAGTGTTCTATTTTAAAATAATGTGTAAAATTTGATTTGATTTATTATTTTCTTCTGCATTCATATCATTCATACAATTGCACAATAAACATAATATATCAATTACTTTTTGGGGCATGAATTATAAAGAAAAAAATTGTTCGTTATGAACAAATGAAGAGTTTGGTTGCAAAATGGGTTAGATCCATTTTTGACCATCCGAGAAAAATATATATTTTTTTTAATTTCCCATATTGTAATATTCTTATGAATAACTAAATTGTCATGATGAACTACCCTATCATGTGAACATAAAATTAGCTATAAAAGGAAACCTACCTGCCTTCAATTTTGTATATATATATATTTAAAAAAATCATGATTGTGGATCTAACCCCTTTTGCAAGCAAACTAAAATGAATCCATTTCCTTTTTAATAAAAAAATTATTTTTTGCCCACTTTTACTCACGTTTTAATGTGAATTTCAAATTCTCTTTGGTATCCTCAGAGCAACTAAAAATATATAGGTTTTGAGACAAAAAACAACAATAAATTTATGAAAAATTGATCTAACCCCCTTTGAAAAATAAGGTTTTCAGAAGAATTTGGTTGCAAAAGGGGTTAGATCCACACCAAGAAAATATATTTTTTATTCTCCCATATTGCAATATTCTTATGCAAATCTACATTTTCATGATATCCTACCATGTGAACATAAAATTTGGTATAACAGAAATCTACTTGTCTTCATATTTGTTTAAATATTCTTTTCCCAAATAAATATTTGTGGATCTAACCCCTTTTGCAACCAAACTGACATGGATCTAACCCCTTTAAAAAAAAGGTGATTTTTCTTTGCCGTTTTTCACTTTAAAAAAATGGAAAATTTCAACTTTTCTTTTCTTATAGAGCTAGACATTGGAAAATGGATCTAACCCCTTTTGCAACTGAGCTCTTCAAATATATGTAATATGAATGAATAACATTCGCAATTTGCTGGAGTATTGTCATCATAAGCTGATTCTTTGAAAAAAATGACGAACCCGGATTACAGCCAATCACATTACTAATAGATTTATATTAAAAGCAGAATGGTTTTGATTTTGTATCACGTTATTTTAATATTCATAAAGGATCAGATGACATATGAAATAAAACAATTACATAGTAGTTTACAAACACAATTAATAAAGGAAGTAAACGTAGCCCAGGTCCTGGCTTATTACTGCCGAGGCAGGACATACAGTATAGAACATAATACAAGATAGAAAAGAGAACATAATAATTTATCATATATAGCAAAGATCTTGGTTGCGATTAATCTCGTAATAAATTCTTATATTCTATAGTCAAAATAAATAAATCATGTGAACAGGTAAACATATGAACAAGCGAAATACTCTTATCGATACACAATAGTCATTAATTTTATTGGTATTATACATGCCTTTGGTCTTTATCATCGTCGTCATTAATTTTGTTTATTTGTATAACTGCTTTTATCGATCTGCTTTTCTATATCTTCATAATTTGAATAAAGAAGATGGAGATGATGATGAGGAGATGATGGTGACAATTGTGAAGATGATAGAGATGATGATGGTCATGGTGGAATTATTGGTGATGATTAAATCGAAGGAAGAATGATTTAATGATAAACTGAAACATTGACACAGAAAATGTACTTGAAATATTCTGATAATAGAACACCACTCTAAATGGGTGTCAGTTTCTTCTGGGACCTGCCACAGTAAGACTCCTTCCCGATGCCAGTGTAATGCATCTCCATTGCCTGGCCTAGCAACAGAAGGACCTTTATTTTGTATGCCCTAATATCCGATAACATCAAATAATACTTCAACCATTTAGATACACAATAAAAAAATAACACGTTGTTTGAGCCTGTTACTATAACAAGTTGTTTAAACTTTTTGTTTACTTGTTTAAACTTTTTTTACTTGTTCAAAATTTTTAAACAGTTGTTAAAAAGTTTAGACAATTGTTTAAAAAGTTTAAACAGTTGTTGTACACAATCGCCTTTTTTGAAAGAACATTAACGATACGTTATATTTGCATATGGGGCGAATATTAAATTTGAATAGGAGAACAGGTGTTTTGTAATTGACAGACATGCCGAAACAATATACTGAGAAAATATTATTCTACTAACTATACAATGATAGATTATTGGAATCAGGGCAATTGTGTAACCCACAAAACAACACCTTAAAGAGAAATTCCAGTAGTTGCAGTAAACACTGATTTCATGAGAAAGTCTGTAAAACCAGGCTTAATTGTCAGTATATCATCGAGGATCTAGATCTGTTACAGTTACATAAACTGAACTTTGTGAAATCTTGAAATCTACGCTGAATAATGTTCAGACTGAACTTCCCAACACAGATAAGCGCACGTGGGACAGTGTATAATTATTGCTTTGAGCGTCGGGCCCGACGCTCTACCCGAATCTTGTGCTTATTTGCTGATTTCTCAGCAATTACACAATTTCTTCCAGAATCCTTTGGCACATATTTTTTATTCATAAAAACAGACACTTGGGTGGTCATTATATTAGATTCTGTAAAAAGTCATTTTGAGATCGTTACCAATACTGGAATTTATCTTTAAGGACTAAGGTTTCGCTGCAGTACTGTGTCCAATGAAGAAGTTTGATCGACCGAAGCGAGGAAGTCAAATTGTTGGCTGCTTGAAGGTATATTCCATGTTTTATATTTCATATAGACCTATTTTTTTTACAATAAGTGAAATGGTAATATCCATCAAGCATTCAATAAAAAATATAGTATTGAAAATGCAGAATAGCATGTACAATATACGTAAAAAATGATACGGGTTATACTTTATGTAAGATGAATATTTTTAAATGCTATTCCTGATGTAGAAATACCAAAGATTGAAGAGTGGTTCTTGTAAATCAATTGGTTATGAACTCTTCAAGGCAAATTGTGATATTCAAAACTAAAAATAAGAAACATTTTTGAATAACTTGACTTTCTTGGATAAAAGTCACAAGGTTTATCATTGCGAGTGAATGAAGTGAGTGAGGACAATATCAAACTGTCAGTCGATATGCGATTGTCCCGAAAAAAAATGTCTTGAAAACAAACTGATTTTTTTAATAGTTTCATTACCTTACTCTGACAACAACTGATTTGTTGGAAATTATTTTCTGTATGAAAATACCATGTCTTCGAATTTACGAGCGAGTGAATCAAGCAAGAAAGCCTTCTAATTATTGCGTCGACTCGATTCATTTGAATAAACTATATTCCCATGATATGTATATGAAAATTATTGTAATGACATTGATTGGTTGATCTTATATCACAGAGAATATCACAGAATATCACAGGTAATATGAGATACAATAAATTCAAAGAAAACATTGACAGCATAACCCATGGAAACCGAAAGGCTCATTTCCAATGGGGTCCTATTGATAGTATAAAACATTGATATATTGTAACAACAAAAACTACGACAAGTACTAGAACATGGTAAAAAAGCCATATCCATCAATCAAATAATTGGCAAAAACCTGAAACAAATAATTATCTACCTTATATGAAACAAGATTATATTTTAAAATACCCTACATTATCTACAATAACAGAAACCAACTGTACAAAATGTGTGCTTTTTACTGGTAATACTGTTCTCGAGTAGATTCCAATTTTAGGTGCTTATTTAGTGCACTCGTAAAGTGAGGAGTTTTTAATAGCTTTAATTTGATTAGGAACAGCTTTTCAATATTGGATGCCATTGAAATAAAAAGTGTTCCCTGTATGACCTTCACGTTTTGATAATACAAAATTAAAATTACGATTTCTAGTATCGTACCTGTATATATGTATATACTTGATACACGGTTAAAATTATTTCCTATGTAATGGTATAATTTATCCGTATAGAATATCTTTTGCTCGTGGTGCAATACTAATTGTTTAGATCTTTAATCTAGGAGAAATCCTGCCTTTTCAAGTTCATTACATCAGACGTGTGCTTTTAGGGCCTAAACATTTATTAATCGTTCAATCTTATTCTGAATTGTTCTTAGCTTTTTCTTATCCGCCACACCCAGAATACCGTACCGCATTAGCAAATAGTCGAATAGACATTGTATCAAAGCAAAGCGCACAATACGTCTAGACTTCATATTCAAACAGGTTTGTGATCTATATATATGCAGACAATTAAAGCGTGAATTTGCCTTTTTGGCGATTGAGTCTACCAACCCCGTCCATGATAGGTTACCTGTTAAATTAATCCCCAAATATTTTACTGAATCTTTCCTGTCAATTACCTGATTATCATATTATCATATGAAACCATGTAATCGTGTGTATATATTTTATAATTTTCTTTCTTTTTGTCAGTCATCCATTCGATGCAATTTTCCAGATCTGCACTAAGTTTTTTATATCAATTGTCTTGGGATTTGTATCTAAATATAACAAGATTATATCATCAGCATATAAAATTGAATTAGATTCGATAATACAAGTACACATATCATTGATGCAAGACATAAAAAAGGGGGCCTAAAGTGCTTCATTTTGGAACTTCGCGTTGAATAAGCAGTGAATCAGAAAGAACCGTCTGCATGGTAACAAAATAATGACGATTAGATAAATATGATCTAAACCATGTCACACATGCAGAGTCTAAACCCATCACTTCTAATTTCTTTAGAAGTATGTTATGATTTACAACATCAAAGGCTTTTTGTAAGTCTAGGAGAACCATTCCAACCATGTGCTCATGTGAAATTTCATTCCTGATAAAATCTCTTGAATATATTAAGCAAGTTTCAGTAGAAAGCCGGACTGAAATGTGTATATTAGCTTACTTTCTTGAGAGTATTTCTCCACTTCACAGCATGAACATATTTTTCTAAATATTTTGAAACTACACTTAAAACAATAACCATCGTCAGGTTTATCTTTCTTTTTTTTAATCTTTTTTTTCATTTATGTATTTATTGATAAGTCATCAACATACAAATCATTTACATCAAATTCCATCTTTCTTTTTATGTAGCGGGGTAACTTTTGCAAATTTCATGTCATCAGGAAAGGTGGAAGACGTGAGAGATAAATTATTATTCAAAGGTTTGTACAAATTTCTTGCCCCATCTTTTAAAATCTTGCAGGTATCATATCTTAGACCTTTTTGATATTTTCAACTTATTTAGTTCATCTAAAACAAACCTTTCTGTAACAGGGGAAAAAACAATTTTTCGATGTACCCTTTTCTTTATAAAACTTTTGAAACTGATCACTTTCTGCATGAAATTTGTTATATTTACTGGTAAATTACGGACTAACTTATCGGCAAGAGTCGTAAAATTAAGCTTAAACTAATTTGCAATTTCAGTTTTATCGCGACTAAACTCACCTTGCACATTAATAACTGTCTTTTGATCAGTTTTCCCTTTATACCTTATAGACCTTTACCTTTCAAATTTTTCCACAATTTTCTAGAGTCATGTTTGTTTTCTTTGATCTGTTCTTGAAAATACCCGTCTTCGGCTCTTCTAACCTTCCTTTGTACTAGATTCCTTACAACTTTAGGATTATACAATGTCGGCGTCAAAATAGGGTATATACTCAGACAATAAGAAGTAACGTGTATTCGGTCGTCTTGCCTACCAAATCTCTTTTGCGTTGCGTAACCATGTAAACCATGGCTTATAGTTACACTTTTGTCACTTGCTGCTTTAATAATTCAGTATTGGAATATACGAGCTGAATCATCGACAGAGGAAGTAAGTACAGTGTGAATTAAAGGGGGGGGGTGCATATTTCGGGATCAAAATAACCCATGATGACGGTGGCTCTATTATTTTGTTGTTTTTATTGTGTTTCCCTTACCATTATGTTCCTAAATAAACGCATCGCGCGAGGAAAGATAAGCAATTTTATATCGGTAAATGGTAACGCCGGCAAAATGCAACATTGGCCTGTCGTCTATTATTTTTTTTTTTTTGGGGGGGGAGGGAGACGTCTTTAATATGACGTAGTTTGTCCCATCGATTCCATTATAACGTTACACGAAAAAGGAATCTCTCATTTTATATATTTTTTCTTCCTTCTTCCTTTATCTTCTCCCCTCTGTTTTTCACTGCTTGATAAATCAGAGGATGAGTGCTCCTGCCGCGGCTCTCTTCAGTGGCACTGCCCCTGTTTTTTATGTAATATACACATAGCCCAGATCAGTGTTTAATACTCATTATCAGGTAGCCGAATGTGTTTTAAATTAAATGTTTAAAAATCTAATACCGTGTTTACACATTGACTCGGCTCGGGGGTTCGACAAACAAAAATGGCGAGGTCGACGCGGCTCGCAGGGTTGAAACATACGATTTTGGCGGATAAAAAAAAGCCGTGTTCGACACGGCACTCGAATCCCACTGATCGCGTTTACACAGCATACATTTGCCGTGTTGAGCACGGCTCGCGTGTCGATGAAAATGTGCTAAGAAATTTGTTTTGATGATCAAATTGCCTTTTAAAATACCACTTATCAGAGACAGACAGAGAGAGAGACAGAGCTAACTAAAAAATAAATGATTTTCCAACTTCTTGGCGTCTATTGAAAGATGAGTTTTTGGAGTTCCATACACTTTCCCCCATGATATATTGTTTTATTTGGCAGCCGTTCCCAAAGTGTACATTTTTTTAGACGCACTGCATGTCATTGCTATTGTCAACATTATCACTGTGTTGCATTTCCTTGTAAGCTTTGGCGGATCCTGGAGGGGGGGGGGGGGCACATCCGGCCCGTGCCCCCCCCCCCCCATTGAGAGGCATAATCAAAATGTGTAATATCAATATGCCGTTCTAAAGCAAGTGTGCCCCCACCCCTTTTGACAGCGAGACCCTTTTTTCTGTAGACGAAATGACTTTAAATTTTGGATCGGAATCTTTTTCTTCTTGTCAAATTTTCCTCGGGAAAACTTGCCCCACTTTGGAAAATCGTGGATCCGCCCATGCTTGTTAGTATAGCATTATATCTTTGGCATGTCTGGGTGGTTATCCGGCATACTTGGGATTGTATAGTGGATATGTTTTCTATATGCTCACATTACACTCAGCACTTCCACGCAAAATTAATTCAGGGGCTTAAAGTACATCAAGATCGTCTGTAGATAATGAATAGTTAAACTCTTAATTATTTATTTTAATGATTTGAGTTTTGATAATTTGATATTCATACAGAAATAAATCTTAAATGATTTGAACCTTAATTCGACTTGTTGAATCCATGACATTTATGGTATATATTTCTAAACGTTATTCTTTTTGCAAAAGAGGGGGAAAATATCATATCCCCCAAAAACGAAAAAAAAAAAAAATGCGAATCATTTACTAACCAAAGAGTTGTTATTAACCACAGTTTATTTAAATGGTCCATGATACATGCCAGATTACATTACAGATTAAGCTAATCTGGAAGTCTTCATTGACAAACATCTTGACGAAAGAAAAAAAATCTGCCTCATTATGAGAGACAATAAACGTCTCACCCTGCCAACCAGCTGGAATGTATAGAACTGAAAAAAATACAACGCCACCGGTTCGACTGAAGCGCAAGCTGTGCCATCAAAGGTCATGCCCATTTCACACCAGTATATGAAGAGCTCACTTGCAAAAGGGGATTGGTCCATTTTTCATCAAATTTGAGTTTTATGTCTCGATGTATAGATTTTTAGTAAGATATACCAAAGATGATACCAAAGAAAAGTTGAAATTCCTATTCAAAAGTGAACTAAAATGGCAAAGAAAAATCACTTTTTTTTCAAAGGGGTTAGGTCCATTTCAGTTTAGTTGCAAAAGGGGTTAGGTCCACATATAATTTTTTTGGAAAAGAATATCATAAAAAAATATGAAGACATGTAGATTTCTTTTATACCCAATTTTATGTTCTCATGGAAGAGTATCATGAAAATTCAGTTTCGCATAAGAATATTGCAATATGGGAGAATTAAAAAAATATTTTCTTGGAGTGGACCTAACCCCTTTTCCAACCACACTCTTCTGAGGAACTCATTTGTCAAAAGGGGTTAGCTCCATTTTTCATAAATTTTATTGTTTTCTGTCTCTAAACCTCTAAATTTTTAGGCCACTCTGATGATAAGAAAGAAAATTTGAAATTCAAATGAAAACATGAATGAAAGTGGCAAAGACAAATCACTTTTTTTAATCAAAAGAGATTGGATTCATTTCAGTTTACTTGCAAAAGGGGTTAGGTCTACAATGATAATTTTTTTGAATATATATAGAAAAAAAATGAAGACAGGTAGATTTCTTTTATACCCAATTTTATGTTCACATTATAGGGTAATACATCATGACAATTTAGTCTCTCATAAGAATATTGCAATAAGTGAGAATAAAAAACATGTTTTTTCTCGTATTGGTCCAAAGTGGACCTAACCCCTTTTGCCACTAAACTCTTCATATATATTTGATATTTTTATTTTACAATCACATAAAAAGGCGCCTCCCCTTTAAACAAGCAAAACAGTTGCAAGTATATTTATTTGGTGTGACCTTTCGATTAAATGTATCGAATACGCCTGCAAATTCATTTAACAGATTTTCCCCAACTATTTATTTGTTTTTCAAATAAATTTTCACAGTTTTTGTCTCGCCTGCATAGCAGAGCGAGACTATAGGCGCCGCTTTTCCGACGGCGACGGCGGCGGCGTCAACATCAAATCTTAACCTAAGGTTAAGTTTTTGAAATGACATCATAACTTAGAAAGTATATGGACCTAGTTCATGAAACTTGGACATAAGGTTAATCAAGTATTACTGAACATTCTGCCTGAGTTTCAGGTCACGTGACTAAGGTCAAAGGTCATTTAGGGTCAATGAACTTAGACCATGTTGGGAGAATTATTTTCAAA
Source organism: Lytechinus pictus (assembly GCF_037042905.1). Classification (NCBI taxonomy): domain Eukaryota; kingdom Metazoa; phylum Echinodermata; class Echinoidea; order Temnopleuroida; family Toxopneustidae; genus Lytechinus; species Lytechinus pictus. The sequence goes on from NC_087259.1 coordinate 5,803,814, forward strand.
ATCTTAACCGAAGGTTAAGTTTTTGAAATAACATCATAACTTAGAAAGTATATGGACCTAGTTCATGAAACTTGGGCATAAGGTTAATCAAGTATTAGTGAAAATCCTGCACCAGTTTCAGGTCACATGACCAAGGTCAAAGGTCATTTAGGGTCAATGAACTTTGGTCAAGTTGGGGGTATTTTTTTAAATAACATCATAACTTTGAGAATTTATGGATCTAGTTCATGAAACTTAGACATTAGGTTAATCAAGTACCACTGAATATTCTGTGCGAGTTTCAGGTCACATGACCAAGGTCAAAGGTCATTTAGGGTCAATGAACTTTGGCCAAGTTGGGGGTATTTGTTGAATTACCTTCATAACTTTGAAAATTTATGGATCTAGTTCATGAAACTTGGACATTAGGTTAATCATGTACCACTGAATATTCTGTGCGAGTTTCAGGTCACATGACCATGATCAAAGGTCATTTAAGGTCAATGAACTTTGGCCGTGTTGGGGGTCTTTGTTAAATTACCATCCTAACTCTGAAGTTTATGGATCTATTTCATAAAACTTGGGATATAAGAGTAATCAAGTATCACTGAACATCCCCTGTGAGTTTCAGGTCACAAATTCAAGGTCAAAGGTCAGTTAAGGTCAATAAACGTAGGCCATGTTGGGGTAATTGTTGAATTGCCATCATAACTTTGAAAGTTTATGGATAGAGTGAATGAAATGTGGACATTGGTGTAGTTGACAAGTCTTAAGTCACTGTTCAAATGTCATATATGGTCAATGAACGTGGATTATGTCATTATATGAATGGTGTTTTTGTGAATGATTATTTTATAGTAGTTTTCAAAGTTAGCACTGCTGCTATATTAAATTGCGTAATGCAGGCGAGACTGCCAGAGGCGTTCCACTTGTTCTTCGAGTATTACGACTATAAAATAAGATTTAGGATTCTCGTCTGATCGTGAATTGTCTAGCACGTGAAGAATGGTTTCCTTTGATTTGAAAATGGAATTACTGGAATAAATTTACCAGAACGTAGTGTATGTCCTATGTCGTTTTTTGAATACTTGATTATATTCAGTTTATTACTGGACAACGCTCTATTCGTCTCAATTGAAATGGAACTTTATCTTTCATGAAGGCGAAATATCACATTAACATGTTCCTGCTGTCTTATCCAGAATACATGTTAATCATGTAGTCTGCATGGTCTTGTGATTCACACCTATTTGAAAATGTATCACAGAATACACCTCCTTTCCCTTAAAAAACAAGTTCATCTCAATATTAATTTAAAACAAAGGAACGTGTGTGTTTATTGAATTAAGGTATACAGATACTGCGCAAATTTTACTCAATGTCGAGTTGAAATTCATTCATAAAACATACATTGTGACTAAAATGGGACAAGATCTTACCCAGGAAACCTGAAATAAAAGAAACACCCCAAAAAATAGAAAAGAATGAAACGAGTTGTATTTAGAAACAGAGATAATACAATTAAGTTCCAACATAAAGTTTATTCTCCGCCCTTACACAAGGTAAAAAGAATATCGTAATTTGAATGATTCTAGTGAAAAATAAGGCTAATGACGTATTTTTAGCACGTATGAAACCAAACTAGGACATGATTAGAATCACGAACGCTAATCACAATCACGAATTCAATTTCTACTCTGGATGTGAATTCCACTTAAGTTTCACTCAAATTACGGTACGAATTTTGCGTGTGAAAGACTTGATATCCAAAACATCTTTTTTTTGGAGGGGGCGGGGCTTACGTGACCTTTTAAGCACTTCCGTAGAAAATGCAATTGTCATGCACTCGTGCTTCGATTGACAAGTCACCAAGGAAGCATACCGCCTTCACTCGGAAATTTGAATTCAGGGCACGTTTTCGAGTAACGTGTGAAAGGTCCGATGATTCTAAAGACAAATTGCAATCATCATTACAAAGATGATTCAAGATTCACGTGTGAAAAGGCCTTCTATTGAATTCCGAATTTTCGACGAAACAACACGTCTTCTTCAGGGATACGAAGCGAACAATGACAAGATATTGAATAAGATGCATTCAAGATTGTGGTGGTCATGGAAACACGCATGCAGGTTGATCTGAATAATGTGATGTTGGGGATGGAACAAATGGAAGCTGGAAAAGAATTCCACAGACGATGAGAAGAGCTTGAACATGACCTATATGGAGTGTGTGCTTTTTTTACATTAAGAAATTTTTGATTTGCAGAACGAAGGGACCTACTGGGAGTGTATGCCTGGATTAATTCACAGAGATATTTTGGAGCATTTCCATTAAGAGATTTGAATATTAGGAGAAGAACTGAAAGCGAAATTTGATGGCGAGGCAGTGATATGGTTCAAGTGTACGTGTAATACGTTTTAGATAGATGTATTATGAACATTCGCAATTTGAATTGGAGGTAGTAATGGGGTATATCTTCGATGGGGGGGACTTCCATCTTGTTATCTTTAAAGAGAAGATAGTGTTCAGTCATCCAAGACCGAATGGCATCAAGACAATCTGCCAGTTTCTGCAATAGTCGGAGAGCTTGACCAGACTTGAATGAGATATATAATTTTGTGTCATCAGCATATATCATAGAAAAAAAAACTTTAGGATTGAATAAGGTCTTCTTACACATTCTATTCACAATACACACATCACTATTGCTTATGTGTGTATAAGCAGTAGTGATGTGTGTATAAGCCAGTTCGTAGTTCCTCTCTGCGCATGATCAGAGGAAGGTCATGAGTACGAAAGTGACATGGTGGTTTAAAATTTAATGAGATAAGCACCGACTTTGATGTCTTGATTATTCATATTCTTTGCGTCCACGAACGACTGGTGTTTCACAGTTTGCCAAGTACATTGTACAACATGCTATAAAATGCATTCAAAGTAAAAATGTAACAATGCCTTCATAGAGTGTTCATTGGTGTGCTATTCTAGTCACCTGGTCTATTCAATTTCTTCATACTGCTATGTAAGGCATGCTTACGTAATATCTTGCTTTTAAATCTGCCTATCATAATGAAAGAAATGAAAGGTCATTTGACCAAAATCGTCCATGAAGTAACTACGAACTGGTCTATTGCACTGTACAGTGTACACACAAAGCTATTCTTTAAAATAGACCAATTAGCATAAAACATGCAAAAAAAAGGTTAAGGAATAGACTGTTGTGGCACAGGAGGGATTGGGTCCGTAGCGGGCAAAGAGTTAACATGTAAAGAGTATAGGCCCGATGACCGAACCTTGCGGCACCCCCATTTAAGTAGAGTAGGATTAGATCGTGAGCCATCAATGATCACATCAATGATATTTTCCAGTGATGTAAGAATCAAACTACTTTGCTTCATTACCAGAAGCGCCATATCATCGTTTGAGCCTGGATAAAAACATTGTCATCAAATGTGTTGAAGGCTGAAGTTAGGTCCAAAGTATGAGGAAAGCATCTTCACCAGCATGCAAAGCTTGTAGAATATCGTCTTGAACACGAAGAAGCGCAGTTTCCACCCTATGATATTTTCTATATGCAGACTGTCGCGATGCGAGAAGGGAGTTTGCAGTTAGGAATTCAGTTACTTGATTTGAGATTGGGGACCAGGAGGTCTACACACTGGCTAAGAATTAGTGCTTGGAGAGGATGAAGGTCCCATGATTTAATTTTATGTGACATGATGATCTTCAGTACATCTGCTTGGGAAACTGGCGAAAACTTCCCAAGACGATGATTACTTGCTTCCACCTCCACAACAATAGAAGAGGAAGAAAATGGACATTTCTGTTGTTGAATTTTACTGTAAAAAAACCACAAAAACTTTGAGAACTTCTGAGCCATCTCAACTCTTGACTGATGTGATGGCAATCATTTATCTTGTCAATCAAATTAAAGAGTTGTTTGCTATTGCTAGTGGATATAAGTTCTTGAAGATGTTGGCGCTTACACTTATCGACACGTTGGTAGTATTCTCTCCTTGCTTTCTTCCTGTCAGCAGATACTACTGTTGTATAGATAAAGACTTTGTCTTTCTCCATCTCGTTTCCCTTGCACGAATGTCTTGTTTAGCCTTCCGGATTGCATTGTAGTACCAAGGAGCATAGGGACACACTCACTTTCCTTTCCTTGATTGGTGTGTGACGATATAGATTAGAGGCAAGAAAACATCTAACTTCCGGTCAATTTCCATTTCCTCTAAGTTTGTAACTGCTTGGAAGGAGTCGGTGATATCTAACTTGAATTGATTAATATAAAGTTCACATAACTTACTGGCGTGATGTTACCGGTGGTCTCACGAAGGGGAGTAAAAAGATGATTGCTGCATGATCTGATAGCAAAGTCTGAGTTACCGCAATGTCCCTGATTGAACGATCAGTATCCCTCATAATAAGCAAATCGAGAGTGTGTCCTTAAATATGAACAGATTGGGATATACGCTGACTCAGACCAAACTGACTATAGATCTTTAAAGTTCTTTGCGTCTGCACTTGTGTCACTGTAAAATATGAATATTGAAATCACCCAAGATAATTACTTGATTCAGGAGCAAGTTGGCTGATTCAAGAGATTCTGAGGACTCGATCAAAAAACGTCAAAATGACCTTACTAACATTCATAGTAACAACTGGGGCAATATAATTACATATTTGCATGAAATCATGTTTCCAGTTATTCCAATCATTATTCAGGCCTTGACCTTCAATATTTCTTTCTAAGTGTAAGCTTTGTATCTGTTGTAAAAATATTCCGACATCAAATCGCTTTAATAACGATCGAAAGGTAAGAACTTTAGGCGCCAACTTAGATTCACATGTATATAACTTCCACACAACATAATTATATACTATGTTGTGGTCACTAAGACCCTCTGTCAAGACGGCACTCATGCAAAAGTTATTAGGAGTATTGGTCAGAATAAAACTGGGAGGGGCACACAAGGTGCGAGGAGAATGAAAATTTTCAAAATCATTAAATGTAGAGCGTAATGACCTAGTGAAACAGAGGGTCGTGGGTTCGAACCCCAGCCAAGGCGTGATTTTTATTCAGCAAGAAATTGATTCACATATTGCGCTGCACCCAACCCAGGTGAGGTAAATGGGTTAGGTACCTATCAAGAATTTATTCCTTGAATTGCTTCCGTGCTGTAAAGGGCTGCGTGGCTAAAGCAAAGGATATTAATATTTAAATCGTCTCATTTGAAGATCATAGTGATCATGGTGATTTTATATCATAATGTAATAGAACAACGGCGCTATTTCATTTCTATCATTTCTATTGGCGCTATTTCATTTCTGGTATATCATTTCTTCGTCTTCTTATTTTCATTATTATGATTATTATTCTTTTTCTTCTTCTTTTCTTCTTCTGTTTTTTTTTTCTCCGTTGTCTTTTTGTTCTCCTTCTCTTTTTTCCTTTCTTCTTCTCCTTCCCTCCTCTTCACCTTTCTATGATTCCTTTGTAATATTTCATTATTGCTTCTGTTTATGTTAACACATTTTTTGTCATATGTATATTGTCCGTTAAACAATAGTTTTTAAATATTTACTATGTCAATTGTATATTATGTTCCACACGGCCCCAATGGAATTGACGAACTCTCTGACGTATTAGAAGGATTGCATTATTCCCCAGTGAACAATAATCGAGAAGTGTTTATTCTTGGTGACACAAACTGTGATTACTCAATTAATGCAAGAAACAGCTTAAGAAATTAAATTAAAAGAGTCATGGATCCGTACAATCTGAAACAGATTATAAACTCACCAACCCGGGTTACAAATACGTCTAGCACAATAATTGATCAGATATTCACTACAAACCATGTGAAAATATTATGTAAAGGTACAATCATCACCTCTATAAGTGATCACTTTATGGTATTTGCTATAAGACGCAAGCATATCAAGGTAAGAAAAGCTGGGACAACATTATAAATACGGTCTTTCAAAATTGTTACTCCAAACAATTTCAATGAAGAATTTCTTAATGTAAACTGTGATGATTGTTTAGATCCAACGAATGTGAATCGTAGTTGGAATGCCTGGAAAGAATTATACAAAAATATCATAGATAAAATTGCACCTATCAAGTTGATAAGAGTACGTAATGAAAGCCTGCCATGGATAACATCCAACATCAGAAGAATTATGACAAAAAAGGATCTCCTTCATGTCAAAGCAATTAAAACCAAAACGGAGAGTACTTGGACTGAATTCAAGAAATTAAGAAACGAAGTTAATATATTGATAAGAAATGAAAAGCGTTCGTACATAATGAATGAAATCAAATTGAACAGAAATAATCCCAAATATATGTGGAAATGTCTAAGAAATCTAATTCCAAAAATTCAACAGAAATTACCAAACCAGTTTAATATAGGAGGCGAGATGGTTGAAGATGAAATGGAAATTGCTTGTGCTTTTAACGATTATTTTATTAATATAAATACAACTAGTAATGATATACATTGTAATAACCTGAATGATAACATGATAGCATGTAATACAATACTGCCAGAAGATACGTTTAATTTCTCACCCGTAAATGTAGATATGGTTTTTAAAAAATTCAATTTGTTAAAAGAATCTAAAGCGTGCGGTTAGGATGGCATCGGAGCGAAACCGTTAAAGATGTCAATTCAAAATGTTCTACCTTACATTACAAATTTCATCAATCAATCCTTTTTGGAGAGCACCTACCCTGATGAATGGAAATGCGCAAAAGTCTTACCCATTTATAAAAAGGGTGACACTTCAAATCTAAGTAACTATCGCCCGATTTCAATTCTCCCGACGATAAGCAAAATAATTGAAAGACTTGCCCATCAACAATTCTACGATTACCTCACTAAAAAGTCAATCTTGAGTAAAGTACAATTTGGTTACCGACCGGGTCACTCAACCGCAGCCGCTTTAGCTTCAATGACGGATCACTGGTCTAAAGCAATAAGCCAGTTCGTAGTTCCTTTCTGCGCATGATCAAAAGATTATACGCATGATCAGAGGAAGGTCATTTGTACTAAAGTGACATGGTGGTTTAAAATCTAATGAGATAAGCACCAACTTTGATGTCTTGATTATTCATATATTCTTTTGAATTGTGTTTTTCATTTACATCCACAAAAAACAACAATGCGTCCACGAACGACTGGTATTTCACAGTTTGCCAAGTACATCGTGCAACATGCTATGATTTGCATTTAAAAAAGGAATGCAACAAATACCTTCATAAAGTGTTCATCGGTCTGCTATTCTAGTCACCTGGTCTATTCAATTTCTTCATCTTGCTATGTAAGGCAAGCTTACGTAATATCTTGCTTTGAAATCTGCCTATCATAATGACAGAAATGAAAGGTAATTTGACCAAAATTGTCCATGAGTAACTACGAACTGGTCTATAGACAATGGTCAGCTTGTGTGCGCTGTTTTCATCGATCTTAGACGTGCGTTTAACTCTGTTAACACGAATGTACTGCTAAATAAGCTCCAGTGTATTGGCTGCTCCGATAAAACACTAAGATGGTTTAACTCGTATCTAAACAAGAGATCGCAATGTGCTCAATATAACAAATCTATTTCTGGGAAAGAAAGTGTGTCTATCGTAGTACCACAATGATCCATATTAGGTCCGCTACTCTTTCTAGTCCTAATTAACGACCTGCCTAATGTAATAAAGAATGGTCAAGTTACAATGTATGCCGACGACACAACAGTATTTTTATCAGGATCTGATATAGATAGTATGAAATTGGCTTTACAAGAAGATGAAAATGCTTTAAACCAATGGTTAAAATTAAATAAGTTAATTCTCAATGTTGAAAAGACAAATATGATGATACTGGGGTCAAGACAAAGAATGAACAAATATAATAAATCAGATTCAGATATTTCTATCACGTTTGATGGTAAAGTAATAAAGAAGGTTCACTCCACTAAGTGTTTAGGTGTCATAATAGACGATAAACTTCTTTGGCATGATCATGTAGAACACGTTAGTAAAAAAGTATGTGCTGCTCTCGCCATACTGAAAAGGGCTCATCCATTCATTGATGTTACCACGGCAAAACTAATCAATAACTGTCTAATCCAAAGTCAAATTGACTATTGTTGTGAAGTATGGGGTTTACGATTTATCGCACAAACGAATCAAATAATAAAACTTCAGAAACGTGCTGCCAGAATAATACTCAAAGCTAACGTCCTCACCCCGTCTGATCAGTTATTCAAGAAACTTGAATGGTTCTCCTATCCCCAAAGAGTAATGTATTTTCGATGTATATTTATATTTAAGAGTATAAATAATTTATCTTCCGATTTCTTTAATGATAACTTTAAATTAGTATCCGAAATACATAACGTAAATACAAGATCTGCCTCCAATCTACAACTCGATGTCCCAAAATGCTATACTGAATACTATAAATGCTCCTTCATTATTTCCTCAATATCAATGTTCGATTCCTTGCCCCTTCATTTAAAAACCCTATCCACCCTCTCTAGTTTTAAAAAAGAACTCAAATCATATATAATGTCCAGCAAATGTTAAAATGTCAATGGTTCCTGTGTTACAAATATTTTAATGACTCGAACTTTGCATGCCTTCTGTGTTGTAATATGTATGATTTATATAATGTTTTTACCTTGTATGTTTTTATCACTTGTATATACATGTTTTGTTTTTATGCTTTTAGGGCCCCTTTTGATACCAGCTTTTGCTGAAAGGGCACCCTATTGAAATATTGTTTAATAAATAAATAAAATAAATAAATCAGTCTGTGAACTGTTTGGGCTTTTTAACCGTGCATAAATAAAATCAATCTTATCTTATCTTTATCTATTAATGTTGTTATTATCATCTCTTCAGTTGCAACCCTGTGCGGGTAATATGAAGGGGAAATTTTGTCTCACGAAAGATAAACATATGTGTGAATCATTAACAAGCTGAGGCCAAGGGGCGGATTAAAGATATCAAGAATACGGTGAGGGCACAGAAAGATGATCAATTTCGGTACATTTTTGACAAGTAAAAACATAAATCTTTAATCTATAATTTCCAAAACCCCAAAAAGCAAAGTAGTTCCATCCTGACTTTTAAAAACTGATAGGGGGCACCAAAGGTGCGAAGGGCACTATACTCCTCACTAGTACTGTACATTGTTTGCCAAAAAGGGGGATACGTGTCCCCCTCCCCCCCCCCCCGTTCTCCGATCAGCGGCTGGAAGACTCACACCTACCTCTATAGGCTTTGTGATATACGTGCGTGCACCGTTATTTAATCAAGGAAATGACAAATCAATAATTATATTAATGTTTAACATAATACTTGATAATCTGATAGCAATCACTTACCCAACCATCATTGTGACTGCCACACCTTATTTGTTGTCACCTTATTCACCTTGGAGCGATGTGGCCTAGTGGGTTAGTCTTCTGACTTCGAAACAGAGGGTCGTGGGCTCGAATCCCAGCCATGGCGTAATTATTTCCTACAGCAAGAAATTTATCCACATTGTGCTACACTCAAACCAGGTGATGTGAATGGGTACCCGGCAGGATTAATTCCTTGATTGCATGAGCGCTGAAAGGCAGCTCGAGCTAATTAGCCGGGGTAAAAATAATAATGATAACAAATCACCTCGGAATAGAATATTTCTAGACAGACGGCGCTATATATATGCCTATTATTATTATTAGTATTATTCGTGCTTGATAAAAAATATCAATAAGCATGATGGCTCAAAGGTTCCGATTTTTCCGGATTGTATTTCTCATAACAATATTTACAAACTTATTCAAGCACAAATAATATTGCTTCATCAAAAAAATAACATAATCATAAAGATTTATGTATATAAAATTTGTATACGTGAACATAGGAACTGTTATGATATTAAGAAGAACGTGAGAAAAGAGGAACAAATAAGAAGCTAGGCTTATGTAACATTAATCCCTCGTCGGGTTAGATACATATAGCAAATCTGAAAAAGTAATGTGAACGACGTTACAGTTTCAGTTCAACAAATCAATTAAAATTATGTTACGGCAACTGAATAGAACACACAAGAACGAAAATAATATAAAAAGTATAATGTTCTAAATAATCAGTGAAAAAGGGAACAAATAAAAAAAAAGGAAAAAATAAAAAGGGCGGATTGGGAGAATATAAAAAAAAAATAGGTGGTGAAACAGGGCATAAAGTTGCGTATCACAGTCACATAGAAAGAAGAGAGAGAGAGAGAGAAGGAGAGGGAGAGGGAGAGGGGAAGAACACCACTGAACATAGCAAAAGATGTACAAAAGGGAATTACTTCAATAAATACAATTTAAGAAGAAGCTGCTTGGCATGTTTTTTGAAGGGAGAAACCCGAGTGATATCTTGAAAGGATTTGTCGAATTCTTTCCAAAGTTTAGGTCCGAGCTAAACAATAGTTCTTTGAGCAGATAATTTTCTACAGGAGTGGGAAATGAAAAGGTAGCCTAACGTAGGCAGAAACTCATTTTTGGACGTGCATTTGATCACAGTTTATTCTTCATTTTACAGTTAATGGATTTTACAAAATGTTTTCGTAACAAAAACCTGGACAAGAAAATACAAATCTAAAATTTGACATTGATAATGAACAATAATTTTGTTTATAAATCATCAACTACAGTATATCATACATAAATAAACAATTTAAGTGGTATTTTCTGGTACACAATAAATAGGATGGTTGCAAGGGTCGTCACAAAAGCAAAGCTTGAAAACTTGACAGCTCTGTAAATGGTCTCGGAATATAGATAATCTGTTGTCATTTACCAAATATACTTGCCAGAGACATTTCGTGTTTGCCTTGGAGCACGTCTTGAACAGATCCATGCACTATATTTTGAGATTTCGGATTCCTGATATGAAAGGGGATACTAAATAGTGAGGGGAGGGGAATGTTTTAAAAGTAAGATGATCAGAACAACAAATTTCAAATTATTATTTTTTTATTAAAAAAAGTTTGCAATAAAAAAATGGCCTGGTTATTATTGTTAACCCCCTCCCCCCCCCAAAAAAAAAGTGTACACCAATGACGTCAACATATCCCAGGCTTAAAATTAATGTGGTTACTGGGCTACGCCAATATCTTGTCATTTTTTCGAAAGCTTTCATGTCAATATTGGCATGGTTAAAGACAATTATTTGCACTGGTGTGATGTAGTCCGAGTGGCACAGCATAGATAAATATCCACAAATAAAAATGAACCGAAGAGCAAATCTTTCGCGGGATTTTTCTTTATTGATTACGTATGGTACCGGTGTACCTTTTCTGCAGAAGACATGCGATAAACATAAACTTTACACCTGCATTATGCCTACATAGACAGATCTTCTATAGAAATTTTTTATACTAGTAAAAACATGGTAGAATGATATGGAATTGCAGGTGTTTCATGTAAAGACCACAAAGTGCATCCTTTCTCATCACTAGACATAAAACATCGATTGTATACAGAGGAGAGGTGTGGAAGAAAAGTGAAGCACATATATATATATAGGATCCCGGTGGACGCATCTGAAACATTAAAGATTTTAGAATACGTACATGAACATTCTCCACTGTTTTATCAGCTGATACTAATGGAAATGTGATGGCATATGTTGTAAATAGGTTTAAAGATCACTGTGTTGCAGCCGATATAGGCTAACATTGTCACTATTCCATTTTGTTTCATTAAAAACTGCATATTATGACAAATAAAATAACGCCACTACTGCAGGTGCACTGCAATGATTTTCAGAGATTTATTTATGTTTCCGCATGCAGGTATTTTGTTAATTTCTTATTGAGAAACGTTTTTATCCTCTGGTGGCGGAATGGCAGTGGACGTGATAAGATGAGAGCAGAGAAGCATGCCTGGCAGTTGCATAAGGGCACATGAGAGTAATTCAACCGCGCGCAAAGCATGTCGGACAGGCGTAAGTAAAGATCACATGACTTTTTTGATTAAAATAATTCAGTAAAAATAGATCAAATGTTTGTATATCAAAAGAAAAACGATAGAGATAATGCTATGTTCATACTCTTTCATAATTAAGGCGTTTGGGGAGGCTAGACTGCATTTTTGTATTTCATTTGAATTATTATTACCCACAATGCAGTTCGGGGTTTTCTGGCGATGAACTGGCCGAAATTATGGTTAGTCTTATTTCAGGCCACTTAACTTTTGATTGAGCTGGGCAAGTACCCGATTAACATATCAGGTCTTAATGTACCGTTAATTGTGACTAAAGTCAGAGAATTAAAGCAAAATCTATCGTGGGATTGATTTTTGATGATTTTTTGATGAGCTATGATTTAACACGTGAGTCAATGGGGGTCTGTAATACTCATGTGTGCCCTATACTGCGACTACACTTCTACACAGTGGTTGCTAAGGCTGAGCGTCGTCTGCTAGAAATCAGTGATGGAATGTTTTAAACAGTTTTATACAATGAAATAGGTTATGTTTGACAACAGTTGATCGGTATATAACTCGGCATTTAGTGCATTTATCGCTTACTATGATGAAATGACGCTTTCAAATGCATATTCAATGCTTATTATCATTTATCATGCAGAAATGCGAGTTTCTACTGCCAACAGGAGATCATATCTGGTTGGTTTGAGAGTGTGAAATGACATAAGTAGGGATTTAAAAATGATAAATAACTACTAATTATCATCAAGGATTCCCATTTTTAGTGTTTAGAGCACGCCGAGAAAGAAAGATGAACAAAACATTAAAATACATAAACTTGTCTCAGTCAGATGTAGATTGCGCACTTGAATACTATTCACTTCGTTGAAAGCTAAGCGGGGGGGGGGGGGGGGCTGAGTCAGGGTACATACCTCATCCTCCTGTCTTGTAAGCAGGGCGGGGTTGATGGTATATATCTATAGCACCCCCCCCCCCCCTCCAGCTTGTGAGTTATAATGAGGAAGAAAGGCGACATGAGCACAAGAATTGCTTACACTCTTTGTTTGTTATCAATTTTCTTTTATTTACTTTGTTTATTTTTATGCGAATAAAAAAGGTAATAAATCACTTCGAACAAAATTAAACATGCTAACAAGAAGTTTTAACTCCACACAATATATATTTTAGCCCATTGATGGACATCAAACAAGTAGAACTTGTAGCTGCAATACCATAACCTATAGGAAGCGCACAAATTATATGAATGGAACACTGTATTTTTACATTAAAATGAGGGGCGTCTAATGAGACGTTTTCTTTTCTTTTAACGCGTTTAGCCAGATTAGGTATTGAATGCAATATATCAATCTCTTCAGGAGAACCCACTCTTTCTTTTGAGACCAAAATATTCAACTTTTCGTTGTTTGACCCTCAGTATAGGGCACATGAGAGTAATTCAACCGCGCGCAAAGCATGTCGGACAGGCGTAAGTAAAGATCACATGACTTTTTTGATTAAAATAATTCAGTAAAAATAGATCAAATGTTTGTATATCAAAAGAAAAACGATAGAGATAATGCTATGTTCATACTCTTTCATAATTAAGGCGTTTGGGGAGGCTAGACTGCATTTTTGTATTTCATTTGAATTATTATTACCCACAATGCAGTTCGGGGTTTTCTGGCGATGAACTGGCCGAAATTATGGTTAGTCTTATTTCAGGCCACTTAACTTTTGATTGAGCTGGGCAAGTACCCGATTAACATATCAGGTCTTAATGTACCGTTAATTGTGACTAAAGTCAGAGAATTAAAGCAAAATCTATCGTGGGATTGATTTTTGATGATTTTTTGATGAGCTATGATTGAACACGTGAGTCAATGGGGGTCTGTAATACTCATGTGTGCCCTATACTGCGACTACACTTCTACACAGTGGTTGCTAAGGCTGAGCGTCGTCTGCTAGAAATCAGTGGTGGAATGTTTTAAACAGTTTTATACAATGAAATAGGTTATGTTTGACAACAGTTGATCGGTATATAACTCGGCATTTAGTGCATTTATCGCTTACTATGATGAAATGACGCTTTCAAATGCATATTCAATGCTTATTATCATTTATCATGCAGAAATGCGAGTTTCTACTGCCAACAGGAGATCATATCTGGTTGGTTTGAGAGTGTGAAATGACATAAGTAGGGATTTAAAAATGATAAATAACTACTAATTATCATCAAGGATTCCCATTTTTAGTGTTTAGAGCACGCCGAGAAAGAAAGATGAACAAAACATTAAAATACATAAACTTGTCTCAGTCAGATGTAGATTGCGCACTTGAATACTATTCACTTCGTTGAAAGCTAAGCGGGGGGGGGGGGGGGCTGAGTCAGGGTACATACCTCATCCTCCTGTCTTGTAAGCAGGGCGGGGTTGATGGTATATATCTATAGCACCCCCCCCCTCCAGCTTGTGAGTTATAATGAGGAAGAAAGGCGACATGAGCACAAGAATTGCTTACACTCTTTGTTTGTTATAAATTTTCTTTTATTTACTTTGTTTATTTTTATGCGAATAAAAAAGGTAATAAATCACTTCGAACAAAATTAAACATGCTAACAAGAAGTTTTAACTCCACACAATATATATTTTAGCCCATTGATGGACATCAAACAAGTAGAACTTGTAGCTGCAATACCATAACCTATAGGAAGCGCACAAATTATATGAATGGAACACTGTATTTTTACATTAAAATGAGGGGCGTCTAATGAGACGTTTTCTTTTCTTTTAACGCGTTTAGCCAGATTAGGTATTGAATGCAATATATCAATCTCTTCAGGAGAACCCACTCTTTCTTTTGAGACCAAAATATTCAACTTTTCGTTGTTTGACCCTCAGTATAGGGCACATGAGAGTAATTCAACCGCGCGCAAAGCATGTCGGACAGGCGTAAGTAAAGATCACATGACTTTTTTGATTAAAATAATTCAGTAAAAATAGATCAAATGTTTGTATATCAAAAGAAAAACGATAGAGATAATGCTATGTTCATACTCTTTCATAATTTAGGCGTTTGGGGAGGCTAGACTGCATTTTTGTATTTCATTTGAATTATTATTACCCACAATGCAGTTCGGGGTTTTCTGGCGATGAACTGGCCGAAATTATGGTTAGTCTTATTTCAGGCCACTTAACTTTTGATTGAGCTGGGCAAGTACCCGATTAACATATCAGGTCTTAATGTACCGTTAATTGTGACTAAAGTCAGAGAATTAAAGCAAAATCTATCGTGGGATTGATTTTTGATGATTTTTTGATGAGCTATGATTTAACACGTGAGTCAATGGGGGTCTGTAATACTCATGTGTGCCCATAAGCGCGTTAAGACCACCACACACCCAAGACGACTGGTCTGCTACCAGATTTTGGAATTAAATTGTTTTGAAATTTGATGCGAATTTTGAGACATGGAACATCTTACTGTTAAAAGTTATAAATCATCGTGCGAATGCCACGACCATGCTACCATCCTTATATTAGAATGAAAGCGAGTTGAATATCTAGCCGTGATGACGTTTTAGCAGTCGTACAATTGCATATTGATAAATATCGTTATATTCACGAAAAAAACCCGTGATATTTCATTTATCATTTTTGGAATACCACAATGCATTTAAATTTCCTGAGGTTTTTTTTTATCATGTTAAGTGCCATCATCGACAGAGATCAAAAAGGAGACTCTCCAAACTGCAATACAAATTAAGTGACTATTGAAGTTAAAAGAACGTGATGATGAAATTTATTGTTAATCTTATTTCAACATATTCGGGATTATACACTCCTCTAAAATAAGAATTTCTGCCTGATAAAATTGCGACAAATCACAGTATAGAATAAATGCTATAGACGTATCGCTGCATATATCTCGGTATTCCATCGAATAAAATAAATACTTTGTACAGGATGATAAGAAGGGCCATATAAAATGGAAATACAAACAGATGCAGGAGTATTGGACACGTTGCTTGACCTTAAAGGTCAAGTTCACCCCAGGAAAATGCTGACTTGAATAAATAGAAAAAAATGAAACTAGCATAGTGCTAAAAATTTCATTAAAATTGGATATAAAATAAGAAAGTTGTGACATTTTAAAGTTTCGCTTATTTTTCACAAAACAGTGATATGCACAACTAGATGAGTCAGTCGATGATGTCCATCACTTACTATTTCTTTTGTTTTTTATTGTTTGAATTATACAATATTTCATTTTTTATAGATTTGACAATAAGGACCAACTTGCCTGAACCATATAGTATTAAACAATGCTAATTCCACATGTTCAGCGAGGAATTAATTGTTTTATCACTTGACAAAGAGGAGAAAATTTGAATATTTCATACAATAAAATACAAAAGAAATAGTGAGTAAATGACGTCATAGTCTCCTCATTTGCATACCAGCCAGGATGTGCATATAACTGTTTTGTGAAATTAAGCAAAACTTTAAAATGTCATAACTTTCTTATTTTACATCCGATTTTGATGAAATTTTTAGTGTTTATGCTTGTTGGATTTTTCTCTTTTTATTTAAATCAACTTTTTGTTTGGGTGGACTTGTCCTTTAAGTTCATGCTAAGACGAATAGATGCTTCAAATTTTATCACCAATAGACTTTTGTAAAACGGTTTTTTATGCCTTAATGATATCAAAATTTGAAATCTCTGGGGGTAACGTCACGCATTGTCCCTACGCTACGGTAAACAGTATCATAAAAAATGGTAATGGATTTGATACTGAAGCAGCCAGGAGCTAAATTGCAGAATTGTATTCAAAATATATCATGTGTATGCTTTATTAGTAACCCGAAATTAGACATATATTATAGCCAATCTGGAATAAAATTATTGGAAATGTTTTTTTCAATTCATTTGAGAGGGTATTGGTGTCAACATTTACCCCCCCCCCATCAAAAAAAAAGTTAGGAGGAATTGGGGTGGGGAAAGTGTTTTCTTTTCATGGTCAAAGGTCAATGACCTTTTTGTATGTACTGTATAATGGTATCTCCTAGATAGGCTATTGCAGGTTGGTGATCATGGTGTCAAAATGCACACATTCTTACAAGAAGAACAAACAAAATAAAATAAAGTACCTAAAATGCACATTCACCCATAAAAATCAAGGTCAAAGGTCAATGACCTTTTCATACATTATATACCGTACTATGTAATGGTATCTCTGACATAAAATGACGTTGGTTGGTGATCTTGGTGTCAAAATGTACAGATTTTTACATGAATATCACCTAAAATAATAATAAGCATCTAGAATGCACATTCATCCATAAAATTCAAGGTCAAAGGTCAATGACCTTTTTACATTATATACCATATAATGATATATCTGAAAGCATAAAAAATGAACATTCACCCTTGAAATATAAGGCCATTTAGGTAAAAAAATCTATAAATAGATATATATACATATATGTATGAAAAATACCCATGGAGTTTTCCTTTATGTTCGTGTTTCATTTGTGAATAATATAATGAAAGATGGCTAATTTGTAATGAAAACATGGAGGTTTCATAATTGCACTCTGAAATAATGAAGGTCGTGAAGAATGTATTTAGGGGTCAGAGGTCAATGAATGAACTCTTTCAATGACATCAGTGGAAATTAAAGAGAAATTCCAGTAGTTGCAGTAAACATTGATTTCATGAGAAAGTCTGTAAAACCAGGCTTAATTGTCAGTATATCATCGAGGATCTAGATCTGGTACAGTTACATAAACTGAACGTTGTGAAATCTTGAAATCTACGCTGAAAAATGTTCACACTGAAGATCACCAACACAGATAGGCACACGTGGGAGAGTGTATTATTATTGCTGGAATAAAGACCCGACGGAAGTGACCGAATCCGCGCTTATTTTGCTTATTTCTCAGCAATTACACAATTTCTTCCAGAATCCTTTGGCACATATTTTTTATTCATACAAGCAGACACTTGGGTGGTCATTATATTAGATTCTGTAAAAAGTCATTTTGAGATCGTTACCAAAACTGGAATTTATCTTTAAGTTAAAAGAGTTGATAACTTGATTGTAAGATGGAGGTATAGTGATTCTTGTGTAAAAACGACTGAACTGCATGAAATTGAGCATAAAATTAAAAGTTGAATCCTTGATCGATTTTGTTGTCAAAATACAAGTTCATGGTAAAATTCATATCGAATAACACTTTATATAATATAAAAACAAGTAGTATGAGCGACGTTACAGTTTCAGTTCAACAATTCAATCAAAATTATATGAGGGCAAACTGAATAGAACACACAAGAACGAAAATAATATCATAAGTATAATGTTCCAAATAATCAGTGAAAAGGGGAACAAATAAAAAAACTAGGAAAAAATAAAAAGGGCGGATTAGGAGAATATAAAAGAAAATAGGTGGTGAAACAGGGCATAAATTTGCGTATCACAGTCACATAGAAAGAAGAGAGAGAGAAGGAGAGAGAGGGGGGGGGAGAACAGCACTGAACAGAGCAAAAGATGTACAAAAGGGAATTACCTCAATAAATACAATTTAAGAAGAAGCTGCTTGGCATGCTTTTGGAAGGGAGAAACCCGAGTGATTTCTTGAAGGGATTTGTCGACTTCTTTCCAAAATTTAGGTCCGATAAAAAACAATAGTTCTAAGTTTGAGCAAACAATTTTCTTATGAGTGTGAAATGAAAAGGTAGCCCAAAGTAGGCTCAAATTCATTTTTTGGCCGTGCATTTGATCAGAGCTTATTCTTCATTCTCCAAATAACTGATCCGGCAAGCACGATAGTGGTCTTACTAACATTTGTAGTAACAACTGGGGCATTAGAATGACAAATTTGCATGAAATCATGTTTCCAGTTATTCCAATCATTATTCAGGTCATGACCTTCAAGATTTATTTATAAATGTAAGCTTAGTATCTGTTGTAAAAATATTCCGACATCAAATCTCTTAAACGATCGAAAGGTAAGAACTTTAGGCGCCAACTTAGGCTTATATAACTTCTTCACAGCATATACATGTATGCTATGTTGACGTCACTAAGACCCTCTGTCAAGACAGCACTAATGCAAAAGTTATGAGGAGTATTGGTCAGAAAAACTGGGAGGGGGCACACCCGGGGGCGAAATTATTTTTCCCACTGAGTTCTGGACCAACATATGAATATTCATGACTTGCGTCTTCGGATTGAGAGTACGCATGCGCGTGGACTTGGCCTCGACCAGTGCCGATCGTAAGCACTCACGTACGTTGCTCAGAATGAATTAGCATCGTCAAATTTACCGGTACCCTTTCATAGTTACATAGGTCTTATAGGCTTAGATCTATATATATATATATATATCCAATTCTTAAACACTTAATAAACTAGCTGCCATTAATGGCAAGACATGTGCTAGGGTAGGGCTAGCTTAGGCTAGCGCATTACCTCAAATCTGGACCTGTCTAATTAATGCCTAGTACTAATCAGTGTTGTAGTGCCTTGATGCTCGGCCTTGGCCTTAAGGCGCCTTAATGCCTAGCTACTTTTTCAAAGCCTTGGCCTTGAGAGGGCATTGGCCTTGAAATTTTAAGGCATTTTCAAGGCTTTTTCAAGGCATTTTGTATTTTGTACTTTCATTTGTTTTAAATAAGTAATTATAAATGTTTCAATTTTTTTATATATATTTAATAACACTAATGGTCAATACTACCAATCACCAACAGTAGCAGCAGCAGCAGTAGTAAGTGTACTAGCAGTGTCATCAATTGTAATTGTCACCATTATCAAGAAATTCAAACAAAGAATACATCAGTGATGAAAAATAGCATTATGTATTGGTAATGTGTTGTAATCATATGATGATAATGACAGTAAATAATAATGGTCATGATTAAGATAATAGTGCTTTGATGACAAGAATATTTTTTTACATCTGACTGCAATTTTGACAACAATTTTCATACTTTAAACATAGCTAACTCTAAAGAACGATTACAAGGTTGATTTCTATTCCATTAGGAATTTCCTTGTATTATTTTCTTTGGCCAACAAGAATGTTTTAAGTCTTAATGATATTCTGACAAGATTTGGTAAACAATTGAACACAGTCTCCAATTTTGTCATATCCAAATGGGTTATGTCAATGGCATATGATGAGCCAGAAACTTTGAGGGGCCAAGCATGGCATATATAGAGCACAATTTCTGTCAAAAAAAAGAAGAAAGCGATTGAAGCGAGCGAGTGAACAAAATTTGTCCCCCTCTTTCTATAAGAAAAGCTAATTTTGCAATAGATTGTTTAAAAAATAATATCACATTTACTCCATCTTTTCCTTTCCCTTTCCCCCTTGTATAAGTTTATTCTTGGTGGTGGGACTTCTTCTTCTCTCTATCTCTCTTCTAAATTTTATATTTGTTTTGGGTAAGATTGACAAAACAAAGGGGAAAAAATGGGTCTTCACCCAAAATTAAGGATTTCGTAGCTGAAAAAAATTTGACAAGAAAAAAAAAGATCTTCACGTTCAAAAGAGGGGACATACGTCTTTTTTCGTTGCATTTTGATATTACAAATTATTAATTTGGCTTCTCAAGGGGGGGCACGTCCCCTGGATCAGTTGTGACTCGTCAGGGGGGCAGTCTGCCCCCCCCTTTGGTACACTAGTGGTTACATGCTGATAGCACGTAGATCAGAGTCTAGATCTAGAGACTAGACTAGAACTAAGATATTTTTTTTAGATCTAGGACTGGTTCTGTATACGGACTAGACATATTAAACCATGGTAAATAAGCTAATATTGGTCCAAACCTAATCAAACGTAAAGTTCGGAATTAACAAGTTCGAAGTTAACCATGGCATAAGTCGGCTATATATTCCTATTAGTAGGCCTATTAGGCATTAGACAGGTCCAGATTTGAGGTAAAGTTAATGCGCTAGCCTAAGCTAGCCCTATCCTAGCACATGTCTTGCCATTAATGGCAGCTAGTTTGATAAGTGCTTAAGAATTGGATGTTTATATAGATCTAAGCCTATAAGGGCTATGTAACTATGTAAGGGTACCGGTAATTTGACGATGCTAATTCATTCTGAGCATCGTGAATGCTCGGCACTGGTCGAGGCGAAGTCCACGCGCATGCGTACTCTCAATCCGAAGACGCAAGTCATGAATATTCATATGTCGGTCCAGAACTCGGTGGGAAAAATAATTTCGCCACCCGCGGGGGGGGGGGGCACACAAGTTGCGAGGAGAATGAGAATTTTCAAAATTATTAAATGTAGAGCGTTATTACCTAGTGAAACAGAGGGTCGTGGGTTCGAACCCCAGCCAAGGCGTGATTTTATTCAGCAAGAAATTGATTCACATATTGCGCTGCACCCAACACAGGTGAGGTAAATGGGTTAGGTACCTAGCAATAATTTATTCCTTGAAATGCTTCCGCGCTGTAAAGGGCTGCGTGGCTAAAGCAAAGGTAGTAATATCTAAATCCTCTAATTTGAAGATCATAGTGATCATGGTGATGTTATATCATAATGTGATAGAGAAACTGCGCTATCAATTTTGTTATATGTTTAGTTGCAACCCTGTGCGGGTAATTTACTTACTTACTTACTGCCCATTATGCCGGGTGGGCACGTAGGGCAGCAACAAAAGTCCTCCACTCCACTCTGTCCAAAGCCAGGCGCCGTAGTGTCCCCCAGGTGCAGGTCAGGTCCCTCATTTCCCTCTCTACGGTCCTTCTCCAGGTGTTCTTGGGTCTCCCCCTCTTCCTCTTCCCTTCTGGAGTCCAATAGAGTGCCGTTTTCGTAATGCTACCATCCTCTTTCCTTAGCACATGGCCAATCCAGCTCCAGCGTCTTCTTTGTATAATGCCTTCCATGCATCCCAATTGGCATCTATCATATAGTTCTTCGTTTGATATCATATTCGGCCAAAAAATGCGACATATTTTCCTTAGAGATTTGTTGTGGAAAACTGATAACTTATGAAGGTCTTTCATTGTAATTCTCCAGCATTCTGATCCATACAAGAGAGTTGAAAGGACGCAACTTTGATAAATCTTTAGTTTGGTTTTGATACTCAACTGTTGTGACTTCCAAATAGGATTCAGCATAGAGAATGCAGTCCTTGCTTTGTTCAAGCGATTCATTATATCTATTCCTGCACCTCCATCATGTGTCACAATGCTTCCAAGGTACGTGAATTTATCTGTTGTTGGAAGGTCTTCGCCATTGGCTTGTATACTTGAGGGGTTTTCAACATTAAGTGTCATTACTTCAGTTTTCTTCTAATTGATCCTCAGCCCAATTTGATGTGCAAAGTTAGTAAGGCGGGATGTCTTCTCCTGCATGTGCCGGTGGGTATGAGACACCAGAGCCAGATCATCTGCAAAGTCTAAGTCTTCAAGTGTTGAAAAGAGTGACCACCTAATACCCCTTTTCTGATCTGCAGTAGCCTCCCTCATTACCCAATCAATGGCCAGGTTGAACAGTAATGCAGACATAACACAACCTTGTCTCACTCCAGTTTTCACCTGGAAACTCAAGTCACTATTCCCAACCCTGCAAATGAAGTTGTCGTAGAAGCTCTTGATAATGGCTACTACAGGCTGGGGAATGCCGTAACTACGCAAAATTCTCCATAAGCTGTCTCTGTGTAAACTGTCAAAGGCCTTTTCGAAGTCTACAAAATTAATGTATAACTGCCTTTGCCATTCTGTGCATTGCTCAATAACGTTGCGCAGGACAAAAATCTGATCAATGCACCCTCTTCCTCTTCGAAAACCAGCTTGTTCTGGTCTCAGTTGCTCATCGACAGCCCTTGTTAGTCTCTGGATAATAACTTTTGTTAGAATCTTGCTTGGGATAGACAATAGCGTAATACCCCGCCAGTTGTTACACTTTCGGAGTGAACCTTTTTTGGGTAGTTTGATGATGACCCCTTGTAACCAATCATCTGGAACTTTTTTACCTTCCCATATGTCAGTGAAGAGAGGATGCAATATATTTGCAGCCAGTTCTGGATCTGCTTTAAAAAGCTCAGCATTAAGGTTATCTGGTCCTGGTGCCTTACCATTGTTCAAGGATTTGATTGCCTGGATGATCTCAGCTCGAGTTGGTGGATTTGTATTGATATCTAGGTCAGTTTCTGCTTCTTGAATGTTAGCTTCAGTGGCAGGAGGTGGTCTATTGAGGACTTCTTCAAAGTGTTCAGCCCATCTAGTATCCTGTTCTTTTTCAGTAGTAAGTAGCCTGCCATCCTTGTCTTCTATTGGTAAGTCTGAGTTTTTACTGTATCTGCCACTAATTATTCTGGTCAACTTATATACTTTGCCTTGCTCACCAGTCTTTGCAGCCTCTTCTGCCTGGCTAGCTAGGTTGTCCATGAAGGCTCGTTTGTCAGCTCTTGACTTTCTTTTAACTAATCTGTTTACTTCTTGATATTTAGCTTTAAATATCTCTTTTAGCCTATCTGACTTTGCACTCAAACAATGTTTTTTTCGCTTCCCTACGTTTCACTACAGTTTGCCATGTGTCTTCAGTCATCCACTCCTTTCTCTCCCTCTTTTTGGTCCCTAGACATGTTTCACTTGACTTCTGGTATGCTGTTTTGACCCTCTGCCACTCCTCATTGATCTTGTCCTGTTCTGTCTGAGTTTCTTCTTCAAGGTCTGCTAGAACCTGAAAACTGTTCCGAAGCTCTAGTAGAAATGCGCCTTTGACTCTGGGGTCCTTTAGTTTGTCAATATCATATCTTGGCTGTTTTATTTTACTTGCACCTGTTTTTCTGAGCTTAACCTGTATTACTGCCAGCACAAGATGGTGGTCACTAGCAGCATCTGCCCCCCTCAAGACTCTAACATCTTGGAGCGATCTTCTCCACGTGCCATTTATCATGATGTGATCAATCTGGTTTCTGTCCCTTCCATTTGGTGAGTACCATGTCAGAGTGTGAATGTCTTTATGATGGAAGAGTGTCCCCCCAATAACAAGGTTGTTGATAGAGCAGAATTCCACGAGGCGTTCCCCATTTTCATTCATCACTCCACATCCATACTTAATATGAAGGGGAAATTTTGTCTCATGAAACATAAACATATGTGTGAATCATTAACAAGCTGAGGCCAATGAGTCTAGGGGCGGATTAAAGATATCAAGAATACGGTGAGGGCACAAAAAAATGATCAATTTTGGTACATTTTTGACAAGTAAAAACATAAATCTTTAATCTATGATTTCCCAAACCCCCAAAAGCAAAGTAGTTCCATCCTGACTTTTAAAAACTGATAGGGGGCACCAAAGGTGCGAAGGGCACTATACTCCTCACTAGTACTGTACATTGTTTGCCAACAAGGGGGATACGTGTCCCCCTCCCCCGATCAGCGCCTGGAAGACTTAGACCTACTTCTATAGGCTTTGTGATATACGTGCGTGCACCGTTATTTAATCAAAGAAATAACAAATCAATAATTATATTATTTGTTTAATCTTCTATACAGCTATAGGCTTTGTGATATACGTGCGTGCACCGGTATTTAATCAAGGAAATAACAAATCAATAATTATATTATTTGTTTCACTCAGGTACCCGGTGGGATGTGAAAGCCTATATGTAGTATGCCTAGCAATTGAGTATTGGAACTCTAGTTGGAATGCTCCCCAGGGAGTGGAGAAGGTGCATACATAGTATGCGGGCATACAAGGATCCGATGACCGGGGTAACAATATGTCTGTAAAGCGCTTAGAGACGTCGTTCCGATGATAAGCGCTATATAAATGCGGAATACTATTATCATTATTATAAAGTTGCGTATCACAGTCATTTAGAAAGAAGAGAGAGAGAAGGAGAGAGAGAGAGAGAGGGGAAGAACACCACTGAACAGAGAAAAATAAATACAATTTAAGAAGAAGCTGCTTTGAATGCCTTTTGAAGGGAGAAATCCGAGTGATATCTTGAAAGGATTTGTCGACTTCTTTCCAAAATTTTTGGACGAGCTAAACAATAATTCTTTGAGCAGATAATTTTCTATAGGAGTGGGAAATGAAAAGGTAGCCTAAAATAGACTGAAACTCATTTTTGGACGTGCATTTGATCACAGTTTATTCTTCATTTTTCATTAATTGGATTTTGCAACATTTTCCATAACAAAAATCTGGACAACAAAATACATATCTAAAATTTGACATCAAGATATTGAACAATTATTTTGTATATAAATCAGCAAATATATCAAACATAAATAAGCAAGTTAAGTGGTATTTTCTGTTACACAATAAATAGGATGGTTGCAAGGGTCGTCACAAAAGCAAAGCTTGAAAACTTGACAGCTCTGTAAATGGTCTCGGAATACTGATAATCTGTTGTCATTTACCAAATATACTTGCCAGAGACATTTCGTGTTTGCCTTGGAGCACGTCTTGAACAGATCCATGCACTATTCTTTGAGATTTCGGATTCCTGATATGAAAGGGGATACTAAATAGTGAGGGGAGGGGAATGTTTTAAAAGTAAGATGATCAGAACAACAAATTTAAAACTATTTTTTTTTATTAAAAAAAATTTGCATTAAACAAATGTGGCCTGGTTATTATTGTTAACCCCCCCCCCCCCAAAAAAAAAAAGGTACACCAATGACGTCAACATATCCCAGGCTTAAAATTAATGTGGTTACTGGGCTACGCCAATATCTTGTCATATTTTCGAAAGCTTTCATGTTAATATTGGCATGGTTAAAGACAATTATTTGCACTGGTGTGAGTTAGTCCGAGTGGCACAGCATGGACAAATATCCACAAATAAAAATGAACCGAAAAGCAAAGCTTTCGCGGGATTTTTCTTTATTGATTATGTATGGTACTGGTGTACCTTTTCTGCAGAAGACATGCGATAAACAGAAACTTAACACCTGCATTATGCCTACATAGACAGATCTTCTATAGAAAATTTTATACTAGTAAAATCATGGTAGAATGATATGGAATTGCAGGTGTTTCATGTAAAGACCACAAAATGCATTCTTTCTCATCCATAAAACATCGATTGTAAATAGGAGAGGTATGGAAGAAAATTGAAGCATATCCCGGTGGACGCATCTGAAACATTAAAGATTTTTGAATATGTACATTAACATTATCCACTGTTTTATCAGCTGATACTAATGGAAATGTGATGGCCTATGTTGTAAATAGGTTTAAAGATAACTGTGTTGCAGCCGATATAGGCTAACATTGTCACTATTCCATTTTGTTTCATTAAAAACTGCATATTATGACAAATAAAATAACGCCACTACTGCAGGTGCACTGCAATGATTTTCAGAGATTTATTTATGTTTCCGCATGCAGGTATTTTGTTAATTTCTTATTGAGAAACGTTTTTTTCCTCTGGTGGCGGAATGGCAGTGGACGTGATAAGATGAGAGCAGAGAAGCATGCCTGGCAGTTGCATAAGCGCGTAAAGACCACCACACACCCAAGACGACTGGTCTGCCACCAGATTTTGGAATAAAATTGTTTTGAATTTTGATGCGAATTTTGAGACATGGAACATCTTACTGTCAAAAGTTCTAAATCATCGTACGAATACCACGACCATGCTACCATCCTTATATTAGAATGAAAGCGAGTTGAATATCTAGCCGTGATGACGTTATAGCAGTCGTACAATTGCATATTAATAAATATCGTTATATTCACGAAAAATGTGATATTTCAATTATCATTTTTGGAATACCACAATGCATTTAAATTTCCTGAGTTTTTTTTCTCATGTTAAGTGCCATCATCGACAGAGATAAAAAATGAGACTCTCCAAACTGCAATACAAATTAAGTGTCTATTGAAGTTAAAAGAACGTGATGATGAAATGTATTGTTAATCTTATTTCAACATATTTGGGATTATACACTCCTCTAAAATAAGAATTTCTGCCTGATAAAATTGCGACAAATCACAGTATAGAATAAATGCTATAGACGTATCGCTGCATATAACTCGGTATTCAATCGAAGAAAATAAATAATTTGTACAGGATGATAAGAAGGGCCATATAAAATGGAAATACAAACAGCTGCAGGAATTTTGGACACGTTGCTTGACCTTAAAGGTCAAGTCCATCCCAGGAAAATGCTGACTTGAATAAATAGAAAAAAAATGAAACTAGCGTAGTGCTAAAATTTCATTAAAATCGGATGTAAAATAAGAAAGTTGTGACATTTTAAAGTTTCGCTTATTTTTCACAAAACAGTGATATGCACAACTAAATGAGTCAGTCGATGATGTCCATCACTCACTATTTATTTTGTTTTTTATTGTTTAAATTATACAATATTTCATTTTTTTTAGATTTGACAATAAGGACCAACTTGCCTGAACCATATAGTATTACACAATGCTAATTCCACATGTTCAGCGAGGAATTAATCGTTGTATCACTTGACAAAGAGGAGAAAATTAGAATATTTCATATTTCATACAATAAAATACAAAAGAAATAGTGAGTAAATGACGTCATAGTCTCCTCATTTGCATACCAGCCAGGATGTGCATATAACTGTTTTGTGAAATTAAGCGAAACTTTAAAATGTCATAAGTTTCTTATTTTACATCCGATGACATTTTTAGTGTTATGCTTGTTGGATTTTTCTCTTTTCATTCTAATCAACTTTTTGTTGGGGTGGACTTGTCCTTTAAGTTCATGCTAAGACGAATAGATGCTTCAAATTTTATCACCAATAGACTTTTGTAAAACGTTTTTTTATGCCTTAATGATATCAAAAGTTGAAATATCTGGGGGTAACGTCACGCATTGTCCCTACGCTACGGTAAACAGTATCATAAAAATGGTAATGGATTTGATACTGAAGCAGTCAGGAGCTAAATTGCATAATTGTATTCAAAATGTATCATGTATATGCTATATTAGTAACCCCGAAATTAGACCTATATTATAGCCAATCTGGAATAAAATTATTGGAAATATATTTTTTTTCAATTTATTTGAGAGGGTATTGGTGTCAACATTTAACTCTTTAAGAGCCATTGGCAGCTATAGTTGCCCATAGCCGTCTAGTGCCATTGGCAGCTATAGTTGCCCAAGTAACTTTTTTTGTTTAACCAATTCTACAGCCAGAAAATCAACACCATATTCTGTGTTTTTTATGTTGTTATATTGGCAAGGAATTCACAATCAATTTTGTCATATAAAAAATAGTGGTTTACATAGACATTTTTTGAGTAAAATGGTATTTTTGCATCAGTATTTTGAAGAGTTGATTTATGATATTGCCACGATCTGAATCAAGATGTCCCCTCTAGACACGTGTGATATAAAGGTTGTGTGTAGCAATACACGTACTTCTATGGGCAGAGCAAAGGGGAGTGTGCAAAGGCATTCAGCTCGGAATTGACCAATGACAGAGCGTTACGATGTCTCTCACTCAACGCTACTCGCCCATTCGCTATAGTTTATGAATATTCATGAGCTATCGATCGGGTCTTTTGCATGTGTGTGTATTTGAGTTTTGTTATTATTATTTTGTTTTGGCGTCACCTGTGCCTGGGAGGCGAAAAGCGAACTGGATCACTATGACCCGCAAGTCTCTCCCCCCGATATAACTGATTGGGGGAATGCAGGTGGACCACTACACCGGGGTTTCCCCCTACTCTTATACGGATAGTGCAGTGGGTTCTTAACATGCAAAGGTGGTGACTCTCCTCTACACGGGGCCTCCATTTAACGTCCCATCCGAGGGACGGAGTGTTTTCCATTGTAACATAGCCTGCATCTATGAAACATGGGAGAGACGTTTACACACAACGCACTGGCTTCAGTCATCCGCCCGGGGTGGACTCGAACCCACGATCTTTGGTTCGACGGGCAGACGCGTTACCGACTGAGCCAACACCGCTCTCGACGGTGTCAGACGTTTATCAATCAGATATGATTATTTTATTCTGGGACCGACCTTTAACGTCACCATCCGAAAGACGTGACCAGGGCTCGAACCTCGAATCTCTGCATCAATTTGTAACTTCCCCACATAGCTTGGATTACAGGCGCACGCCACAACGCCCAGTTGCAGGCCGGTATGGTAGTATTCTTGTGTCAAGGCTTTTTTCTGCCTGCAAATGTGCAATTGTTCTCGTTATAAATATATATGAGTAAAGAAGGCTGTCATTTCCAACTCTCGTCGCACTGCAATCATCACACTCATTATTCATTTATTCATTTATTATTGTTATTATTATCATTATTAGTTTTACTATTATCGTAATCATTATTATCATTATTGTTAGCATTATTCTTCTCCTTCGCCTTCTTCTTAATATCAATGTTATTGCCATCAGAATCATCATCATCATCATTATGATTATTATTAAAAAAATTGTTGTAATCATATCAGTTGCATTCCTTCTGCAGCCAAACTCTCTCTTCATAAACTTAAGATCAGGTAAATAACGGTTCATATTCGTTTGTGTTTTTATAGCCCAAACCATTATACAAAAAAGAATGATTGACATTGTTATGCTTATCAATATCGTATTCAACTTCTCACAAAAAAATATGAATCGTTCAATATTCTCCTCGAATAAAAGAGGAAGAAGCAAAAAAAAAAATGTGATAATTAAAACGGCTGATAATACCGCTTTATTCGTCTCAAGATTTTTTTTTCGAGGTGGATGTGTTTCCTTTGCTCAATCAAACCATTGGTCAGAGAAAATGTAAACGGAGTATATACAGTAATATCAGATGTGTTGAGGAAAAGAAAGAAAGGGATACATTAACAAAACCGATCACACCGACCTGTTAGTTGCTGCATCATTGACGTCACTGTCAAGGGGATTTTAAAACGACTTTAGAGAGTAGAAATGAAAATGATAACGACGATAATGGGTTGAATATTACATTTCTTTATACCACGCTTATTATTGTACATTATGTAATCTGAACAAATTTTCTTACCACGGATAGTGCTGCGAGCTGGGGAGGCCCTGGGCGGATGCAGGATTTTTCTGTAAGGGGGCAAATTGTTTTCTCTTTACCTCGGTCACCCATAAAAAAGCAAAATGTAAAAAGAAATAAATACCGGAACCTTTGAAAGTATTCAAAAGTCAAATCAAAAGACGCGTGTGAGCCCCGATTTCTATAAACATCCTGTGCTAAATTACTCTCCTTGACGCCCTGTTCCTGGAACGCCGTGTGCGGCGCTCTTCACATCTTAAGCTTTTTCGGAACATTTCATATACTTTCGTTAACAGAATCTTTGTCGTCACTAAATAACGCGCGTTTTTTATGTTGGCATTTTTCAGTTTTGGGGGGAAATACATGGATACAACACTTAATGGTTTAACTTACATATCACCGACTTGAAATTAAAAAAGTTGAAACTGATTACAAAGAAAATACGGTTTTTTATTATATGTCACGTGATTGATGACGGTTTTTTTTTACCCCTGTACCATAATACGTTCGGGGGAGCCACTTCCTTTCAAAGATGCACAACAACGGGCGATATCTGTGCGTACAAAAGAATGGGTATCAATAGCAACTTATTTATTATTCTTTATTTTCAATGAATACTCAGGCGTTGTTGTTTTTAGTAGGTTTTCTCATAATGTAAACAACGTCCCCCGGGTACAGAGGATTTGTTGCTCTCGGGTACTTTCCGATTTGAGAATTATCTTGTTCGTTTTGATCATCGTACACGTTTTTTATTCGGAAATATTCGGAAAAGAAAACACGATCACATATGTGCACGTCACACTGCATATCGCATATGTGGTGGGTCATCATTGACATTGTTCGCCGTATTATTCAGGGCGATGGGTAAGTGAAAAGTATGGTCGTGTGACCTTACTTCGCGCGTGACCATATTTCGTGGACGGTCGTATATCTCAGAAAGTACTTAATATCGTGAAAATCTGATATCACTACCAGAAAAAGCGGTCAAAAATTATCCTGTAGTGAAAGTTTCTAGTTGATAAGATTGGAATTTGTTTAAGCTAGGGCTAGGCGATTGGGCAGGCGCGCGCACCTGCCTCGGCCGATCCTCGCCCATGCGCCCACCACTATAACTTAGCACTTAGCAGGCAGGGTAGGAATTCGGACACATCCACACATAAACATCTCCAACTGAAGTGAGTACACTAACTACCCAAACATTCACTATCAATCTAAAAAAACACAAGGTGAGAGGATGTATTCTCTGTATGGGCAATGCATCCTCTCACCACCCAAATTTTCTGATCAACAACTGTCCTTTTTCCAGCCAAACGTTCTCTGCTCTTTTATTAATGATTAACATGGGCAGTGAAACCTGATCTTATCCTCAGCATCCTAACATAGCTTCAAACCACTACCTCTCTCTAAAAAACGCCCATTATCAACCACAATACAATCCATGAAATAAGCACAATTTGAACACAAAACAAAAATGCCTGTGTATCCATTGACAGTGGCGTAACTACGGGGGGCATGGGGGGCACGTGCCCCCCAATCGGCTGGCCAAAAAAAAAAAAAAAAAACGGAGAAAAGGAGAAAAAGAGGGAGAAAGGAAGAGAAACGTAGTAAGGAAAGAAGAAATTATGTTCATTATAAATGTTATATTATATTATAATTATGTTATATTACATAAGAAGCATTTTTTCATAACGTTATGAAACATTATTTGCTCAGGGCCATGTCTTTTATGTCTTTTATTGTTTCTGGTGCTCGCATAGACTGTTTAACGAGATATATATTCCTGTTGTACTAAAACCTCCCGTTTTCAAATCAATATACTGTACACCAAATATATTTCCTCGCAATTCGAGTTATTATTATTTCATGTAGTGACATTTGCTTCTTTTTTACGACTACTTAAAGTGATCTGCTCTTCAAGAATTCCTAAAATCAGACCTTAAAATGCCCATGTTTCTGATCTCAATATCAACAATTTTCAGCTCGCGCTTCGCGCTCGCATCATTTGGTAAGTGAAATACGTACGGTCTTAGAGAATTCCTGCAAACAAGCCTTAGAATGCCCCTCTTCAGGTCTAAATTTCCTAAATTTTCAGCTCAGTGAGATGCGTATAGTAATCATGATTACCATGTCTACAAAAAGTGCTAAATGTGTTTAGATGTAATTCTAACAAAATCAGCAAAGGATGGCACTAGCATTAGATGACTATGCTGAGATATATATACTCTTAATGGATTCCTAAAATACACAAATTCCCTGTTTGGGGTCAATATATACAAAAATTTCAGCTCGCGCTTCGCGCTCGCATTGTTTGTTTAGCGAGGCAGGTACGTATCATGATTACAAAAAATTTGCTTATAATGTCCCTTTATAGGTCTGAATTTCAAAATTTTCAGCTCGCGCTTCGCGCTCGCATTTAATCAGTGAGATATATATCCGTTTAATGGCACTGCATGTCCTTAAAATATCTCTATTAGGTCAGTATACCTGGCAACTGAGCACGCTTCACGCGCTCCCTAAATGACTCGAAATTTTTGCTGGTGCCCCCCCCCCCCAATGCCGTGACCCACGGTACGCCACTGTCCATTGACATCTTTTATGATTGATAAGATATCCACGCATAAAGGATTTGGACCATCAAAACCATCACCCCCACCCCATGTGCCCCACAAATTCTACACCCTACACATACTATAATAGCCCCCTTTCAGCTCGATCACCAAACGCAACATATGTTATTCATATCTGGTTCCAAAATACACTGGGTGTGACCTATACATGAACCTGTACATATTGCGGACATACTTGATGCGGTCGGGGGAGGTGCTATATAATTATGCGCAGTCTTGGCGTAGTATATCACGATGATGTGGAGGCACAAAAGTGGGACGATTTTTTACAGTATTTCCTCTCAAGAAAGTAATTGTTCTGACTAGGGGCGGATCGAGGATTTTCCAAAACGGGGGGGGGGGGGCACATTTTCCCGATCAGAACAGTTTGATTAGATAGTTCCATGGACCTGGGAAGCGGGGGTGCTGGGGGTGCTGAAGCATCCCCAAGATTTTCCCAGGTGGTGCTGCGTGAATTATATTCCACAGGTAGCACCCCCTGGAATTGGTTGGTGTGTCACAGTGGAGAAATGTATGGAAAACGACCAACATCTTGTGTTGAAACCCTTTTTTTGGCTTTTCAAATTTCTTGGCACCAAAACAATCTTCATTTTGTAGTAAAACTTTTTTTTTTTGCTTGTCAAATTTACATAGGCAGATCCAGGGGGCCCGAGGGGCCCGGCACTCACTATTGGCGAAGCAAAAAAAGGGGGAAGGCATTTAAAAAAAATGGGAAAAGAGAAGAGAAAATAAGAGGATGAAGAAGAGTGAATAAAATAAGGTGAGGGGACGACTTGGAAAATAAAATAAAAAACCTTTCATGTCACTAAATACAGTTTTCGCTCGCGCTTCGCGTTCGTATTGCATGTTTGATGTGATAGGCCTACATGAGATTCTTCCTCAATAGGCTGATATGGAGCTTAAAATATCAAGTTTTGAAGTCAATATACAAAACATATTTCAGCTCCAACATCGAGTTTTCATTTTGTTTGATTTATAAATTAATTTTCAAAAAGTGCTCTTTAAAATGTCTGTTTTATTGTCTCAGTATCAACATTTTCAGCTCGCGCTGCGCGAGGTACCTATTTTCTTCGTGTACAGTATTCCATAAAAGTTCTCAAAATATCACTTTTCAGGTTTGCGTGCTCGCTTTTTGATTGGTGAGTAATGTATACCTCAATTATTTCCTCTGTAATAATAAGCAATTCTATAAAACAAACTACTTAAATTCCCCTTTTCATGACATCGGGATTTGCGCTCTCATTAATTTGTTAAAACTATATTAGGGCGATTCCACACTAGAACTTCAAAAATATCAAAAATGTCAACATGCTTTCAATAAGTCATAAGTAGTGTGATATTTTACTATGATACCTAAATTTTATGAAAATTATGAGTTTTAGCCAAAAGTGAAGTCAGACATAGTTTTTTTTGGGGGAAACAATGGAATTTTCTATTTTCAATAATTTTGCTGATTAAATATTCAAGTACAAACACTGCCTGAAACCATTATTGGCAAAGCACGAGAAGATTGAAAATATTGCAGGTCAATGGAATCATCTATCATTGGTGGTTCTAAATAATATCTACAACATTTTCATGATCCATAATAGGGGCAGCCCTGATTTTTCCGAACCTATTTTTGGCAATGTCCTGTACGACACATGAAAATGCAAAAGTTTTTCCTACACTTTTATATTTGATGATGCAATCTTACAATATCAGTCTCTCTGTCTTTGACCAATGGGTTATCGAATCATCCTATCAGAATCTAATTACTGCCCTTCATGTTTCAATAATTGTCCTATTAAAAGTTGTCCCGTACGACACACAATATATACTGCATTTCATTGCAGGATTTGGATTCAGAAACTATAAACAGTAGGCCTATTTTAATTTAAGTAATTGATTTGACATTAAGTGAACTGAATAGGTATTTTTTTTAATCTCCATAGAACATGAAATACAAGATTCTAACCATTTTAATTGACTTCAGGTAGGCCTATTCTTTTGTGAATCCCTTCAGCTAAACTGGTGATTTTCACTGGTCAGAGCTGGTTAATTTCTTTGTCATTGAGCATGAAAAGAAAACCTTTAAAATTAATTTACCCTAGCATGGAAGATGATTTCCTCTTGCATGCTATTGTGAAATTATCATAAGATGTAAAAAAAAATATATATATATTTACGTATCAATCATCTATTTGGACCTCCCTTGATGATCACTAACTGTTTCATATACAGTATTGAAACTCCTTACTTTTTTCAAGTTGTTAAAAAAATATACAGTATTGAAACTCCTTACTTTTTTGCAAGTTGTTAAAAAAAGACAAACCACATGGTTTCATGAAATGCAGAAAAGTTTAAAAAAGTAAAATTTTGCATTTCTTTAGAAAAAATATATTTTGTGGAATTACAAGTGACAGTTGTGACATATAAACATTTTATATGAAAATCATAACATTTTAGCCCCATAATTTATACACTGTTATACAAACACAGTTTCATTCATTCATGGTTTAAATAGTGTATAAGAAATCATCACTTAATTCACTATAAAATTTAACTTCACACAAAACTTCAAATTTTTTAGCTCTTAAAAATTATGTGAACCATTATACATTTCCCATCATGACAACATGATGATATATTGCTCCCAATTGTATATATAACGGATAGAATGAGGTTACTTAATTATATCGTCCTGAATGACTACTTATTAAGGCTTTTCATTAAAGAGGAAGAATTTAGGGGCAATGCTCCCTTTCTGATAGATAAAAAGTTCATTGTATTATACAGGCTGAAGTACAACACGCAAGTGCCTGTACAACACACAAGTGTCCCGTACGACACACAAGTGTCCCGTACGACACAGTATTTTGTTTTATGATATATTGACAGAAATATTCAGCCAATATCGGTTCCTAACATAATAAATGTCTTTAGTTTGATAGGATTGTCATTTTCATCAGCCAAATAAAGTGATTGAAGAAGTAAAAGAGACATAAAGTAAGAAAGTTTGGCTTCAATTTAGAGATGTCCGTACGACACATTTTGAGTGTCCCGTACGCCAAAATGTTCTCCAAAATTTAAATTTGCTTTATTCATTAATGTTGATTTTGGAAACTTTTGTGTATATTTGTGTTCTTGGGTAATTGAATATCAATTTGGGTTTAGTTTTTGTTAAAAATTTCTGTGAAACTCACAGACTTTTGAGTACAAACGTTTCCGAAAAAGGCATTTTTCTGCGTCCGTACGACACATTACTATTTTAAATCTCTATTATACGTATTGTGAATTCAAGTCATATTAAGTGTTGGTCCTTCTAACACATCGGTAGTACTTGATGATCATCTTTAGTTACTGGAATATTTTTTTGTTTTTCTTGTTGAAAAACTGTCAAATGTTCTCCAAATGTCCCGTACGACACGTATGGAATCGCCCATTAACCCATGCATCCTATTCATAATTACAAAAGTGCTTAAAATGTCCAATTTTCAGGAATTAATATCAACAAATTTCGAGTTGTCATGAGGCTTATTAGATTAATAAATACAAAAATAACATTTTCATGAATTCCTAATAATTAGATTGTCCTTTTATCCGAATGGAATATCTCGCGCTTAGAAAGAGGAATAGAAGAAAGTCATTATTTTCATATGATGACAAAATGTCCTTAGAATGTCCAGGTCCTAGATCAAATATAAAAATAATAAAAATATCAGCTTGCGCTTCGCGCTCACATCATTTATTAAGAGCGATCCATAATATCCATTTCACAATTTTCCTACATAGTGCTTGAATTAGTGCTTAAATTGACCCTTTTTCAGATAGGAATATCAAATATTTTCAGCTCGCGCTTCGCGATCACATTATCGATTTCAATGATAAAAAATATATTTAGAATGCCCAGATCAAAACTTAAACACACGCACGCATGTTTATTGAGATACACAGCTTTTTCTTTATTCAAAACGTGCTTAAATTATCAATTTTCAGACTAAAATGTTCTGCTCGCGCTTCGCGCTCACATTATTGATTTAGGATACCCAATTACCCATTCTTTTCATGATTTACAAAACATGAATAGAGTGACCCTTTTTTAGGTCTAAATCTCAATCTTTCCGCTCACGCTTCGCGCTCGCATTGTTTAGTTATATGCCTATCCTGCCAATGATTATAAAATATGCATAGAATTTCCATTTTTGGGGATGGAATGTAACAATTTTCAGCTTGCGCTTCGCGCTCGCTTTATTTGATTATTGAATATGTATCGCTTAATGGTTAACTACAAAAAATCCTCAACAAGTCCGTTTTCGATGAGTTATACGCATTTTGTTCAGGATCACAAACATTGCCCAGAATGTTAGATTTTAAGGACAAGATACATGAAATTTCCAACAACAAAAATAGCTCGCGCTCGCACTATTTAAATATGGCTTATGAGATTACTATGTTTTATAAGAATAAAGCGGCCGATCGGGGAAAATATGGGTGACAATTTTTTCGCCCCCCCCCCCTTATTGGCGAAAGCTGGATCCGCCCCTGAATTTAGGCATACTTCACCACCCCCAGCCAAGAAATCGTTCCCATGGCCCTGGATAATTCCTTATGTAATGAGAGTGTCTCAGCCAGCAAAACGATCTCGCTTTCCCAAAACGATTCATGCACTCGTTTAACCCCGTCAACATACCAGCATAATCAGGGAGAAACATTACTCATGCCCATCTGGGACGGTGGAGCATGTGGATGAAAATACATCTGTTTTTGGATAACATGCAGGATGTGCTTGCTCGTGCTCGCGTAGAGCCCTTGGCGGGTTTCGGCTAGAAATATACAGGATAGTTCAGGCAGTTAAGGTTGACAAAAACAGCCTCTGTTTAAAAGAATTACACAGTCAATCTTCTACATGTATTTCTTCAATGGTAAGTTAACCTTGACAGTAAGTTTATTTCGACTTCAACAAAATAGAGAAAATATCGGGGAAGTTGGGGAAAGTTTAGCATGTAATCTACGGGGAGGCTGCAGCTTTTGTCTCTGTCTTTGCGAGTCTGATGCTGCTACACGAAACGTCAGCAAAACATCCGATGCTGAAGACTTCGCACTGTACGTGGCTGCTAACATTAAATGTGAAATCTCGTCAAACGTTCACTGATATTGTTCTGTTATGTTTCTGTTGGCATTGCCCCCCCCCCGATTTCAGATCACATCACCTATAAATCCACAGGCATGGTGAAATCTGACACCGCCAAGGCATTGGCAAAGCCTCAGTAATGTGTGTGCTCGAGTATCAACAGTTAGTATCAATATTGGGAACACATGAGTAATTCAAACTCCCATTCATTTACGTGTTAAATCGTTAAATCACAGCTCATCGAAAACACATCCTGGTGGGTGTTTCATAAAGCTGTTCGTAAGATACGAATTACTTTACGCACGACTGGTGATCCTTTTTTGTGCTATGCGACATCCCTATGTAATTGAGTTATGACCTAAGAACAGGTTCCAGTCGTGCGTAAAGTCGTTCGTAACTTTACGAACAGCTTTATGAAACACCCACCAGGTTAAACTAAAATTATATAAGACTAAGCATAATTTCAGTAACTGGGCGTTGTGGTGTGCACCTGAAATCCAAGCAGCATGGGTAGTTTCGAACTGATACAGAGGTTCGAAGTTCGAGTCTGGTCACATCTATCGGATGGTGACGTTAAATGACAAGTCCGACCAAACAAAAAGAGTTGATTTGAATAATTGGGAAAAAATCCAACAAACATAACGCTGAAAATTTTATCAAAATTGGATGTAACATGTGGAAGAAATGGCGTTAAAGTTTTGCTTAATTTTACAAAACAGTTGTATGCACATCCTGAGCTGTATGCAAATGAGGGACTGATGACACTATTTACCCCACCATATTTTTAAATTTCATACATGGAATAGGAATTATTTTAATTTTCTCCTCATGGTCATGTGACACAAAGTTAATTCCTTCCTGAAGATGTAGAATTGCCATTGTAATAATTTGCGGTTCAGTCAAATTTGTCATTGTCAAATCTGTAAAAATTGTAACATTCAAACAATAAATAACACATGAAATAGCAAGTGAGGGTCATCATCGAGTATCTCACTATAATATCATTGAAATGTGAATAAAACTATTTGGGAAAATTGAGCAAAACTTTAAAATGTCTTATCTTTGTTATTTTACATCCCATTTTGACATTTTCAGCATCATGCTTTTTCATTTTTCTTTATTGATTCAAATCAACACTTTTTCTGGGATGGACTTCTTGATACACGTCTGTAAAAACCCAAACACACACACACACTCTCTCCCACACACATTGCACACGGATTTTCTTTTCTTTTTTTAATGCTTTTTAGCCTTTATTCAGATAATATCACATTTTTCATACATACTGGGGTAATAAATAAAATATACAAAACAAAGTGAAGTACATGTATGCAGCAATATAACAAATGAAATATTATACATTATGATAAACATTTTTTAACAAAGATTATCACAACCCATAATACAAACAGAGAAAACAGTTATTTTCACTTGTATTTACTGTATAATAATGCGGTATTGTATGATGAAAAAAATCCAAACATAAAGATATTTTAAATTCTGAACGAATAATAAAATTGGTATATATAATACTTTGTTTAATAAAGATGTGAATAGGCTATCCCATAATAAAAATGTATATATTTATATCTCCATATTTTGTAAGACAATACAACATAGAAAGATGAAAGATGGTCGAGTAATAGCAAAAATAACAACCAACAATGGCAAACCGATGAATAAAGTAATCCGTAACGAAAGTGACCTCCGATTCTCATAAACATTTAAATGACATAAAATGAATTATCATCATTTCATTATATAGCTGACAAATAAGCGGAACTCCTATGTTTTGTTTTTCAGCTCCTTCATTGATAATATGGACCGCCTATTTTCTGTTAGGAAGACTTTCTTTGATTGTTTGATTCATCAAATTTTATTATATACAATCTTTTAAGATTTTTTCTGTGTATTTTTTGTGTAATTTATGTTTACATGGTATTACTTTTTTTATCAACAACTTTTGAGTTTGTATCACCTGTTTATGGTCAAGTATCCGTGTAGTAAATGTAATAAACCAGTAAAGAGTAACCAACAGGCCCTTTTATGTACCTCATGTGAAAAATGGGCACATATAGTGTGCGAGGGAATTCACAAATCCAAATATGATGATTTAAACGAAACTTTCGAAAACTGGCAGTGTACCGTGTGTATTTTGAAACAATTTCCCTTTTGGGATCAGGAATGTATTCCGTCTGTAGAAAATTACGTTATGAATTGTTCTCATTTTCCAAATAATACCCAAGTTGAAGATCATGCATACAATATACTTACTGATTTTCCAAATGATAAAGGCATTAAAGTTAGCTCATCTAAACATCAGAAGTTTGAGAAATAAAATTACAGATGTGCAGCAATTTCTTATGTCAAATCCTTTTGATATTTTAGGACTATCAGAAACATGGTTGAACGATGATTGTTCAAACAATATAATATCCATTGATGGTTATAAGATTGAAAGGAAAGACAGGGAAAGTTCTGGTGGGGGTGTAGGATGTTACATCAGTGAGAAATTTAATTACATGAGAAGAATAGATCTAGAAACCAAAGAAGCCTAGAAGCAAATGTTGAAAAAGTAATATCATTATCAAATTATATCATTTTGATGGGTGATTTCAATTGCAACATGAGTAATAATAATGCGTTGTCTAAAACAATTAAGGATATTTGTCATACTTATCAGCTTAACCAGTTAATTAATGACCCCACACGAGTTACACCTCACAGTAGCACAATCATCGATTTAATACTTACCTCAAATTCGATTGAAAGTGTTAAGTCGGGTGTAATCTCTATTGGTTTTAGTGACCACTGTTTGACTTTTGTAGTAGTGAAAGGCAAGCACACAATGTTTCATTCTAAAATAAGTAAATTTAGGTCTTTTCGCAACTTTGATGAAAACAGATTTCGAGATGACTTGAAAAATCAAAACTGGAATGATTTCAATAACGAAAACGTTCAAGTTGACGAACTGTGGTCACATTTCAAATCTTTGTTTACTACTGTACGTGATAAACATGCACCTTTTATTTCTGTCAGAAGAAAAAGAAATGGAATACCTTGGATTACAAATGAATACATAAATTTGGCACGTGACCGTGATTTCTTTAAGAAAAAGTTCTAAAAAACGAAAAGTGATTATTATTGGAAAAAGTTTAAGTACTATCGAAACAGAGCAAATAATTTGAATAAATTTCTTAAAAAAGAATATTACCGGAATAAGTTTTCAGAATGTGGAAATGATTTGAATAAAAATTGGAAAGTTCTCAAAGGGCTTTTACCATCACAGAAACAGGAAATAAACAACACAATCCTGATTGATGAAGAAATGATATCTGACAAAGTAAAGGTGGCAGGTTTACTGAATGAAGCTTTTAATAAAGTAGGCTCAAACCTACAAACAAGCTCAAGTTCCAACACAGTAGACGGTGCTTTTAACGATTTACACACGTTAACTCAAACTAATTATTCTTTTGAATTTCAAGAAATTAAATCTGAATTTGTCAAAAACGAACTACGCAATATTGATTGTAAAAAGGCTATAGGAATGGACGGTCTACATCCTAAGTTACTAAAAGTATCTGCTGATATAATTGCGGAACCACTTTCTAAATTGTTGAACTTATCACTAAAAACTTCTCAATTTCCATCTGATTTCAAAGTCGCAAAAATCACGCCAATTCACAAGGGTGGCTCGCTCAGTGTTGACAATTTCAGGCCCATTTCAATACTGCCCTCTATGTCAAAAATCCTTGAGAAAGCAGTACACAAACAATTGTATTCGTATCTTAACCAAAATAGTTTATTATCGGAACGTCAATCTGGATTCAGACCACTCCATTCCACAGCCACGTGCCTTACAGAAATTAATGACTACCTGTTTGAAAATATGAATCATGGTCAGATTACGGGAGCTATATTTTATGATCTAAAAAAGGCATTTGACGTAATTCCACACGAAATAATACTTGATAAACTAATGTGTTAATATAGATGATTATTGTAGTGAGTTTTTAACTGTGAAATCAGGGGTGCCCCAGGGGTCAATCCTTGGCCCCTTGATCTTGTGTCTATATATTAACGATATTAACAACTTAAGAATTCATACAAATTCCAAGATTTCACTTTATGCAGATGATACCGTTATTTTTAACAATTCTCATAACTTTTCTGAAGTTCAATTGAATTTACAAAATGACTTTGATTTAATATGCAAGTGGTTTGATATTAATAAGATGTATATTCATCCACAGAAAACCATGGTCATGCCTTTCGGCACTAAAAGAAAGCTAGATAATCACCAATTCAAGATCAAATTATACGATAACTACTTGCAGTGTGTTGATAAAATGAAATATCTTGGGGTTATACTCGACTCGCAACTGACCTGGTCTGACCATGTAAGATATATATGTAATAAAATATCACGTACAATTGGATGTATTCGCCGCATAAAGCAATTAATACCCCATAAAACTCTTGTAACCTTACATTTTGCTTTAATTTTACCACATATTGATTATTGCTGCACTGCATGGGGAAGTTGTTCAAAAACAAATCTTTCCAAACTACAAAAATTACAAAATAGATATGCAAGATTAATATTAAATAAGGATTATAACACACCGCAGTGTACACTTCTTACAACCCTAAATTGGCAATCCGTTGAACAAAGACTTAAATATCACTACTGTTTATTAGTATTTAAAATAATTAATGTAAAAGCCCCTAACTATTTAAAATCGCTTATTACTTATCGCACCTTTAAATATTGTACCCGCTATGCACTAAATTCTCTCCTCGACATTCCATTCCCCAAAACTGAATTCAAAAGAAAGTCATTCTCTTATAAAGCAAGCTCCCTATATAATAAACTCCCATTTTCAGTTCAATCCACAAATTCTATAAATTCTTTTAAACGAGGTTACCTATTGGCCAAACATTTATTATAACAAAGTATCTTCTAGTATTCTTTCCTTTTTGTTTATTTGTTTTCTTTTTTATATTTATTTTATAGATTATAACTTTTTATATTGATTTTCACTTGTATTTATATATATTATCATGTTTATGTTCTATTTTATGTTTGTAAAGGGGGAGGGCTTCGTTGTAAAGCAGTTTTATAACTGAACCGAACTACCCTCCACCTTATTTTATCATTTGTTATAAATAAAACATGAATAAATAAATAAATAAATAAATACTCATGAGTACCCGAGCGCCATCTCTCGGCGCTTTCCTACTTCCTTTAACAAGAGTGATTTGAACAATTATAGTGATAAGATATTTATATTGTTATTATTTTCATATAGTATGTGTATAAAAGACCCATTGATTTATTATCATCACTATACTATTATTATGATTAATGATATTTTTGTTGTTTTTAAGATAATTATAATCATTCAAGTGACAAATAACTAACTAAATGAATAAACAAATGCAGTTCATCCCTCAAACTTTTTCTTACAAATAACAAACTAATGAATGTTAAAAAGCATCTGATTTTGTACCGTTAAAAAACGTTGGATGACCGTAACACTCTTTACACAAATACCTATATAAAAATCGAAATCCACATTTTTTTTTTGTAAATCATAAACGAATAGTCTCGTCTCGAGTTCAGTTGAACTAAAATAGAGTAGTATCCATCTTTTTTTAAGATCTTGACTATCCTGACTCGAAAGCTCTTTCATGATTATGGAGTACCTACGCTCGTAAAAAAACATGGTTCCAGAAGTAAAAAAAAATACACAACTCTAGATTCTCTGGCCCGTATTCTGAAATCGGGTTTAAATTAAACCCTGGTTTAAAGATGTTGTTTAACTCTTGAGAGCCAATTGGAGCAAAAATCCCCGACAGTACACATTCATTTTATCAACTCATATGGTATTTAAATTGTTCATAATTGTCTGGGAATGATAACTGAAGTATTTTTTTTTATTGTGAAAACAAAAGGAGACGAAAGAGTAAACATTAGAAATATACATATAAAGATTTTTTTTTTGGCTGCCTATGATTTTAGCACAGAGTTAGACCGTGGTCTAAGTTGAACCTGACTTGAGAATACGGACTGACTTCAGAATACGGACCTCTGTGTAAAGTTGATGCAAATACACTGTAAAAATTCACCATGAAACATCTGTGTTACCCATTATTGCACCAAGCAAACACGATAAGCAGGTTTATTTCCAATTCTTCTAATGCCAATTCGTCCAATTGCCAACTCGTCAACTGTCATTTGGTCTTCCGTCAGTTTGTCTACTATCCACACGGTCTTATTTCTAATTCATCAACTCATCATTTCGTCTAATAATTTGTTGGTCCAATCGCCATTTAGTCCATACACCATTTGGTCTAAATGGACTAAGAGTTAATTGGGCAAAATGAATGAAAATAAAATGGATATCCGACCAACTGGTTAGGAGACGAAATGGTGATTAGACGAAGTGATTAGACGGAGTGATGATTTTACTAAATCGTTATTGGAACAAATGGTTGTTAGACGAAATGCTGATGGACGGAATGGCATTAGCCTAAATGAAAGTAGACCATGTGGTGAGTGGACGTGTTGGCACTAGACGAACTGGCAATTTACCGACAAGCATGATTATTTTTACCCAGTGATTGATAATTCTGTATTCAATATTTCTATAGGGTACACGCTTTCCCGTTTGTTGTAATACTCTGCAGATGCATGTGGACTTCCAGCTGATGCAACATGGTATCGAAGGGCATGCGGCAATTTGTCATCTTCACATTTGTTGTGGGGTCATTTCTTCTTGCCTTCATAACAATAATGCAATTTTCAACAACCGTTAACCAACACACCGAGCCTTTCCCTCTAAACCACAT
The DNA here is from genome assembly GCF_037042905.1 of Lytechinus pictus. Lineage (NCBI taxonomy): Eukaryota > Metazoa > Echinodermata > Echinoidea > Temnopleuroida > Toxopneustidae > Lytechinus > Lytechinus pictus. Next base: position 5,848,343 of record NC_087259.1, read on the forward strand.
TCCACCATCAAGACTATTTATGGTAAGTCACAAACAGTCTCAATGAAAGCCGTGTTCATGAAATTCTGCTTTCATTGATTTTAGATAAATATTTTTACAGCAGTCGCACCGACAACCCTCCCCGGGGGGAGGGAGGGGGCACGTCCTTTGACGAGTGGGTACCAGACGCGAACATGGGATTTCGAAAAGCACCCTAAACAAGTATTTTTCCATATCATGAAAATGCACTCCTTAACAAGTATGGACATGTGAAACCCTACCCTTATCAAGTATTGGAAATAAAACGGTAGGCATACCCTTTGTTACGATATCAGTATTGATATCTAAGCACTTCATCCACCTCCCGCAAAATGGACACCATGCCTGTTGATTGACCCGCCTGGCCTGTATAATAAAACTGTATCATACATATTACTATCAAAGTCTCCACCAGAGTCCTTTGTATTGGATCATGGTGGAAGCTGAAACTAGTGGTCGCGATCGAAATGACAAAGGAACCAGCTACTATTGGGAAGTAACTAACCCAGCTGGCACAGCCACGGGTGCCCGCTCGCCCCGGCTATCGCATCGCTACTGTACGTGAATACCGTACTGTGCATACCCTATGCACTGTCACAGCAAACCAAACCGTGTTGTGTGAAGGAGCGAGATGCCAACGGTGACTGTAAACAATCAAATAAAGCCTGAATAAGTTATAATTGTGTTCAATCACTGACACAGAAGTCTGCAACAGAAGATCAACATGCACTAAAAGTTGATAAAACCTAAATTACTTCATTTTCTGGACTGGAGTGTGAACAATGAATTGATACTTTCCTAATATTAATTGTAAATCTGGAGTGTGAGAAGTGAGTGGGAGTGACCAGCATTTTCACTGCATGAAACACCTAATGACATTCACACAGGGCTGTGAGTGCGTTACAGGTATCATCACCAGTCGACCTGTGACTGTAAGGAGCGTTCACACGTGGATATGATCAGACATTAATATCTACACTCATTCGTTTAAATACCTAATACGTACAGCGAACAAACACAATGAGTAGTGGAAAATATCCAGAAATGAACTGGGAGGCAACAGACCTACCCGAAGAGTTCCAGCTTTTAAGACAATAGGCGGTGCTGCACCATCCCGAGTTTGCCCAATCTCGAGATTTTAGCCCGATCGGCCCTCTTCGCGATTAATGTCGAGATTCAAGAAACCCTGTCTCCACCATCGCAAGAAGAGCAATTCCTGCTCGAGCGAGGCATCGATGCACTATGGTCTGACGCCGTGAATAAATAATCCCGAGTGTGTCTGCACCTACGAATTAGCGCGATAAATCGTGAAATAGCGCGCTATTTTGCAAATAATCCCAAGTTGACTTGGGATTGCAATCTCGAGATTAATCCTACGAACTAGCGCGATAATTGCGTCTCCATTGAAAATAATGTAGAGATTGTTCAGATCGGGATAATTTGCCGCATCAAAAATAGCGCGCTAATTTGAAAACTCGGGATGGTGCAGACGGCCCTAAAGAATGGAGCTGATTCTAGCAGACCAAGACATAACTGATCAGAGAAAAGTGGCTATAAAATCAAGATTGCTGTAGGCAATGAAGGCTTGCGTCGAATCAATGCATCGGGGCTATCAGAGACCGATAAAGAAAAACCGCAAGAGCTATGGAGACTATAGGGCCGTCTGCACCATCCCGAGTTTTCAAATAAGCTCGCTATTTCTGATCCGGCAAATTATCCCGATCTGAACGATCTCGAGATTATTTGCAATGGAGACGCAATTATCGCGCTTGTTCGTAGGATTAATCTCGAGATTGCAATCCCAAGTCAACTTGGGGTTTTTGCAAAATAGCGCGCTATTTTACGAATTATCGCGCTAATTCGTAGGTGCAGACGCACTCGGGATTATTAATTCACGGCGTCAGACCTTAATGCATCGATGCCTCGCTCGAGCAGGAATCGCTCTTATTGCGATGGCGGAGACGGGGTTTCTTGAATCTCGAGATTAATCGCGAAGAGGGCCGATCGGGCTAAAATCTCGAGATTTAGCAAACTCGGGATGGTGCAGCATAGAGGCATAGTTAAAGGTCAATATCAATTTTCGCATACAACGCATAGAGCTAATGCGGTACAGGCAGAAACCAGATGAAACGATCGATGAATTCGTAATCAGGTATAGGGACAAAGCCAAACATTGCGATTTCGAGGAAGCTGAGTTAAATGAGCGAATCATGGAGCTAGTGATTGCGTCAACTCCAAGTCTCGAATTCCAAAAGTCATTGCTAGATCAACCGAAAGGTTACAAGGTCGAATAAATTTTGGTAGAAGGTCGTAAATATGAGGCAGTCGCTGCGAGCCGACAATGTCTTGAGACACTAGACCCTAAACAGAATATCGATTCGTTCAAGCGTAACCAGGGACGAAAAACGTGTGGTAACTGCGGACGTTTCCACAAACCTCGTCAGTGCCCTGCGTATGACGATGAGTGCCGTGCCTGTGGCACCAAGGGCCATTGGGCCAAATTCTGTCGTAAATCGAAAAATGATCGTAGTCGTAAACAGAATCGTAGATCAGATGACCGAAGATCCGACACGGTATCTGATGATCGTAAACCAAAACAAAACAAATCACGATCAAAGTCGAAAAGTCGGAGGAGTAAACCGATAAGCGAAATGGACATAACACATGATACTACCACATATCATGATCATTATCAATCTACAGATAGTCCATTCAACGTAGCACAATTCGACACCATACACACTAATGGACCACACACAGTTGTAAATCTAGAAGGTACTGTAGCATTTGCTAACATTGACATAATGTGCCCACAGAGAGTAGGTCAACATAAGCTTTACCTAAAAGTGGACTCGGGGGCAAGTGCTAACACTATCACCGTACGTACCGCCAAAGCAATATACGGTCCAAAGTGGGAATCAGTAGTGAAACAAACAACAGTAAAACTTGTAGCTTACGGAGAGACACCAATTCCATGTAAGGGTACACTAGACATAAAGTGTAGATACAAGAGTACAAAATGGTCAACACAGACATTCTATGTAGCAGATGTCAAGGGTCCGGCGATCATAGGGTTGTTAGGTTGCACTGACCTTGGAATTATCACAATCCACTCAATGCACAACAAAGCACCTACACCCAATCCTAAACCTAAACAAACACCTATCACAAGTGTAAGGGATCTCAAACAAGCATATCCGAATCAGTTTGACGCTATTGGTAGTTTCCGGGGGAAGGCGATGCTTCATGTCAAGGACGACGCTAAACCTTCCATAGACGCACCCCGCAAGTGCAGCGTACACTTGAAAGACAAAATCAAGGCGGAACTGGACAATATGGAGCAGCAAGGAGTCATCAGAAAAATCGAGTACCACACCGATCGGTGCAGCTCCATGACCACTGTTGTGAAGAAAGATGGATCCATCAGGATTTGTCTTGACCCCAGGAGGTAAAATGATGCCTTGAAGAGATGCCCGCACACGTTACCAACCTGGAAGAGGTCGAACCTGTCTTCGCAGGAGCCCAGTACTTCTCTAAGTTAGACGCGAAGGCTGGTTACTGGTCGGTTCACCTATCAGAGGAGTGCCAGGATCTCACCACATTCCGTACACCATTTGGAAGGTACTGCTTCCAAAGACTACCGTTTGGGTTATGTACTAGTCAGGATATCTTCCAGCAGCAAATGGATATGATCGTCCAAAATGTTCCAGGCTGCATATGCATCGCAGATGACATAGCGATCGTAGGAAGAACTAAGGAGGAACACGATAAGAATCTCTACTTACTCATGGAGACAGCAAAGCAAGAAGGCTTAGTGTTCAACAGCTCCAAGTGTGCTATCAAGAAGAAAGTCATCAACTTCTTTGGTTCCAAGTACACCAGATCAGGTATCTACCCAGATCCGAGCAAGATAGAAGCTATCACATCAATGCCATCACCCAAGGACAAGGAAGATGTTCAGAGATGCCTAGGATTATTCACATACCTAGCAGCATACATTCCTAACTTCTCAGAGAAGTCAGCGCCACTTCGAGAACTTCTACACAAGAAAGTACCATTCATCTGGGACGATGATCATGAACATTCCTTGAACAGCCTGAAACGTGCAGTATCATCAGGTGCATGTCTACAATTCTATGACCCAAAGAAAGATACAACTCTTGAGGTAGATGCATCGATGAAAGGGCTTGGAGCATGCCTGCTCCAGGAAGGCAAACCAGTTGCATTTGCATCAAGAAGTCTTTCCACTGCACAGTCCAACTATTCCAACATACAGAGGGAAATCTTAGCCCTAGTGTTTGGTATCAACCGCTTCCATACATATCTGTTCGGGAAGGAATTCACCGTCATAACAGATCACAGACCATTGGAGATGATATGGAAGAAACCTCTTAGATGTGCACCACCACGTCTACAGAGATTGCTTATTAAAGTCCAAGGATACCGATGTCAAGTCAAGTATCGACCAGGAAAAGACATGATTCTTTCCGATACCTTGAGCCGACTTCCTATTAAATCCAAAGGAAGCACGCGATGTTCCGCTAGATGTCAGAGTGGAATCCATCTGCTCTGAAGCCGAAGATTCGCACCAGATTGACTTGATATTCTTCGGACAACACAAGATAACAGAGCTTCAGAGAGAAACGGCTAATGATCCCGTTCTCAGATCACTATGGCAAATAGTCACTCAGGGATGGCCTGAGACCATCCTTGCCGACATCCCTTCGTCAATTTTGGTATTACGGAGATGAAATCGGAGTATCACACGGAGTACTCTTGAAGGGAAGTCAAGTCATCATACCGAAGACACTAAGGAATGACATCCTTAGACAGCGTCACCTAGGACACATGAGAATCGAAAGCACGAGGCGACTTGCTCTTGAGACAGTGTTCTGGCCAAACATCAACAAGGACATTGATCAGTTGATAAAGCAGTGTGAAACATGCCAGAAACACCAAGCAAGACAGCAGAAAGAGCCACTGCATCCCCATGATGTGCCACCAGCACCATGGACCAGACTGGGAACCGACTTGTTCATGCTCAATAGACAAGAGTATCTACTCGTCACTGATTACTATTCCAAGTATCCGATCATTGCTAAGCTAACCGATACATTCAGTGCAGCTATAGCATGAGAGATGACGGGAATCTTCATTCTATTCGGTCCGCCAGAAGAGATTAGCTGGTTTTCGCCCAGCGTCGTACGACGTAGAACGTAAGGGTCGTGTGCAAAAATTGCCAACTTCCATGGAAACAGAGGCCCAAGCGATCTTGAGCTCAAATCACGGACGGTTCTTCCGCAAATTAGCGGGCGTCCGCATTAGAACGTAGGATTTGTCAACAGCCGTCAACAGCCAATCAGATCGCTTGTAGAGCGAGCAAGCTGAGCTGAGCCGCGCCGACAGCCAGTTCATAGAGCGCGGGCGCGGGATTTTCCCTAGTAGTGGTGACGTCATGCAGTCTACGTACTTCCGGTCGATCCGGCCGCGATCAGCGATTTGCGAAACTGCTTACAAGCGAGAGTTGAGCGCGACGGACGCACGAACCAAGAGATCGTTCTACGTCGTTGATAGCGTCGTACGACGCTGGGCGAAAACACACTATTGTGTCCGACAACGGTCCACAATTTGTCGGGAAACCATTCCAAGACATGTGCAAGAAGTGGAATATCAAGCACATCACTTCTTCACCGCACTATCCAAGATCCAACGGATTAGCTGAGAGAATGGATCGTACAATCAAGAATACGTTGACGAAGTGTTCTCAGACTAACCAAGACAGTCAACTAGCCATGATGCACCTGAGAGCAACACCAGTTGACAATAACTTGAGATCACCAGCAGAGATGTTGTTTGGAAGACCCATCAGAACCACATTGCCAAGTCACTATCTTTCGAGAGGTTCTGCTGCCACCGAGTTTCTGTTGAATAGGCAAGACAAAATGAAGGAAGTGCATGATCGACATGCAAGTTCTCTTCTGCCACCACTGCATGTAGTCACAGCCAGTGAGGGTTCTGCATCCAAGAGACAACACTTGGATACCAGCCAAGGTATCCAAGGTCTGCGAAGAACCTCGATCCTACGAAATTTCAACGCCGAACGGAGGAATCTTGAGGAGAAATAGATCTCACTTGAGGGAAGTTCCATCCAGATTCGACGAAGACCACACCACAGAAACTCAACCAGAGGAAAATAACGTCCAACGAACACCAATGTCCAACTCTAACGCTAATCAATCTCAACAGACATACTTGTTTGAAGATTGAACATTATGAACACTTTAAACTCTCAAACAAAGAAGAGAAAAGAAGAAAGAAGAACAACACTGAAGACATTAGTGTAGTTTAAAATTTTATTATATGCATGTATAAGCATTGTACATTATTTTTGGGTATGTCAAGATAGTGTTTACGAAATTATCAAAAAGACACTATAGCCAAAACTTTTTGTTTGGAAAAATTGATTCAGGATCAATCCGGTTGATATCCAAATTATCTTCAGTTTTGCACAAGATTGGAGTTATGTAAATTGAAGATGCATACAGTTTATCACAAATTGATATTATTCTCACAAACCAAACAATTTCTATATTATCATCTGATATATCATAACTAAGCCAAATTACCAAAATTTGCAGACTACCAAAAGTATTGTTTGAAAACAATATCATTGAAATTTGAAATTCTCAATCTTATCAGAAGAAGGGGGATGTTACGATATCAGTATTGATATCTAAGCACTTCATACACCTCCCGCAACATGGATACCATGCCTGTTGATTGACCTGCCTGGCCTGTATAATAATACTGTATCATACGTTCACTACCAAATTCTCCACCAGAGTCCTTTGTATTGGATCACCCTTGACAAGTATTCCCTGAATTGACCGCCTAAACAAGTATACCGATATTTTAAATGTCACGGACATGATCATGGACGCCTGGCTTTACCTTTACTTACATTGGGTTACATTCTGTGTTAGGCCATAGACACAAGTTCAGATGAACAAATATTTTTCACCAATTTTTTTTATTGAAATATTTTGTTAAAGAACAAGTCCACCCCAACAAAAGGTTGATATGAATAAAAGAGAAAAATCCAAAAGCATAACACTGAATGAAAATTTCATCAAAATCGGATGTGAAATAAGAAAGTTGTGACATTTTAAAATTTCTCTTTATTTCACAAAACAGTTATATGCACATGTCGATGCACTGGTCGATATGCAAATGAGGAGACCGATGGCGTCATCCACTCACTATTTCTGTTGCTTTTTTATGAAAATGAAAAAAATGAAAATCCATAATTATTGTTTGAAATAGACATGAAATGAAATACTCCGAAAATTTGCTTTGCCCAATTGATCGTGGGCCCGGCAGCCGCTGTGCAGCGCCAGATCGACGAGGCTCTATCCCTTAATCGTTGAACACCAAACAGAGTAGTAGCAACTCCCATCTTTTAACGTCTTTTGGTCTGACGCGGCCGGGGTTTGAACCCCCGACCTCCCGGTTGTGAGACGGACGCTCTACCAACTGAGCCAACACACCGGTTATTATATGAAATATTAAATATTCTGATTTTCTCCTCATTGTCAAGGGAAACAACAATTAATTTATCCCTGAACATGTGGAATTAGCATTGTTTAATACTATATGGTTCAGTCAAGTTGGTCCTTATTGTCAAATATCTAAAAAATAAAATAGTGTATTATTCAAACAATAAAAAACAAAATAAATAAAATAGTGCGTGATTGACATCATCGACACTGAGTTGTGCAACTGAGTTGTGCATATCACTGTTTTGTGAAAAATAAGCGAAACTTCAAAATGCCATAACTTTTTTATTTTACATCCGATTTTGATGAAATTTTCAGCGTTATGTTTGTTTCATTTTTCTCTATTTATTCAAATCCACATTTTTCTGGAATGGACTTGACCTTTAATGTTTCGTCTTATGTTTATATAGTTTTGGCATTAAACGTAGTTAATAGTAATGGTATTAATTCTATTGTTTATGTAAGCGATTAATTCATTAGGGTTTTTTAAAGTTTTTTGCACTAATAGGTCCTTCAACGCTGGATTGCAGAAAGCAGCTATCAACATGGCCGATGAAAAAAAATCATGTTAGGTTCACATTTCTCCCCCCCCCCCCTGAGTCAAGGGCTGAAATCTCTCCCCAAAGGTAGGGGAGGGGACCAGGGGCTGGAAAATTTGACAAGCAAAAAAAAAGTTACCACCCAAAAAGTAAGGTCATTTCGTCCAAAATACATGTTTTATTTATATTTTGAATGATGTATTTCTTTCCATCATAAAAAAAAAAAAATCAAAATTAGTAGGGGGCATTGGATATTGTGTCCCCCCTACTATTTTGGGTAGGGGGGACGCGTCCCCCCTGGGATTTCCGCCCATGCCCTGAGTTGAGTCCAACACCGCTTTGCAGTCCAAGCTTTTCAAAATATGTTTTCCAATGTACTACGATTGGGGGTTTGCGCAATAGCATAATAAAGCATGATAAGCATATCTCTTAAAACAACTTTCAAATTTGACTCCCCAACCCCCAACTATGGTTGTTTTGTCATAGTGTTCTATGTTTCGGCAATATTTTTTTTCCACATTGGCAGGAGTATTAATGTATATGTAAGTACTACAAAATATGTCCCAGGCGATGACTTATATTTCATTATGAACGATACTTAATAACATGACAAAATATTGTAGTCAATTCGTTTGTGTGGCAACGGCACGCGCCTTCTATTGAGGAACTCTTCCGAGTCATAGAGGGGTTTCACACGCTCGCATTTTGCGTCCTTCGAATGATCATTGGAGTGACGTCTGAAATGCATGATCATTCGAATGACGAAATTGATCGTGTGAATGCAAAATGGCGTAAATTGAAATGCGCAGTTCAAATGGTGGTATCAAGGGGCCTTTTCACACGTGAATCTTGAATCATCAGTGTAATAATGATTCCATTTTGTCTTTAGAATCATCGGACCTTTCACACGCTCACTCGAAAACTGTGATTTGAATTCGAATTCCCGAGCGAAGGCGGTATGTGTCCTTTGGTGACTTGTCAATCAAAGTACATGCATCGCAAATACAGTTCTGTCTAGGACAAATTAGTTTAAAAAATATTCGAAGCTATTTTGCCGAGGCTCCAACACGCCGGAGCCCCAATGTCTCTTTTGGCCAACTCTGGTGATGAAACGGCGCAGACTCAGATCAGATTATGCCGAGCGTAGTCACCGATGACTGAACGAATTAGGTCCAGCGTCCAGGGGACGCGGACAAATTATCGAGATTTGCCGTTCAAATTTGAAGTTGGAAGGAAATGTAAAACAAATTTACCGGGCGTTTCATTTGAAAATATAATTAGCAATCATTCTTCCTCGGTTGCATGTTCCCAATAGAGATATAATTTGTGTACAATGCATTGGTATTTAAAGAAAAAGAAGGAGACACAACAAACAATTTCCAAATGTGATTCTATCTCTTTTTTCATTTTTTTATTAATAACTTCCTCTAGATTGAACTGATCTTTAACACGAAATTCTGATTTATTTATTTTCTAGGATATAGCAAGACCTAAGGCCTCGTGGAAAGAACGGACAAATGTATCTGTAAATCCCTTTTGCCCTAATCTTTCAGCAAGGCGAAGACGAAGATATTATACTTACGAGGACAGCATACCAAGTCAAATCTCCTGGACAAGTTTGCTCAACATGACTAATCCAAATTTCACATCATTTCACATCACCAAAACAAATCGGAACAATGCTTCTAAGTATTTCGTCTGCGATGAACTGCGGTTGATCATTCAAGCCCGGAATGGGCTAAACGAGAGCAAGGCTTACGGAGGAGACTATTTCCGCACCAAAATATATACCAAAAATTCAACTTTCCAGGCAAGCTCGATGTCAGACGGCGAAGTTGTCGACCATGGGAACGGGACGTACAGCGCCCTCTTTACCTTGAAGTGGGCAGGTTTGGTTAACATTCAGGTTACATTAGTTCATACAAGTGAAGCCAATTACGTGTTAAGAAGACTTCAGAAAGAAGAAGTGACCAGAAGTCACCATAAAGGGCGATTTTATTCTAAAGATCCGAAGAAAGCCGAGGAAACATTTTGCAATATGGACCTAAAAGTGTTAAACGAAACTGTCGGAAAGGTAAGACAATTTATACCAAAAACTTTCTCTTAAAGAATTAATGTTGAATACATGTAAATTATCTATCGGTGGAACACGAAATCCCTTTCCTCTGTGCTTAAGCATTGACTAAAACTTATTGACATCCAATTATATGGACGATGTCGTTGTAAAGTTACACTTATCCTTCCACCCTTTCTTCTCTTGCTCCTTCTTCTTTCACCTTCTTCTCCCCTCCTTCGCCTCCTTTTTCGATCTCGCACTCTACTTTTTATTATTTTAATCTGCCCAGATCACCATCAAGATTCTTAGATTCGACAATGGTATATTTGTAATTACAATAGCTCAGGAGTATTTTTTTGTAATCTATATGTACATTATAATCAAGATAACCAAACAAACAGTTTGGGAATGGAGGAGGCTGCTAAAAAGCGGAACGTGTGGGGTGCAGCCTCCTAGTAAAATAAATAGTGTTAACCAAAACAGCAAAAGGAATGCCTTTGCATGGCATTTTGCCATAATATGCGGCATTGGCCACATAGCCTCTCTTATTTGGGTACAGAGAGCAAACATTGTGACCCCTATACCAAAAAAGTTACACACTCTAAACGTCAAATCAGCAATATAACTGGTTGCATCAATTTCAATGACTGGTGTGCACAATGTTAAATGAAATTTCAATGAGAGTATAGGTAGTTTTCTGACCAATGGTCGCATTGGAAAAAAACAACAACTGCATGTGGAGACCATTATAATCGGAGATGATACGTCACTGATGATCCTTCAAGTTTTTGTCAGTTGGGAGCACCATATCTCGCGGTTTGGGCCAGGTAGTTTGCCTGACGTCAAACGAACATGCCTGTAAATCACTATTGAGGAGGATAAGGTACGTGAGGCGGTTAAGCTTGGCCCGAAAACATGGGCCCTTGACTGTACAATAAAGGAACATAGCTGCATTGTCTGCATGATGAAACAAATCAATGGGTTAGACTTTTGGCCTCGCAAATCTTTTATCCGGAGAAGTAGACGTAGCGGTAGGGAATTCATGGAAACCTGCAGCAGATGCAATGTATTCACAGACGAAGATGCTCCGTGTCACAAATCCAAGATTGCAAAGGACTCCTTGCCCGGGGGGGGGGGGGGCACTCGACCAAAAAAGTGGTAGGGGTGTGCCGCGGGCGAGGCAAAAAACGGGGGCCTTGGAGCGGGCTTATTGTAAAAAGGAGGGTCCTCGGAACGGGCTTCGGAACTATAAATGTTTGTGAAAACGGGGGTCCTCGGAACGGATCTCCGTATCTCTGTGAGTGCGTATGCATCCCTATGGAACGGGCAATCGTGCATGACGCAGCTAGCGCGGCCTCTGCCGGGTGCGCTCGCGCTTAGGCGATGGTCGAAAAGCGCTCTACGGCCAATGCGACCGGAACGGCGTAACGAAAAATATGCGAAGCTTTGGAGCGGATTTCTTTCTTCTTTTTTCTCGATAAGAAGGAAATGCTATGCCTTGGAGCGGCTTTCTTTGCTCTTTTTCTCAAAAAGACAGAAATGCTATGCCTTGGAACGGAAATTTGAGTGTAAAAATGGGGGTCCCCTCCGCGGCACATACCCACTATGCATTATATACTGAGTGCCCCCCCGGGACTCCTTGTCAAAGAACAACAAATTCAAACTTCTTGACTTGTCTGCGAACAACCCTAATCTCTATTTCTCGATTTAAGTTCACCCTCCTGGCTATAAATAAATCGTCGCCGAATCCACGAAGTGGCACACCTGCGACCGTTGATGCGCGAAATCACTTTTCGAGATAAACGCGATTAAAGATTTTTAAATTTTCAATTGCCAGTTGCTATAGGATTGTGAAGTTTAACAGAATAAAGAATGCACATACCACTAGCCAGATATTTACTCCTGCTTCCCATGTAAAAATTTTATCGAATGTACATCAAATCTTGACGTAGCAGTGATTCAAACACAAGCATGACATGTGTCGTTTTGTGGAAAATATTACTTCAGCGTGCGTAGAAACGGCGCGCACGTGCGTGCCATTTCGTGGATTATTTTACAACGGATTTTGAGGCTAGTGTCGTTTTTTTCACTTTAATTATCTCATTAATTACAGAAAATTTGGTTCTAAATTTCGGTGAAATGATAGACCATAGCCAAGGCATACTAAAGCTGAAAGATACTTGAAATTGAATACTAAAACAGAAAGATACTCAAAATTTACTTTTCACGTGATTTTGGGACGTTGTGCCACTTCGTGGAATCAGAGACGTCACAGAATCCACGAAGTGGCACACGCGATATTTGATGCGCGTAATCACTATTCGAGATAAACGCGAATAAAGATTTTCACATTTTCAACTGCCCATTGCTATATGATTGTGAAGTTTAACAGAATGAAGAATGCACATAACCAAGAGCCAGGTATCTACTGCTGCATTCCATGTTAAAAATGTATTGAATGAACATCAAATCTTGATTAATTAGAGAGAATTGGGTTCTAAATTTCGGTGTAATAATAGACCATGACTAGAGAATACTAAAGCTGAAAGAAACTAAAAATTGACTTTTCACGTGATTTTGGGACGTTGGGCCTTCAGTACACAATGCACGAGTAGGCTGCAATACAGACCCTTTACTCGAGTGAAGGGTTTGCACAGCAGACCAGTGTTGGCCTGTGCTGCTCCGATATGTAGGGCGAAGATTTATCGTTGAGTGCTTTAAATACGAACACTCGAACTTAATAGGCGATTCTCTGATTGATAGGAAGCCAATGTAGGTCACGCAGAATAGTGATCCATGATGTAATATATCTTTATCGCATTCATTGTCCATTTTTATGATTATCGATATTTGTCTGTATGTTCATGTTGTAAGTACTAAACATTGCTTATATAACCTGTCTTTCTTGATTCTGTTTGGCATTAATATCATTCACTTTCTTTGTTTCTTTTATTCAATTTTTAACCGAACGAGAACAGACCGAAAGCTGTAACTTTACCGACACAAGTACCGGGTCCCCTTGGTTTTGCGTGAAACCACAGAATTTCACCTGCAACGATTGGGTTGAGCATCACAATGTACAGTATAAACCAGTCATATCGGACAACGAAAAGCTTCCTTTTACCTGGTAATTGTCCTTTGATATATGGAATTTAGGTTCAAACTTTTGTAGTGTGGAAGAGAATAAGGAATATATGTTCCATAATAGGAACCCTTTTCAAAGTTGTAGGGAGAAGAACAATGACTAGATAAGGCAATGACTACAGTGACTCACTGTAACCTTCTAAAAAGAGGCGTGCGAGGTTTTCCTCTAACAATCTATTTTGACCTATGGTAGCCAAGGGTAGATTGACGCACCTGCCTTTGCTCGCCGTGATGCACACATGTCGGATTCTAATTTTACCTCATAAGAATATCGAAAGCGTAACGAAAAATAATAGATACCAAGTGAATTATCATAGTTTTGTCTTCACTGTAAGTGTTCCTTGATAGAACTAGTTTTAATCTGAACGTGATAGAATTAGTTTAAAACTTTTCATTCGTTCAATCGCAGGAACAACCGAAAAATATCTGGATCTGAAAACAGGATTGTAGTCCATCGTACAGTTGGTGAGTCTCGATGATTATAATAATAAGAACAACAACGACAACAATGATATTAATAAGGATGATAATAATGAATAGTAATAATAGCAATGATAGTAGTTATTTAACAATAAAAGACGAATATTTCAAGCTGTTTGGCATTTGTCATGTTATAACATTTCAAAATATTATATCAAATCGCATCCAGCATAGTTATTTCATTAGTTTACGCACGTTCCCTTACATCATTAGAAAAAAACTGGATGTAGGCCTAAATGTTAATGAATGGAATAAATGTGACAGAGAAGAAAGTGGTCTAGTGCTATTTTTAACCCCAATGAACATGATTAAAAGAAAGTTATTGAATGTATTCAATAATCATACTGTTCATGTCGAAGGAAGAACAGGATAAGCTCTTTCATAAGATATACCAAGTTGTCATGGTAATTTAATTCCCGGAGAGTTTTTATAAATTTCATCAAATCGAGTTTTTGTGCATAATCTCCAGGTGTATCTACGAGGATCTAAAAGTATGGCCCCTTGAAAATAACGCAATCGTGTGCAATGCTGTCTGACGTTGATTTTTCTTTAAATAGCATACATATTTTATTACTCGTTACATATCTAAATTCACAGCATAAAAGAGCAAGCCATGAATGAGAAATGTTTCAACCTCTGAAAGTTATTTAGTTTGATAGCAAATTCATCACAGTATCAATTATAATCTTGGCGAATGAACATTTTCTATGAAATGCTTATATTCATGTTTGTTGGTCCAGTATGTTCTAACTATGCTTATTGTGCGATGGCTGCTACGCGGAATATATGAATTTGATAATTACATAAACGTTTACTTCAGCTATGGTAAGCCTTGCCCTACAAACTGAATATATGCTCCAAACAAATTTTCATATTCAAGATCTCAGATTGAGGGATTGTCAAATTCACCATAAATTGCAATATTGGAATATCGATCGACATATATTTGTAAAAGATGCATTTTTTTTGTAATTTGAATTTATATATATTTTTTTATCAATACTCATTGCCTCCTAGGTAACGAGTCCATTGTACACAGTGGGGCTCTGGATCACCTTCCAGCTTGCTTGCCACAGATTCAATTTGGAGCACCAGAAGTTGCTGGCTTTTACTGGGGAAAGAATTGGCTCTCAGCAGATTGCGGAATACAAATATTCCATCAATCGCAAGCAATCTCGCTCTTGAAAAATAAAACCATATATTTTTTAGGGGATTCTACCATCCGGCAGCTATTTGAATTTTACGTAAAGCTCTTCAAATTGAAAACGGTTCCAATCTCCAAGGACCCGTCGTGGTTCGTTGGACCGACAATCGCCAAAGACAGCAAAAACAACATTAATTTCCACTTTCAATTTCACGGGCATCCAATCGGGAGATCAAAGTGGGCGAATGTTTCAACCACAGAGTATATAGCAAATTTTATTGATCGTGTCAAAGGAGGGGAGAGCACTATTTTTGTTTTGACGTTGTGGGCGCACTTTGCTGCATTCCCTCCTTGGTTCTACGAAACTCGTGTGGACGATGTGTTGATGTCTCTAAGACGCCTTCAGAAGCGTAGTCCAAAAACGTTGGTCATCTGGAAAAGCGCAAACACAAGAGAACATGACGGATTGGATCATTTTCTTAAAAACAGTGACTGGACTGCGAGGGACCTCGATAGAAGGATGAGAAATAAAGTTTTTGCTCTTGAAAATCTCGGGTTTATGGATGCCTGGGACATGACAAATGCACAGTTCGAAAAAGATGCCGTACATCCTACGGGTTCACACGTTGAAAATCTCAGCAATAAACTATTAACATACATTTTAAATCATAAAAACGAGGAATGATAGTTTGCACACCTACCTTGCCATTTATCAAATAAAAAATAACAATTAGCAGGGTTCAAAAGATGACATCGGTTGAAATATCATGTCTTTCAATTTATTTTTAACGTTGGATGTTTGTGTACTAATTATTCACCTTGCCATTAAATTAATTAAATTAAATTAAATTAAATTGATAAATTAACATTGTTGAAAGATGTCATATGAGGTTTTTTTTTTAAGATAATCACGGTTGTCAGAGAGGTGTCGAAAAATATTTTTTCTCAACGGAAATGACAAAGATTTTTCACCAAACCATACTGATAGAGATGGCTACCGGAAAAGAGAGAGAGAGATAAATGGCGGGAAGTAGAAAGCAAGGTGAGAAAAAAGGAAGAAATCAGTATGTGCAGTCAGACCAAGCAGGCACTAGTGCTACCACAACGTAGGCATAAGCTGGTAGAGGCCCAGTGGCGGACCGTGACCCGGAGGAGACAAAGCATTGGAGGGCACAGCATTGTTCACTCACAATACAGTGCCCCTCCAAAGCTTTGTCTCCTCGGGTCACGGTCCGCCACTGGGTAGAGCCACACCCACCATTAAGAACTGCTACGAACGCCGAACGATTGTTAGACCATTTCGTAAGATCTTCTCAAGAAGGCCATACGAAACCAGCGTTCGCAGACAGCACATAAACCGTTCGTAAGTTTGCAGCTTGGTAGATGTTCTCCGAGATTTTGTTAACGTCGTATGAAACCCTCCATTCGTAAGGCGGCTGTATGAACGTCATTAAAACATCTAAGAATTATGCAGACTTTATAGGGCGAGAGTCGATTCTTGAAGTTTTAAGTCGTAAGAACGCCTTAAATTGACTATAGAGAGTTCTCACGGCGTTTGCAAGAAATCCTTACGAACAGAGATTCTTACGGGCGAATCGTGGCTTTTATAAGGCGTTTATTGGGGACTCCTGAGGCATAGGTACACAATTTTCTGAAATTGTTGAGTAAAATTTTCGTTCAAATGACTTCAGAGTGCAGTGTAAAGACCATTTTGTGCACTGCAAAAACTCTGGTGTTGATTTAACACCAGCCCGGAATCTATATATGTCCACACAAGAGAATACAGTGTTAAACAACACCAGTTTCCTTTTGGTCTATTAAACACCAGATAGGTGTTTATACAACACCAATAAGTATTATAATAGCATCGGCTTGATTCCAAACTGGTGTTGTTTCAATACTTCTCTGGTGTGGACATATATAAATTCAGGGCTGGTGTTAAATCAACACCGGAGTTTTTGCAGTGTGACATCAGAATCGTAAGACGGCCTTAAGTCTGACGAAAGAATAACTCAGTGAGAAACGTAAGAATTTTAGGGCCATTATGAAACCGAAAATTAGTTTGTATCTCAAAAAGGTCTTAAGTTGTGTTTTGGGAATGTCGTAAGAATCTATGCTCCTACGAATCTCTATGCAGTCCAGAATTCGTACTGTTACAGTAAGATCAGGTAACTCCTCGGTAAGATTCTATATACGAACGCATCTATCGTACGAACCTTTGTGACCGTAGCTTTAGCTGTCATTTTCATTATTTCTAATAAAATAAAGTCTCGTAAAAAAAGAATATTATAAAAATGAATTTGACAATGCTCGTGGTAATATGAATAATACAAATGAAGTAATCAATAATGCATTAGGAAAGGGTCACAAAAATACTATCATAAAACAAATTGTAGTTGATGACACTGAAATAAAAGCAAATGAAATGATTACCGATAATTTTAATAATTACTTTGTTCATGTCGGTCTAGATTTAAATCGTAATTTTGATAATGTAAATAATAATGATGCGGCTTCTGTTGTTGACAACAATATTCAGTCTATATTTTTTAATCCCATAACATCATCTGAACTAATAGATATTTCAAAGCAATTAAAAAAATCCTCTAGCACAGGGCATGATGACATCAGTATGAATGTAATAAAAATATGTATCTAATCTATTTGTCAACCATTATGTGCAATATTCAATTCTTGCCTTGACTCGGGCGTATTCCCAGATTCAATGAAGTTTGCTAGAGTTATCCTATTTTTAAAGGAGGAAATCCCGAAACATTGTCCAATTACCGTCCCATTTCTATTTTACCCGTTTTGTCTAATTATTTGAAAAATGTTTATATAGTCGTATTTTGAATTTTATCAATAAGTGCAATATTTTTACCCATAGTCAATATGGGATTAGAACGGGGCACTCCACATCGTCAGCATTACTTGATTTTATTCAGAAAGTTACAAATGAAATTGATAACAAGAGCATATTGATGGGTTTATTTCTAGATTTGCGAAAAGCATTTGATACGTTAGATCATAATATTTTGTTACAAAAACTATATGCATATGGAATAAGAGGAATTTATTTAGACCTATTACAAGATTATCTATCTAATCGTAAACAATATGTATTATGGTATAGAATTAAATCAGAATTGAAATCTATAAGATGTGGAGTGCCCCAAGGTTCGATACTTGGACCACAATTAACAGTATAATGATGCCCTAACAACAGGTCATAAACAACACGCACAACAACGCGCAAGAGTGTTTAACTTTGTGCGCATCTGGGGGGCGTTTCATGAAAGGACTTGTCGGACTTTTTATCCGACAAGTCCCATTTTATCCGACAGTTACCATGGGAACAGTGTCTCTCAGCCAATCAAAATCATGGAAAGATGTCAGATCTGACAACTTGTCGGATGAAAATATTGATGAAACGCTCCCCAGACCTTTGGAGTGCTATTAAATGTTTCCGGTGACCTCAACAGAGCGCGATATTGCTATATCCATTATATTTAATATATATCGATGAGTCATAGAAAAACAGAGGAGTATCCTTTGTAGAGTACCGAAGCGATGACATCAGTTGCCATGGTGTCATGGCGGCCTGGTTCTTAACAAATGGACCCGCCGAATGAAATCGTGTGTTTCTCACAGGAGAAAATGACTGCTATCGGAATTTGATCGCTTGCAACCTATTTTCAGACGAGTCAAAGTCATTTGCAAATACTAATGTGTACAGACGATCGTCAGCTGCGACTCTGTTTAGAACCAGCCCGCCATGACACCATGGCAACAGACGTCACATTTCGGTACTTTATACGTGGACGTGAGAAGGGAAGTCGTGAAATCCATTTGAATATTCAACCAATGATAACGAGTCTTTTGGATCAGAAGCAGATTAATCACTTGATTCGAAAGATAATCGGAGGGAGAAAGTTGAAAGAAAAACCTGGAAAGGCTTAGAAATGGTTCGAGTATGAAATTATTGATAATATATTATAAAGGTCCCTCAAATAATGTGTGGGTGAGAAATAAATAAAAGAAAAGTTTACTTTTTAATTTCCTTCTACAAGAGACATGCACATGTAATGTTCTTACAGGAGACCTTTTTCACGGAAGATCTAAAGCGCATTGTTACAAGAGACTGGAAAGGTACAAATTTCCATTCGTTTGGAAGCAATTTTAGCAGAGGTGTCCGATTTTTAATTATAAAACCATTAAAAAATCTTTCAGAGATTTTAATTTGGGTGCACCCCAGTGTTCCACACTTGGACCTTTATTGTTTCTAATATACTTGAATGGTAGTGTTAATTCTTGTAACGTCTCATGTATAATGTGTATTGTTTGTGTATTGTGCTTAAAGTACTTTCTTTGTATTGCGCCCCCCCCCCCAAAAAAAAAAATAATAATAAAAAAATAATAATAATAATAATAATAAATTAAATTAAATTAACAAAATCTGATTTATAAAGCAATAAATATATCTGTATCTGGATTCCATGTTTATACATCCACACAACTTATCCGCAACTAAATTTAATTTAAGTCTTTAAAACTACACTACACGATTTTTTTAATGGAAAGTACAGAAATACTAAGTAAGAATAACACATACAAGTTACCTTTAATTTGGAACAGTTCTAACACAACGGTAGCTGAGTCTGAAAGGTTAAACAAGACGGTGTCGATAATTATTCTGATGCCGTAGCAAAATGATGACTATTACAATTTTATAAGAACGTGATGTGGATACTTGTTAAATCATACTCATTTAAAAACAACGACCGATTAATATGAAGAATTTAGTTGCAAAAGGGGTTAGATCTACTTTGGACCATTCCGAGAAAATAATGTTTTTTATTCTCCCATATTGCAATATTCTTATGAGAAACTAAATTTTCATGATATACTGTTTTACCCTATCATGTGAACATAAAATTGGGTGTAAAAGAAATCTACCTGTCTTCAATTTATATATATATATATATATATATATATATATTTATTTATATATATATATATATATATATGTTATCATTGTGTATCTAATCCCTTTTGCAAGCAAATTGAAACGAATCCTATCCCTGTTGCATAAAAAAGTGATTTTTCTTTGCCACACTTTTATTCACGTTTTAATGTGAATTCAAATTTTCTCTGGTATCACCAAAGCGACTAAAAATCTATAGGTTTTGATACATAAAACAATAACATTTATGAAAAATGGACCTAACCCCTTTTGATAAATAAGCTCTTCAGAAGAGTTTGGTTGCAAAAGGGGTTAGATCCACTCGAAGAAAATCGGTTTTTTTATTCTCCCATATTGCAATATTCTTATGCAAAACTAAATTTTCATGATACCCTACCATGTGAACATAAAATCGGGTATAAAAGAAATATACCTGTCTCCATATTTTGTAATATATTATTTTCCAAATAAAAATCTTTGTGGAGCTAACCCCTTTTGCATCCAAACTGAAATGGACCTAACCCCTTTTGAAAAAGGTGATTTTTCTTTGCCATTTTTGTTCACTTTCTGATGTGAAATTCAACTTTTCTTTGATATCATTTTATAGAGCTCCTGAAAGTTTATACTTTGAGACAAAAAACAAGAATAAATAAAAATTTGATGAAAAATGGATCTAAGCCCTTTTTCAACTGAGCTCTTCATATATAAAACTAGTCATTAGTATACAAACAATGCACGTATTGAGGCGCATGCATGCAGGGCCAAATAATGAACGACGTGCGAGAAGAGCCAATGGATATACCGCACCGAGGTCCGCAGTACCGAGTGTGGTATATCCATTGGCGAGTCGAGCACTGAGTTCATTATTTAGCTCCTCTATGAACAAGAATGCCTGTATTGTTTGTTTTATACACCTCACCCATGTTACTGAGTTGCCCCGAATTCTATATTTGATCTGAATTCTAGATAATTCTAGATAATTACAGAACTCGCACAATCCTGCACTCTGACGTCAGAGTGCAGGATAGTGCATTTTGGATGCAACAGTGCAATTCGCTGAACATCATGTGATCCGATTTGGACCAATCAGATTACAGAACATTCTTGGGAGTTGTATAATACCAGTCATTAGCACATATTTCGCTTAAATAGTAACCGGTCATCACGTGCTATATTTCAGGCACTATTTGATAAGGATATACATATCACCATTGTATACTAAATTATCTGGCCCGTATTCTGAAGTCGGGTTTAACCTAGACCATGGTCTAGCTCTGTGCTAAAATTATGGGAAGCCAAACCTTTCAAAATTTTGTTTACAGTGAATGCTTCTCATGTTAACTGTGCTCTTTACTAATTCTTTAATGGTGAAGACACCTGTCATACTTGTCCTTCCCACATGTCCCAGGCAGTTAATAATGTTTTGGGAGTCAAATGAGCTGATACATTGAACCTGTTATAGATTTATGTAACAACTGGCTTTTCATAGTTAAACCACAACTTAAAACCAGACTTAAGATTAAACCTGACTTCAGAACACAGGCCTTTTGGTTCATGACCAGATATCGAAAGTATTACTACTATTTAAGAGCATGTAATCAACCAAATATGATGCATGTAATCAACCAAATGACTGTCTTTCATGAGGTCAGTGGTCACAATGAGAGGGGGAGAACGAGAGAGAGAGGGCGGCGACGGTTTTCAGAATTAGATATAATATAAATGCACGATACATGTACGAGGATCTGAGTGAGTGTGGGTGATGTGCATGGGGGTGCAAATGTAGGAGGGGCGCGGGGTGTGGACGTATGGGTGGGGTGGCTGTTAGTGCCGCAATGTCTGTTAAGCGAGGTACATGTTTCATCAAGAAATTGATGGAAACAAGCAGCATGCTCTTTTCTCTCTAAAATTTGCGGTTTGCATTTTTTTTTTATAGAACAATCACAATCGGTATAGTAAAAATTTTGTAAAAATAGATTAATAGATTTTTTTCATTTCTACGGCATTTTACTAAACCAAGTATGATTAAAGCAGACTGTTTATAAAAGAGACAAATATTAATTTTTTGCGAGGAAATGCATTCAGTACCAACAGAAAGTTTATTTCCAAGTATTATCCAAATTTTCGACGCAAACCTCGCGTCGCAGGGATACGAAACTCACAGCGAGACCCGTATCCCTGTAAAGGTCAAGTTTGTTGAAATTTCAGTGTGATACTTATTGATTTGTTTCTCCTTTATCAATATGTTCAAGCCAGTTTTTCGTTGGGGTGAACTTGTCCTTAACTTTCGAAACTTTCGTATCTTTCGAAACTTTTCGTATCTGTGAATTTCGTATCCCTGACCAAGACACGAGGTTTGCGAGGTTTGGAAATAAACTTTCTGTTCGTACTGAATGTCTCTTTGTCTCCTTTGTCTTTTCATCTGTATCCAACACGCGGAATGTAATATATATATATACGTATATATTGTGTGTGTATGCTTATGGCGAAGGGTGTGTTTTATGTTTGCATCCTATAGCATTGACAAAATCATGCGCATGATCAATACTCTTAAAATGCGATAAGTTCATAGAGTTTCAAAACATATTACACAATAGTCAAGAATGTAGATCAAACGTTACAGAAGATTTCAAATTTATTTGTTTATTTATGTATTTGTTGATTAATTAATTAATTTATTTATTTATTTATTCATTTATCTATCTTTTTCAGTTTCATTCAAGCAGGGTAGCCCTTTCATTTCTAAAATTGATTTATAAATATATATATATATATATATATATATATATATATATATCCTTAGATGTGTAGATGCCGATGATTGTGCAAAGTGCTCAATGCTATATAAAGCAGAGCATATATTCGTACCTGTTAAACTTCTGCTACCGGCGGTTTCACGCCCGGACTTGAGGCGATCTTCAGGCAGACTGACGTTATTGGCTATTTGTGTGGTGCGGCGGGTCAATTTGACGCTTCGGTGGTTTCCGGTTTGGTCTCGTTCGGTGTCTGCACTTTGAAATAAGTTCCGACCTTTTGTTTAGTGAGTTTCTGTTTGTTATTATGGACACTTTTTCCTCCAGGCAAAGATTGCACAAGCCACTTTTTCTTTGGTTTAAGTTTGACTTTTTTTCGATTTCCCATGTTAGCGTAGATTCGATGTTCTTTTCCTTCAGATTCCATGTGTATTTTGAGAGTTGAGTTTCGTTCCGGTATCTTTCATGCTTAAATGATTTGAGGTGGTTTCTGTATCTATCTTTGAATGTCCCCCCTGCAAGCCCGAAGTAGTGTTTCTCTTCGTTGCCATGTCGGATCGTCGCCTTGTATACCAGAGCCGTCTGCATACAGTTTCCTTGTAATGGACATTGGTTTTTTTGCCGACAGTTACATTTTGGCTTATTTTCCGCTCGTGGATTTGATTGCTTAATAACTTTTTGGTTGTGGGTTTTTATTATGGTATCCATGTTTTTCATGCAACTGTAGTTAACCTTTATTGTGTTCTTATTGAATATTTGGTTCAATTTATGTCCCTTGGGGAAGTGTTTCATTATTAGCTTTATGAATCTCCCTCCTACGTTGGTTTTCACTTCAGAATTGTAAGGTGGGTTAAACCAGGTGACTTTTCTACTTCTATTTCTTCTTTTTCTTCCTTCTTCTACTGGTCTGATGTATTTGATGGTTTTGTCATACCCGCTTCTTTTCAGGGCGTCGTCGTATGCTGGCGCTGCTTTCTTGAATAGGTCTTCGTTAGAAGACAGTGTCGAGAGGCGCTTCTCAACGGCCGCAGGTATTTGGTTGAGGATAGGGGGTGGATGGTTAGATGCCCTATGTACGTAGGTCACCGTGTCATTAGGTTTTCTATATGGTTGAAAATCGCCTGTGTCTAGGTTGAGGGTGACGTCCAAGTAATCTACGATGTTTTGGTTAGTTTGGATGGTGATGCGTAGGCCGAGATCATTGAAGACCTTTATATATATATATATATACAAACATACAAACAATGAAAAAAATATTTTTGTGACATAACGAGAGTAATTAAAAAAATTACAAAAAAAACGGTATCTTAACTAGAGCTTCATTTTACAATTGGTTTTAAAGAATTGTAGAATTTTTTTATTATTAATGGGAACTTTGTTCCAGAGGAACGGACCATATTAATATTGACCCAAAAAATAGTTAAGATTTCACTTTGGAGAAATTTTTCATATTTTCGGGGCTGTTTCCTTGAAACATTTGTGAAATCATACACGACTTTCCGAATGACTACACTATCCACTATTTCCTCAATGAGTTAAGTTACGGAGACAGAATGGGGTATATAGTGAAAGAAATGGAAATGAGAGAATAATAGGTACGTAGCTTCACTCAAAGTCCCTCATAGTTGTCATTCATTCTGAATCAAAGGTTGAAAAAAATGCCTCCACCGGGACTTGAACCCGGGTCCCTGGCTCTGAACGCCAATGCCTTAACCGCTAGCCCAAGGAGGCGGGCCAGCAGTTCAATTAAACGGCAGGCAAATTTCCAACCTTTTTATTGATTATTTGTCTTTTTGGTGCAGATGAGTAGATGAACAATGAGTAGCCGCGTGCAAAAGTTGGATCTGAGTGCATGCATTCATCAGAAAGGGAACAATACATTAAAATGAATAGGATAAATGCAGACAAATGGCTCAGAGCCAGAAACCCGGGTTCGATTCCCGTCGGAGGCATTTTTTATTCAGACTGGATGACAGCTCTGAGACAACTTGAATGAAGCTACGCATCTTTTATTATCTCATTTTCATTTACTTTACTGTTTATTATTTACAAGAGAGTTGCCACAAGTTGTTTGCATCTATATAATTTCAGGGAATTTCTTATCTCTGACGAAGACGCGAGGTTTGCGTCGATAATTTGGATAATACTTGGAAATTAACTTTTTGTTGGAACTATAATGATGATGACGATAATAATAATAATAACTCTTATTTACCCAGGTTAGCCTCTCTCAGCTGTAAGCTGTCCTTCCAGCGGACCATGCACAACATAAATATGTTATTATTACCCTTCTTCATTCTCATACGTCCAGCACCTGAGAAGAAGGCAGAAGGTCCCATTTTTAGTCTTTGGTATGACTCGGCCGGGGACTGAACCCACAATCTACCGTTCATGAGGCGGGCGCTCTACCAACACTTAACAAACAAACAAAATAGGTAATGTAGAGTTGCAAATGCAATTAGACCATTTGGCTATTAGACGAATTGGACATTTGACTAAATGAGAATTAGACCAATTATATTAGACCAATTGCAAATTAGACCAAATTATTAGTAGACCAAATGGGTTAAGTCCATGTGTTATTAGACAAACGGAGAATTAGTCCAAATGTTGAAAGAGCAAGTGGATAAAAACCGAATTTTCCACTGGCTCTGCTGCTGTTCTCTATAGCCTCCCCTTAAGGTAAATTGCCAGTTGGTCTAAACCCGATTTGACAAATGGCCCCTTATCTTCATCCTATATACATGGTTAAATTCCATTTCGTCTACAACCAGTTTACCTTTGGTCTAATTGTCATTTTGCCTATTTACCATTCCGTCTACCACCACTTGGTCAATTCCTGTAACAGACTAGAAATATTTATTTGGGATTTAGACGAAAAGGCAATTAGACCATTTGGCTATTCGACGATTCGGCAATTATACCGACCAACTATATTCGACCAAGTCCTATACATTAGACCAAGTGGAAGTTAGACCAAACTGTTACTAGGGCAAATGGGTCTAGCTCGTATGGTATTATACGATCATAGAGTTTGACTAACTGCTACGGCTAGACCAAATGGATAATAACCACCCCCCCAAAAAAAAAAAATAATAAAATGAAAATATAAATAAATAAATAAATGAATAAAATAATAATAATTGAGACCGGTACGTGCAGCACAAATTGTCGCGAGGCGAGAATTTTTTTATTTATTTATATATTTTTTTCGTTTATTTCCATTTTCAACAATTACAGTTTGTATTGTACATTTTGACATAAATAACAAAACATATTTAAAGTATCCCTGTACAAAAATTATATTCAAGATTATTACATATCTGGGGGCCGTTTCATAAAGCTGTTCGTAAGTTAAGAGCGACTTTAAGAACGACTGGTGAACCTTTCTTACGCGCTTAACTATCGTCAATAAATATATAATTTTCCCCCGCATTTTCCACAAGAAAGGATCACCAGTCGTTCTTAAAGTCGCTCTTAACTAACGAACAGCTTTATGAAGCACACACCAGGTTGGAAATGGAGGAGGCTGCTAAAAAGCGGAGCTTGTAGAGTGCAGCCTCCTAATAAATATTCTTGTAGTTGCATAGCATATAAAAATCAAAATAACAACTTGAGCATGAACCAGTTAAATTAAAAGGAAATAGGGGAAATTAAAATAGAAAAGGAAATAAGAAAAAGAGAGATTAAAGGTCTCCAAAATCCAGCCCCAGCACTTACAGACGGACCTCGCTGATCAACAGGAAAACGAAAGAGATGGAAAAGTGTACGTGACATGATAATCATGTTTGATTTTAAAAAAATACAAGAGTTTGAGCGATGAAGAGTTAAATTCAATGCTTATCTTGGAGAAATTTTTGAACTTATATTTAAAAGAATAAAGCCTTGGTGATTCTTTGATGTTATTATTAATAATTCCCCAGAGTCTAGGGCCTTCAAAAGTAAAAATTGATTTTGCAAGGATGATCCGGGGTAGTGGTAAATGTAATTCATCTGATTGACGTGTGGGATATTTGTGAAGAGTTTTGTTTTGTTAAATGAAGAATTAAATATGAGTGGTAACATATTATTGTTAAACTGATACATGAATTGACCCAAGTTATATTGGTACAGTGTTTTTATTCTTAGAATGTTATTGTTAAAAAACAACTCATCTGTGTGAGATCTCCAGGACAAGTTGAAAATAACACGCAATGCCTTCTTTTGTAAAAGCAATACTCTATCAATGTAGGTTGAGCGTTTATTTCCCCCAAAAATTGCTCCATAATTTAAATATGGTAAAATTAATGTTGAATAAAGCATTTTTAAGGAGGAAGTTTGAAGAAAAAACTTAACTTTGTTGATAACACCAATATTGCGTGAAATTGTACGACATATAAAGTCAATGTGTGTTTTCCAAGATAATTTGTTGTCTATTATGAGACCTAAAAATGTTGTTGTAGTAACAACTTCAATGTCTTTATTGTCCAATTTAATATTAAATGGCAATTTTTCTAAAGAATTGCTAAAAAGCATGCAGTTCGTTTTTTGTACATTAATTGACAATTTGTTAGCCCTAATCCATTGTACCAATTTATCCAGTATCAGTGTTGAGTACATTAATTAAAATATCGGGGTTAGGATGAGAGTAGAGTACATTTGAATCATCTGCAAAAAGGACATAAGAAAACATTTCAGAGGAGTTCTGGATGTCATTTATATAGATTATAAATAAAAGAGGGCCCAGGAGGCTGCCTTGGGGAACACCCC
The DNA here is from genome assembly GCF_037042905.1 of Lytechinus pictus. Classification (NCBI taxonomy): domain Eukaryota; kingdom Metazoa; phylum Echinodermata; class Echinoidea; order Temnopleuroida; family Toxopneustidae; genus Lytechinus; species Lytechinus pictus. The sequence goes on from NC_087259.1 coordinate 5,875,745, forward strand.
AGTTAACATTTTGTAGAGAAGAATGTTGTTCATTTATGCTTACGAATTGTTCACGATTTACGAGGTAGTTTCTGAACCACTCCAAGGCCTTCCCACGAACTCCGTAATTTTCAAGTTTGTAGAGCAGTATTTCATGATTTATAGTGTCAAAGGCCTTGGGGAGGTCCAGGGGTGACAATTTGTGGCGCAACAGACAGTTATCACAAAATAAGATTGAAACGTGGTTCAGATCTAAAATCGATTAGAAATAAGAAATAAATTCGATAATAATTAAGATCTAAAATCAATAACAAAATTGTATTCATTTGAATATAATATTTGCATTCATAAATGAAATTTTATATAGAGCAAGGCATGGAGATTCGTGAATAAATATAATGAATAGATATTTAAATAAATAAATCTGTATATCATTAACACTGATACGCGACAGCTGGAACGCCCATGGCATGTCTCGCCTGCATTTCGCAGTTCAGTATATGAGCAGTATTCGACATTGGAATATCGAACAAGTTCTTTTTTCTTTTACCCTTTGAATAAAAATACATTTATCAAGACAATGAAGGGGCAGTGGCATCGGCCTACGAACTTATCGCACTTTCACACGGTAAAAAAAAAATCGTAATTTGAATGATTATTCTAGAACAGAACATGATTAGAATCACGAACGCTAATCACAATCACGAATTCAAATTCTACTCCGGAGGTGAATTCCAGTTATTTTTTACCCAAATTACGGTACGAATTTCGCGTGTGAAAGGCTTGACCTCCAAAACGTCTTTTTGGGGGCGGAGCTGGCGTGTCCTTTCAAGCACTTCCGTCACGGAAATTCCGTGACCTCCGTATCACTATCATGCACTCATCGTAGTTTGTATTTGCGATGCAGTACTTTGATTTACAAGGCACCAAGGACACATACCGACGTCGCTCGAGAATTCGAACCCAAATCAGTTTTCGAGTGAGCGTGTGAAAGGTCCGATGATTCTAAAGACGAATTGCAATCATCATTACAATGATGATTCAAGATTCACGTGTGAAAAGGCCCTTAGTCATGTTAATGCTCCTTTTATACAAGCTTCATTGAATATGAAAACAATAAAAGTAATATGTTTCCGAAATTAGAGGAAAGCACATTTCATTGCTAATATATAGAATTATAAGTTCATTGATTTCAAGCGAATTTTGACCTTGAACAGGAATGACATTTATTTTATATAATCCATGACACCCAATACAACATCTTACACAAGTTTGATCTATGTGATAGATGTATGCCAATGACAAGTTTACACGTTGATTTTCTCCAAAACGGAATGATTGTTGGTGGTTCTTGATAACATGATCTTATGATCTTCACGTGAGAAAAAGTACTTTATTTTGGGAGTCAGTTATACGGTCTTGCGCGATGTATTACAAAAGTAACTAAAATGAAATCCGATGAAAGAAATCAAGCATTCAGAGCGCTCCTGTTTATTGTACCGGAATTGTGTAGCATACTAAAAATAAAGGCGGGCCAATAACTAATCCTTGGGGAACATCCCATTCAAGATCAATCAAATTAGACAATCTAGAGTCGTTACAGGGACGTCCACCCAAACAAAATAGTTGATTTGAATGAAATGATAAATACCAAATCTATCATAAAGCTGAAAATGTCATCGAATTCATATGGAAAATAAAACAGTTACGACATTCTAAAACTTCGCATATTTTTCACCAAATTGTTATATGCACAAAATCATTGATATACAGATGAGAGAGAGAGTTGACGATGTCATATGCTCATTATTTCTTTTAAATGTCATTGCATGAATTAAACCATATTCCGTTTGTATATAGATTTGATGATAAGAAACTCTTAATTAATAATAATAATAGCTGCATTTATAAAGCGCTTTTTGTCTGAGGATACAAAGCGCTGCTATTATTACCCCGGCTCTATCTCGAGCTACTATCACCGGCGCTCAGTGCATGCAAGGAATTACTCCTGCCGGGTACCCATTAACCTCACATGGGTCAAGTGCAGCACAGTGTGGATACATTTCTTGCTGAAGGAAAACACGCCGTGGCTGGGATTCGAACCCACGACCCTCTGTTTCAAAGGCGAGAGTTAGAACCACTACACCACGACGCACCCACAATTGAATCACATTCATGTATACAACAATGGCAATTCCACGTGCTGAGGGAGGAATCAAACTCACCTTGTATTATTTGAAATATTTCATGTATCTTGGAATAAAATGCAAAAGAAAATAGTCAGTGGTTGATGTGGTCAGTTAAAAGCTACTGTAATCCTTCATTCTGATTGGCTGATTGTAAATTTGTCATATAAATTGTGCATTTGTTAGTATAACAAGGCTTTATGAAATGGGACCCAGGATGTGCATCTAACTGTTTTGTGAAATTAAGCGAAACTTAGAAATATCAGAACTTTCTTACTTAATATTCGATTTTTAAATGAAATATATGCTTTTCTAATTTTGTTTTATTTATTCAAATCAATTTTTGTAGGGGTGTACATGTTCCTCCCGTCGACTTCCTTACTCACACTCTACTCTTCTTTAGTATTTATACCATATCTTCCCTACGGTCTTCTTATATGGGGAAACACACATCAAACTTTACTTAACAGGATTTTATTGCTGCAAAAGAAAGCACTTCGAATTGTTTCTTCTTCTCATGTACGTTCCCACACTGATCCCACTTTTTTCGAAAACAAACTTTTGAAGATCAGTGATCTTTACCTACTCCAGCTTAGCCAATTTATGTACCAATACAATAATAATATGCTTCCCTTTATTTCTCACGACATGTTCTTAAAAAACAGCTCCTTACACAATTACCCTACTAGACGTCGCGATGACCTTCATTTGCCTATGCTTAGAACGCTGTTCGCCCAAAATACATTTATATATAGGGGCCCAAAATTTTGGAGCTCTCTCCACCCTGATATTCAGTTTTCCCCTTTTATTAATTCATTTAAAAGAAAATTAAAATTCACTTTGTTGCAGTCTTACAAAACCTCACATTGATTCCTTTACCTCTATAATCTATTTATTTATTTATTGTTTACCTGTTTACAGGTTACCCTCGGTGATTGTGTTAGATTGACTACACTTCTCTCATTCTCTCTTTCTCTCCCTCTCTTTCTCTTTTTGCCTTTCTCTTTCTCCATTTCTCCCTTCTTCGGATTTTCGCAGTTTGTGCAGCAATGTTTGTTGTCTTGTGTGTCTTATTTTTGTTGTTGTTTTGTTTTGTCTTCATGTCTTTTTTGTTGTCTCTGCTCACCTTTTAATATTAATTTCCTTTATCATAATTATTTTTTATACCTTTATTTCATTATCTATTTTGTATTACTACCTGCTTTTGGCCCATATAGATTTAAGTGTTATACTTTTTTTTTTCTTGAGTGGTCCACACTTTACAAGCTTTGCTTTTTAGTGGGCCACTCCATTTTTCCAACATATCTTGCATATTGTTATTATCAAATTGGAAATATTATCTTCTGTATCAGGTGTATATTCTTTATATTTGGTTTATTTGAATATTTATGTCATTTATATTTTCTGATGTTATGTTTTATTTATTGTAATTATTGCATTGTAAATTTTGTTTGAAAAATGAATAAATAAATGAATGAATGAATGAATGAATGACCTTCAAATGATAAAATATCTCCTTCCCCCCCCTCCTTCTCTCTCTCTCTTTCTCATTTTCTCTTTTCTCTCTCTTTTATATGCTCTCTGTAAACATATTTCAAATCATAATTATCAACCCCTGACCTTTTTTTCCCCGGTGTTTATCCCAGGGATTCGCAACTACCTGTCACAAACTATTCGCTTTTCGCCCGCCCCCGCCCCCCCCCTCATCATTCCCAATGCTAGGCCCTACTCAGTTAATATATATCTAAATTAAAACGAATGTATTATCAGTCAAAGATGATTTTAATATTTCAATTAATTGGAAGATATGTAAAAAAAAATATCTACCTATTTAGATTTGTCATGATTCAAAACGTAGGACAAAAGTTTATTGCTGAGATTTTGTACGTGCGAACCCTTTGGATGTACAAAATCTTTTTCAAACTGTGCATTTGTCATGTCCCAGGCATCCATAAACCCGAGATTTTCATGAGCAAAAACTTTATTTCTCATCCTTCTATCAAGATCCCTCGCAGTCCAGTCACTGTTTTTAATATAATGATCAAATTTTTTATGTTCTCTTGTGTTTGCGCTTTTCCAGACGACTAAAGTTCTAGGACTACGCTCATGCAGGCGTCGTACGGACATCAACATGTCCTCCACACGAGCATCGTAGTACCAAGGAGGGAAGGAAGCAAAGTGCGCCCACAACGTCAAAACCAAAACAGTGTTCTCCCCTCCTTTAACACGATCGATCAAATTTGCGATGTACTGTATGGTTGAAACATTCGCCCACGTTGCTCTTCCGATGGGATGCCCGTGAAACTGGAAGTACAAACTAATGTTATTTTTCCTATCTATGGCCCTTGTCGGTCCTACGTACCATTTTGGGTTCCGCTTTGACTTTGGCGAGGTTTTCAAATTGAAGAGTTTCGTGTAAAATTCGAACAGCTGACGGATGGTAGAATCTCCGAAGAAGTAGACTGTCTTGTTCTTTAGGAGTGAGGTTGCTTGTGATCTATCAAACATCTGTAAGGCACAATCTGGTGAATGGAAGTTCGTTCCCCAGTAAAAGCCAGCTACTTCCGGTGTTCCGAATTGCGTCTTTGGTTTGCAAGGTGGAAGGTTATCCAATGCACCACTGTGTACAACCGACTCTTTACCTATAGGGATCGAGAAAAAATTATTACCACGAACACTGACAATAAGTCGGATCTAATGAAAGCAGAAAGGTTAGAGGCAAATTATTGGTGAAGGGTTTCTGCTTCTATTAAAACCAACATATCGTCAGTTTGAAATTCCTATTTAAAAGACCCTGACCGTAACCAACAGTGAAATTGGCAAATAATTTACCAAATGAAAACTTATTAAATAAAAAAACAGCAATGTAAGGTTTATACATTTTTCTCTGCTGGTCACCTGATTATTTTTATTAAGAAAAGCTCCAATTACCGGGTTTCGAGAATAGGCTTTGTTTTGCTTTTCAGCAGTATCAGTGACGTCAATCCGTGTTAGTATTTCCCTGGTCAATACAATCTGTGTCAAAAGCGTCGTGTACATAGAAATAACTGAATGACCCCTTTTTTCCAGATTACGCATTTAATTGATTTACTTCGACCACATACATATATCATAAAAATATTTTCCTGAATGCTTAGATTGATGAAACCTAGAGTTTTGGACTATTTTTTGTCATGTTTTATCCCTTGATTATGCGGCGCAGCTTTCGATATCTATCTCCGTTCAGGTTTTGTGTAACACGGTGGGGTTTTTTCCTGACATTTAGACCAATTAAGAGCCAAACAAAGAAATAATAACATCCCAGAGAATAGCTGGAGATCTTCACGATCAATTATGAACTCTGAATGATTGTCAGTGCCATTTTCCTCTGCAAATTAAAAAAAATCTAATTCATAATCTGGAAATCAGTCATATTTTTCCATTTGGTAAATTGTTTGAATGTTGTATCATGATTATGACATGAGGTCAACTTCATCCAACAACAACAAGTTAGTTTGAAATTGATAAAGAGAATTCGAATCTCATTAATCTTGACCTGGTTGGATCAGCCCCTGCGCTCGACGAAATCTGATCAGTGTCTGTGCCGTTACTTTACCAGGGTTGCCCGGTAGACACCATTTGCTTTTCTGTTTATCGGAGACTCGGCCAGAGTTCCGATTAGTTATCACCATTTTTTTCCTGGGTAGGACTACGCATGCATGCTCAATACTTAATTGAGCTTGCGCATTTCCGCCTGCATGGAAACAAAACATAGTAAAAATATATTTTTGTCACGTGAGCACCAACTGACCAATGGTTCAATAGGAACATTTAATTACTGTTCACAGCCAGGATATAATTCAAACTTACCTGGCTCATGATGGACAACAATGGTGTGATCAGATCCAGTTATCAACCGGTTACTCCTACAGTTTAAAAAAGAAATGTAATAAAGTCGACGTTTTAAGATTGGTTTGAGTCATGACAAATGCAAAATCTAGTTTTAAAGGGGAACTTCAGCCGTACGAAAAGTTAAATCTAAAAAAGCAAATTTAAAATAAATATTGGTGAAGGTTCAAGAAAATGCATAAAAAATCTAAAAGATTGTTAATATTTTCTTTGTTGATTTGTGACGTCATGCAAGAGCAAATTCCTATGATTATGACGTGAATTAAAAAAAATCAAAGAATTGTTAATCTCTCTTAAAAAAAGATCAGTATCTTCTATATCAACACACAAATGATTTCACACCCAATCCTGAAAAAATGAAATTTTAGTCATCATGAACCATTAAAAAAACAAATGAAAAAGTTATGATTTTTTTATTAGAATTTTGAACCGTTAATTTTTATTTGTGACGTCATATACTAGCAGCCGCCTCGTATAATATGTCATGTCAAATGCACAGAACTAAATAATGGTTCGCGATGACTAGACCTTTCTTCTTTAAGGAGTGGCTGTGTAATAATTTGTCTGTTCATATACTAAAAGTACAATAAAATTCATTTTTTTAGAAAATGACATTTCATTTTGATTCACAATACGTGGGCCCGAAGCTGTTCATATATGACGTCACGAATAAAAATAAAGGAACTTCTAATAACATTATACTTTGTTGGATTTTCCTCAAACCTTCCCATTTTTTTTTATTATCATTTTATCCTGCTATTTTGCGAATAAACTTTTTGTCAGGGTGAACTTCCCGTTTAAAATGTGCAAAGGATTTCCCGTTTTTAGAACAGTTTATCAACAAACTTTTCCTCCAACTTAGCACTCGCATTGTTTTTTAATAGTGATATTCAAGATTCAAGATTCAAGAAGTTTATTTTCATTTCCATGACAAATATAAATCAAATACAGATACAAATCAAAGTATGAGTACAAGATCAATTTTACCTCAGCATAATTATATAATAAAAGCTTGTACACTCTTAAAAATGTTGGGCAACATACGGTCCACACAACAATTGGTTAAAACTTTATCCAATTCTGGGTAGTTTTACACCAATACTGTGTAGTTTTCACCCAAAGCACACATTATTGGTGTAAAACTACCCAGAATTGGATAAAGTTTTAACCAATTGTTGTGTGGACCGTATGTTGCCCAACATTTTTAAGAGTGTATAAAATAATATTAAGCGTGTATGGAAATGCGGGAATCCACTAAAAGCATTGCTTGTAGAGTGGGGATCATCTAAAGCGAGTTGCAGAAATTATTTCTATTAAGCAATTGAGAAAAGGCTAAGTAATAAAATTTAATGAAATTTAGAAATTCATTCGATTGTACAAAATGTACAAATATACAATATTATAAAATGGGAAAGGAAAATGTGATAAATAGGAAAAATATTTTAAAGAAAAAAAATATTATTATCCTGTACACGGATTCAAACGGTTTTGAAATGACGCTTATTTTCAGGTTAGTATATCAAACATGCCAAATAAATATGCTCACAATTCGTGTTGGTATAACTTTATTAAGTGGTATCCTGTTCATGAATTCAGCGTAATGAGTCAAAGTTTTGAGGGGCTATATGGCGTATCGCTTGAATTTTATAAAAAGTTGAGAGCGAGCAAGAAAATTTTTCGACATTATTACAAAAATATAATTGTGTGATAAATGTTGACCTTTTTAATTATTTCACCCTTCTTCCTTTCCTTTTCTCTTTTGTTTTCTTTGTCGTACCCCCCCCCCCCCCAATCTGCATGCCACTGATTCAAACGGTACTTGTGAGGTCTCTTTTTAGGAAAGTACATGTAGATTAAAACAAAAATAAGCTTCGAGCGCGCACAGTTTGTATTTATTGTTTTAATCTTGCTCGCTACGCTCACTTGCAATATCAATAAATGTTAATCATATAAAGGGAGAGATCTGTGAAAGTAAGTGACGTTATGTAATTTATTTAATTTTTTCCTGTCATAGGGTTTATACGTCTTGTGCATCAGACCTTCTTTCTTGACGAATTGCCAGGTAGGCATGCCCCCCCCCCCCCATCCCACCTTAAGAAATCCTGGATCCACCCTGGCCGCCGCCTTACAAAGAGTTTCAATTGATCGAATCAACCTCAGCTATATGGAAATCCATCAATGTCATAATTTTTGCTACAAGAAATTTGCAAAATGTCCTTTGTAAATAAAAATGAAGCACGATGAATTTTCAAGAAATCAATGAAGGTATGAATATAATTATATCTTATCTAGAAAATATTTAGAACAAACGTGCAATTAGATATTGACGCTGCTGGCTTTCCATAGTTGTGGTTGATCCGATCAATTGCAACTCTTTGTGAAACGGGGCCCTACTGGGCCCATGAACTCACCAGGTGAATGAAAGATGATCGATAGGAGATACGACTGACTGATGTCCCACACTATGTTGCATCGACCAGTCATCGCAGGAGAAACTTGCTGGCTTCAAACAAAACCAAGGGGTACCAGTCCTCGTGTCAGTGAAGTTGCAACTGCCATTCTTTTACCATTCGAATATTGGAGAAAGTATAAGACAGGTAAAAAGAAAGAAAAAACAAATCGGAAGACTATAATTACTTTGTCGGGATGAAAATGCAAATGGATTTTTTTTACTCACTTTAAAAGAAAAAACATTGATTTATAATGTAGGTCTATGTTATTGATGTTCTTGAGAACCATGAGAACACTTGGGCCAATTAGTTTCTCAGGTAGATTTTAAGCGGAGTAACTTCACAATTATTGTCGACGCACCAACTGTCGACAAAGACTTCTGATAACTAGCCTCTGTCACAGACGGACATTGGATAATACCATTGTCCTGTTATTAAAGTTTTTCCTGCATTGCTCAGTAAATGATGTGAAAAAATAACAGATTGATGTAAAGTGCAGGGATAGATGATGAACAACAAAATGTCAGCCCTAGAAATACATATTGAAAGGTGGATTACGCCTTTATACCCATTCGGGAAGGACGAGGAATGGCAAAACAGAACTAGCTCCCCAATTACTTCTTTTTCAGTTTCTGTTATCCTGGTTATGGCATTTCCCGTAGGAACTCAGCGGGACAGCTTTTTGATGGTATAATTCCAAGCTGGTACATAACCAATTACCTATGAAACGTTTTACGTCTCAAGTTAATCGGTCGATGGCTGACCGTGTAGATGACAAAAATTACTATCGGGTCTTTTTATCAAAGTGAAGTGCAGAGCGGGGATTTGAACTCACAACCTGACGGCTATGATTCCAATGCTTAGACCACTAGACCGCTATACTACTTGATGTTAAAGGATTGCTTAATGATATTCAGTACTTCTATTCTGAGAACACTTCTTACCACTGCTTTGGACTTTCGGAGCACTTTGAGGTCCATGTAGCAGCCCGCCTCCGCAGATTTCTCCGATTTTTTTGAATAAAATTTACTTATGTATGACATCCTGATAGCTTCTTCTTTCTGAAGTCTTCTTAGCACGTAATTGGCTTCACTTGTATGAACTAATGTAACCTGAATGTTAACCAAACCTGCCCACTTCAAGGTAAAGAGGGCGCTGTAGGTCCCGTTCCCATGGTCGGCAACTTCGCCGTCTGACATCGAGCTTGCCTGGAAAGTTGAATTTTTGGTATATATTTTGGCTCGGAAATAGTCTCCCCCGTAGGTCTTGCTCTCGTTTAGCCCATTTCGGGCTTGGATGGTCAATCTGAGCTCATCGCAGACCATAAATCGTGAAGGTCGTCCAGCAATATGAAATGTCGTGAAGTTCGGATTGGTCATATTGAGCAAACTCGTCCAAGAAACATGAGTCGGGATCTTATCCTCGTACGTGTACCGTCTGCGCCTCTGTTTTGTCATGAGATTCGGACAGAAGGGGTGAACAGTAAGATTTGTCCATTCCTTTGTCAATGCCTTTGGCTCTGCCAGGTTCTGTAAATACAAATATCAATGAAATTGATACGTATCAAATAGAAGAGAAAGTGTCAGCAATATCTCACGTTTATTATAGTTTACCATCCAATACAATGTTATGCTTCGAAAGTGGACGCAAATGCTTCGAAAATGCCGTCTAGAATTTTACTTTCATAATGTTGTATGATATTGTCTTATTTTGTTGGAGTTGGATAAATCATTGAAATTCGAACAGAGAACAATTTGAACAACTCTGATGTCATAATTTGGACAAATTGGACGTTATTCAAGACTGGATTCTGAGCATACCCCGTCGGATCTAATGCTACAGTCCCATCGGTATCATTTTGCTGCATGCGTATATTCGTACGGACAGTTTTTACTGGTACTGACAATTAACTTTTATTCAATGATCATCCTACATGGTACGTGAATATTGATTTTATTATCATATTAACTACTTTTATTGTGACCAGTACTTCACTTTCCAGGAATTTGGAATTATGTCTTTGAAAACGAATGCTCATAAGGGTGAGCCCGGTTCATCTGATTTCAAATATAAACTGCCAAAACATTTGACCAAACGAAGTATTTCAACAGCAGTGAAATACCTATATGCATCAAGTACTCACAATGAGAATGATATTATTGACAAGAATACGGCTTTGACAGAGGAACTTGGAAAGATATACCCATCTCTTAACAAGCATATACAATGTATGTCGGCATTTTATTCTCATCGATCATCATGATCATGGCAGCCATGATGTCCTTGAACTTGAAGACGGCAGTCGTCATGTAATACCTATTAGACAACAAAGCCGTCCAGATTCCACACATTCCACCATCTCTATTGAATCTGAATTATCTCACTTAAAGGCGCAGATAGAGTCTATTGGAAAGACTGTTGATACCCTTTAATATTCAAAACGCTACATCAGTGAATTTTGATAATAAGAAGGGATCACCTACTCACGATTTCTCGCAAGATCCTATTGAAGAAAACAATACATTGAGAGACAACCCTATTATAACACACGATTTTCAATGTGGTACGTCTTTTGATCATCAGTTACCAGATTATCGTAGCAAACAAAAACAACAATATGAGTCGAAAAGTCGCTCTGCACGCCATCAACAAAGGGCGAATTCTTCTCGCAACATTGATGTCTTGTTGAAATGGGACTCTATGTTAAAGAAAATTGATCCACCTAAACTATCTAGGCGATTATATGTATCTTGTAAATCATTTCCTGGAGCAAAAATTCAGGATGTATCGGAAAAAGTCATCCAGCTAACTAAGAAAGATGCAGTTAAGGAAGTAATATTACATCTTGGAACTAACAATATAAATTTAGATGGTGAGGATCAAATTGTCACTAAAATCTCATCACTTTGCGAGGAAATTCTCAAGAAGACCAAAGTTAGTGCGATCACACTGTCTAGCATCATACATCGTCACCAAGAATCTCATACTCAGTGGAGTAAGATCTACGCGGTTAACGCACGGCTAAAACTTCTGACCAATGAGAGAGGATGGAATATGATCGACAATAGCGCCATCTATCCCGATATTCACCTTCTGAAACAGGACGGTGTTCACCTCAACGGAGCCGGTGTCATCCATAGAGATGTATACTAATTAGTATACATCTCTATGGTGTCATCGAACTTGCGAAAAACACCATACGCCACCTACGATGGAATTCAGCGCAATTAGCTGATCGATATTCCCCAGATTATCGACGAAGCAACCATCGACGGAAAGCAAGAGATCGAATCTTCCCCCGAGACTGGATGGATTCCCTAAACACAGCGAGGAGACTACTGAACCCGAACTCTTACTAGAAGATAATTAAATTAAAACTCAACCAGCAACTACAAATGAGCCAAATGTTTTTACCTTTAATGCAGATATTGAGTTTGTAAATAAAGCTGATGATGTGAATAACAACCCAAAATTTAACGGTAAAACATTATGTATAGTGGATGGTAAAGTTCCCCCATTACCAAAAGGACCGAAATTTATTCTGCTAAACAATCGCGGTCTCGTAAATAAAATGGACAATCTTCGTCGTTTATTGTTTGATAACCAAGTTGAACTATTATGCTTAAATGAAACGTTTTGCGACGAGACAATCGGTGACAATGAACTTCTCATAGAAGGTATGCGGATCGAACGCAGAGATCGAAATCGTTCAGGCGGAGGCGTTGCTATTTATATGACAGAATCCTTGACTTATTTCAGAAGACATGATTTAGAAGACTCCTCCCTTGAAATGATCTGTTTGCAAATTCAACTTCCATTCCAAAAGAGTATTATTGTATTTTGTATTCACAGACCTCCATCATGTGATATAACATTTTTTGATAGGTTTGAGACAATACTAGATTCTGTGACTTGTCTTCGTTCATCAATAAGTGAAATGTTTGTTTTGGATGACATTAACTGTGACTACTGGAATTCGAACTGTCACTCAAATAATTTTCGCAAATTGGATTTTTTAATGAAATCATATAACTTTTCGGCTTTTCGCAGATCATCGATTTACCTACCCGTGTAACTGATAGAAGCGAAACTCTTATTGACACTATCTTTACTACCAATGTTGATAATATCGTTGAACATGGTTGCATACTTACATCGATAAGTGATCACTGTAATGGTGTACGTTATTCGAAAACCACATTCCACGGCACATGTGCATAAAAACAAAAAGTTTTGAATTACAGATCTTTTAAGCACTTTGATTCTGAAGAATTTCAGTGTTTATTATCTCAAGCCACATGGGATGTTCTAAATGATACTAAAAATGTTGATGATTACTGGGCTAAATGGAAGACTATTTTCATATCAATAGCTCACTCTCTTGCCCCTGAGAAAGGTTAGGGTTAGAAATAATCCCGATCCTTGGATCGACTCCAATATTCGTAAATTAATGTACAAAAGAGATAAGGTATATAAAACTTGTTTGCCAATGAAGCAGAAGTTGAATAGCTCAAATGAACATGAATATAATGTTCTTTGAACCTCCTACAAATCTTTGAGGAATGAAGTCAACATTTCTTTGTGAAATAGCAAGAGTCAATATTTTAAGTCACAGATTAAGTCTAACTCGAATGATTACAAAAGTATGTGGAAATGCATACGTCATCTGATCCCTAAACTACGTGTTGCACTCCCAAGTGCCTTACATATTAATGGTCAAACTTATCAAGATGACGTTAGCATATATTCCTTTAATGATTACCTTATTAAACTTAATGCAAGAGAACAGCTACCAAATGTTACAAACGTTGATCCAGGTAACTGTTCTTCAATATTATCCAATAGTCCCCTTAATATGTGTGCTTCTACCTTGGGTGTTTTTTAATATGACAAAATTGATTGTGATTCTGTTAAAAAAATTATTTCAAATTTAGATATTTCTAAAGCAACCGGAGTAGATGAAATAAGTGTAAAATTACTTAAGAGTGCCGGAAATGAAATTATTACGTTCCTCACTGAATCGATAAATTTGTCATTCAATAGTGGCATCTTTCCTGATGTATGGAAACAGGAAAATGTGCTCCCCTTGTTTAAGAAAGGAGATGTAAATTCGATGACCAATTACCGTCCGATATCGATACTTCCCGCTGTCAGTAAAATTATCGAACGAATAGTACACAAACAACTTTATGACTTTTTAATTGTAACTGATGTTTTAACAGAAGTACAGTTCGGGTTCAGACCATGTCACTCGACGACCTCAGCACTAGGCGCACTTACTGAGTCATGGCTAAAAGCCATCGATGAAGGACTGGTAGTTGGTGCTTTTTTTATAGATCTGAGGCGTGCATTCGACACGGTAGATACAGTTATAATGTCAAATAGACTACAGCTTATAGGATTGTCCCCTACTGCATTGTCGTGGTTTAATTCATACCTATCAAATAGAAAGCAAAATGTTGTAATTAGACAATCTAATTCTGATCAACTTATTTTAAATCAGGGCGTACCTCAAGGGTCGATACTGGGACCCCTCTTATTTTTGATATACATCAATGACATGGTAAAAGTGGTAAAGAATGGGAGTCTTATAATGTACGCCGATGATACTACTTTGTATTGTACAGGTTCTTCCCTTAATGAAATTCAAATAAAATTACAGGAAGACATAAATAACATTCATCATTGGATAGTTAATAATAGATTAGTTTTAAATGTAGACAAAACTATATTCATCCTTATTGGAAGTAAACCAAAAATAAATTATTTGGAGTTGAAGGCCTATGATGGGACAGAGATAGAGCATTGCTCCAGTATAACATGTCTCGGAGTAGTTATTGACCAGAACCTTATGTGGAATGATCATGTTAACTCTGTTTGCAAAAAAGTATTTGCGGGTCTGGCAATGATAAAAAGAATCTATCCATTTATAGACAATGACACTATAAAATTATTATATAATTGTTTAATCCAATCGCAAATGGACTATTGCTGCGAGATTTGGGGAAACCGTTCAAAAACGCAGACCAACAAAATCATTAAACTTCAAAAAACGGGCTGCGAGACTTATTCTAAATTGCAACATGTACACTCCTTCTAAAGATATGTTTACGGAGTTAAAATGGCTACCATTTTATCAATGTGTCAAATATTTCAGATGTGTCTTCATGTATAAATGCATTCACAACTTATCTGCTGATTACTTTGGCATGTTTTTCCTCGAACTTGGGTGAATTTCACCAAATTAACACCCGACAATCAGCAAGAGGCGATCTCGTACTCCCTAAATGTCGCACAAAATACCGTAAAAACGCATTATGTTATGACGGCCCTTCCCTATATAATAACCTACCAACTGAAATAAGATCTGAAATTTAAATTTCATTTGAAGAAGCATTTAGCATTAGCTTATCACGACCCATAATCATTCTTCTTTTTAAGCTGTACCTCATTAATTCACGTAATTAACATTCGGCCCTCGATTTTGATTCTTTTGTTCGACTCACAACTTCAGCTTACTTTCTTAATTTTACAGATTTTGGCTAATTGTAATTGTAACAATACACGTCTTATTACTTTCACGTCATCTGCTTTTTAAATAATTGTACTTTTATTGACAATTGTATATTTCCTTATTTCCTTCACATGTACTTACCAATTTATGTATGCCTCTCTTATGATGTTTCTATGTAAATGAATTGTTATAACTGTTATGTTATGCTATGTACATTGTCACAGGGCCCCATGGGAGACCAACACATTGTTGAATGGGCTTCCCTGTTTTTAAATAAATTTAAAAAAATAATAAAAATCCGTTCCGAACTAAACCTTAATTGAGATAAATGATTTTGGTTATACTCATTGATATTTTTACTCTTTCCATTAATCGATACCAGCTATGCCTGTGTCCAGTGCTCTTTTGTACTACATTCAAATAAAAGGAAATGCTATCCGCACTTTATCTTTCAATATCTATTGAATATATAAATTAACATCAACAGTTACAAAATAATTACAAATACAAAATTACAAACCATGGAAAAAATAAAAAAAAGACAATTATATACACAAAGCAACCGGGAATGGAACATTAATATAATTAGGTACTCAAATCAAATCTCCAGTTTCGGAAATGGAGAGCGAGGTTTTTTTTTTCTTGACAAGATAATCATTTAAAGTCCATGCTACATTTCAACCGAGCCTTGAAACCATCGACACTCAAAGGGTTCATTTTGAAATTAACAGATAAATATGTAATATTTTAACAGGAGAAATATATATAAGTTAAAAATTTATCCCATAGTATACCAAACATTTTCTGAAAAGTGGAAGCTTTGTGGTACGTGATCCGGCTCCATTACATTGCATATCAAAGACCAATGTCGGGTAAAGAAAAAGAAATAGATGAAAAATGATCTACAAGCAATTTGTAAATTGGGTAAAACATGAGAGCTCTTGGTAGGTTAATATGTATGGAGGATTGCTATTCATTCAATGTAACCAGTATGGAAGGCAGTAGAAATACCTGTACTTCGTTCTTCAGGCTCAGAAAACCCTGCAGACCCGATACGCCGTTTTCTCTTTAAAAAAAAAACTTTTTTGTTTGTTTTGTGTTATTTTTTATTTTCGGGCGATCGAAGTTTCGATGACGGCTTTAAAATAGTACGCATGCCACTCAAAATTGTAATTTGTCTAGAGCGGAGACTTACTCCTAACACTCTGGCCCGTATTCTGAAGTCGGGTTTAACTTAAACTTAGGTTTAAAGTTGTGGTGTAAGTATGGACAGCCAATTGTTACATAAATCACTAACAGTAGAGATATAATATTTCAGCTCATTTGGCTCTCAAATCATTCATAATTGTGTAGGAAGTATAAATAAATAATTGTCTTCACCATCGATGAATGAGGAAAGAGCACAGTAAATATAAGAAACATACAACTTGATAAATATTTTGACACTTTTGTCTTCCCATAATTTTAGCACAGAGTTAGACCATGGTCTAAGTTAAACCTGACTTCAGAATACGGGCCTCTGTGTCAAATAAAAGAAGAAGCCACAGAACGTGAGTGGATGTATAGTCTCACTACTTCAGATTCTGCATTTATATACTATGCAAAAAATAAAAAGGTCTGTGCCTCCAGATTGCTTCTCCGTATTACGCGATGGGTTTATGACGATATACACTGCAAAAAACTGCGGTGTTAATTCAACACCAGTCCGGAATCTATCATATGACCACACTAGAGAAGTATTGAAACAACACCGGTTTGAAATTAAATCGATGCTGTTTTAACACTAATTGGTGTTGTATAAACACCTATCTGGAACTAGTCCCAAATCAAATCGGTGTTGTTTAAATACTTATCTGGTGTGGTCATATATAGATTTCGGACTGGTGTTAAAGATAAATTCCAGTTTCGGTAACGATCTCAAAATGACTTTTTACATAATCTAATATAATGACCACCCAAGTGTCTGTTTGTATGAATAAAAAATATGTGCCAAAGGATTCTGGAAGAAATTGTGTAATTGCTGAGAAATAAGCAAAATAAGCGCGGATTCGGTCACTTCCGTCGGGTCTTTATTCCAGCAATAATAATACACTGTCCCACGTGTGCCTATCTGTGTTGGTGATCTTCAGCGTGAACATTTTTCAGCATAGATTTCAAGATTTCACAAAGTTCAGTTTATGAAACTGTACCAGATCTAGTTCATCGATGATATACTGACAATTAAGCCTGGTTTTACAGACTTTCTCATGAAATCAGTGTATACTGCAACTACTGGCATTTCTCTTTAAATTAGCACCGCAGTTTTTGCAGTGTACATTAAATTCACTAGATATCACATGATATTTACGAATCATGAATATCATTGTCTACTATGGGTGGCGGAAAACCTCCTTTTTCATACTAATTGAATCAAATTCCTCATGAAATCTGACGCTTGGATATATCGTTGACTTACCACAAACAATTTATGTGACGCCCTCTTGCGAGGAGAAGTGTGGATGTATTGGTCGTCCATAGTTGTCAAGTGCATTGTTACGTAAACAATAAATAGTGACCCCATACAAATCACTCCGATATATAATCGCCACCTTCTAGACGCCATCTTGGATTAGTCCCAAAAATAGAGTTCATGCGAATCTAAAGGGTGACAAAATTACATGAGAAAAAATTATTTGGATGGTTCAAGGTTTTGACCAGCCGTGAATTATTAAAAGACCAAATCAAATTTTAGCATAAATCTGAACAATGTGGGTTTCCAATATTTGAATTTATAGGAAAAATGGGAGATTGTATAGATTGTATCATTTTGATTACATGTTTATATTTATGTTCAAAATTTTAAACTTTTGTAATTACCAGCCAATGTGGAGAACCTTCCGACAGAATTATTCTTTCAGACTGTCCATAGGCACGGCTGGTGCACAGTGTTTGTTCTACCAGCCTGTCTTACCAAATCAAGGGCAACATAACATGCACTACCACTAATGTTGTATATCTCATCACTTGCAGAGTTTGTAGGGTACATGGGCGGAAATCCCAGGGGGGACAGGGGGGACGTGTCCCCCCTACTCAAAATAGTAGGGGGGACACAATATCAAATGTCCCCCCTACTATTTTTTGTCTTTTATGATGGTAAGAAATACATCATTCTAAATCGAAATAAAACATGTATTTTGGGACGAGATGACCGTGCTTTTGGGATGATAACCTTTTTTTTTGCTTGTCAAATTTTCCCACCCCTTGTCCCCATAGGCGGATCCAGGGGGAGCCCCCCCCCCCCCCTATTGGCGGAGCAAAAAAAGAAAAAAAGGAAAAGAAAGAAGGAAAATGAAAAAAGGAGGGAAAAGAGGAGAAAAAGAAGAGAAGGACGACGAGTGCATAAAATAAGATGAGGGGAAGACTTGGAAAATAAAAAGAATCTTTCGTGCCACTATATAGAATTTTCGCTCGCGCTTCGCGCTCGCATTGCCTGTTAGGTGATTTACATATCTTGTTCAATATGGAGCTCAAATATCAAGTTTGGAAGTCAATATACAAAACATATTTCACCTCGGAAATGGAACTTTCATTATTTTGTGTGATTTACAAATTGGTTTTTAAAAAGTGCTCTGTAAAAATGTCAGTTTTATGGTCTGAATAATTTTATCAACATTGCTGCTTGCGCTGCGCGCTCGCAAATTTCGATTTATCAGGTACTTATTATTTTCGTGTATTCCATAAAGTTTTCAAAATATCTCTTTTCAAGTCTGATTGTCAAGACGTATCAGCTAGCGCTGCACGCTGGCATTTAGATTGGCGAGTTATGTATGTTTCAATATTGATTATACAACAAACTACTTAAAATCCCCTTTTCATGACAGGTTATCAAAAATTTTAGCTTGCGATTTGCGCTCGCATTAATGGTTAAAAATATATTAAATGATGTATCCTATTCATAATTACAAAAGTGAAATGTCCAGTTTTTATGCCATAATATCATCAGATTTCGCGCCCTCATTAGGCATTAATAAATATGATATTGATTTAATAATTAAATTGTCCCTTTTAAATCTCGAAATTTTCCGCTCGCGCTTCGCGTTCGCATCAATTGTCTGCTTATACTTATATACATATTCTGCTTGAGAGTCAGTTACAAAAAGTGCTTAGAATTTCCATTCTTTAGGTGAAAATGTAAAAAAAAAATCAGCTCGCGCTTCGCGCTCGCATTATTTGATTGTTAAATGCTAACTGCATGTAGTCTTTAACAGGTATATTTTCCATCAGTTCATTTCTGCTCGCGCTTTGTGTTCGTAGTAATTATTAAGTTGCATACACATTTTTTCAGGATAACAAAAATTGCCCAGAATGTTCAAATTTTAGGAAAAAATACATAATAAATTTCCAAAAAATTAGCTCGCGCTTCGCGCTCGTATCATATAAATAAGGATTATGATATTATATATGAATTTATAAGAATAAAGCTAAGAAGTGACTAATGAGGACTACCCCTTCAAAGAAACAAACACAAATCATCTTCGAGCTGCCGATCGGGGAAAATATGGCTGAAACAAATTTCCGCCCCCCCCCCCTATTGGCGAAGGCTGGATCCGCCCCTGTGTCCCCCCTACCTTTTGGGAGAGATTTCCGCCCCTGGTAGGGTACAATACACAGGGGAAACCAAGACCACACTCAAGAGACGATTCTACGGGCACAGATCCACCGTCAACACAGCAAAGCTGGACACTCCGGTTGGCCGCCATTTTAACCTCCCCAACCTCTCCATCACTGACATGATGCTACAGTTTGTAGTGTGGCCGAGTGTTCTAACATGTCTACCTCACAAATCAGTCAGAAACAAGCAAACTCATATTATATTGAACTAAACTCAAAAATAAAGATGTTGACCAAAATGAAGTCTAGTAGTGCTCTGCTTTATTGGTCTGCAATGCAGACCTCACTAGGCATTGCCTTCACAAATAATAATGTAATTTAATATTAATTTAATAATGTAATTTAATATTAATGAATAATTCGTTTTGAGGGGTCCACGATTTACAAGCACAGCTTCACAGTGGACCTCTCCATTTCCAGCATGTTATTTTCAGCCACAAATATTTAATGATCCATATTAAGTTTCAAATGTATAATTTAGATAAATATATATATTGTGTTACATGTTTCTTTATACATTTCAATTGTTATAAATGTATTTATGATGGATTTTGTATACTGTTTTGTTGGAAATGAGAAAAAATAAAACTGAAACTGAAACTACAGGGCATCGAATCTTTAGGTACCCGTCCTGACTCAGTCCGTACTAGTAGAGAGAAGCTCTGGATGAGACGACTTCGCACCACCCAACCTCATGGCCTGAACATCCAAGAGGGGAACGACTGATTTTTCTTTCCTATCCACTTTCAATTTATATATACATATCATTTTTCCCCTCAGCTCTTTTGTATAGTTACATTATAGTTTCTTCCTCTACTTTCCTCCCATATCTCATACAAGCTCAGCTCCAATTTTTCCTTCCTTTTTCAGGCGATATAATAATTATCATATACATATTTTTTTTATCCACTCACCTCTTTTAGATTTACCACATTTGCTTATTTACATGTATACTATGGTTTCTTCATAATACACCCCCTCTCTTCTATATTTGCTTTTACCTTTTTAGGCAATTTGCTTCCTCTTTTTCACATATACAGGTGTTTTTTTTTTTTGCTACTGTATAGTCATATGTTTTTTTCCCGTCACACCTAGCGGATTACAATATCAGTTACACCATATGTGTATTTAAATTTTTTTCATATACATTTCTTTTTTGGATATATTTATATACATATCACTAATAGATACATATTTACACTTACCTTCTTCTCTTAGTTTGTTTAATGCTTTATCATATATATTTATATGTCTTTTGCACATTATCAGTTGTTCCCCATTCTTTTCCTTTTTTCCCCCACTCTTACGCACCAGTTTATTATGCCTTTCTTTGTAACCTGTTTGACCCACCTCTCACTAATTATCTAGTTATTCACCCCTCTATCACTGTTTTGTTCCAGATCCTGTTTGATGTTGCCTGTCTCATTATCTTAATCCCTCTTGGCCTTACTTACACTAACTTCCCTTTGTGTCTGCCTACTCCTTTTCTTTCATCCCCTTCACTAACCTGATTGGTCTTCTCTACTCACTAATGCCCCTTTTGTCTCCTTGTTTCTAGTGTTGCTGTAGCTTGTTTGTGGTCTATATTATGGTTGTTCCACTTTATATGTTTGTCATTTTGCCTCCGACGAAGATTCTGCTAGGATCGAAAGCTTAGGCCCCTTTTTTACTTTCTAATTTACTCCATTGGCTCTCTTTTATTAGATAAGCAGTTTTCAGCAGCTTCTTTTTGCCATTGATCTCCTATTCTGCTGTTGTATCACTCCCATGTGATCCTCCTTATCTAATTTGTCTTGTTTTATCCATATATGTTTGATTTTCTGTATTTGTATTTTAGTGTTTTCTTATTTACATTCCTTCCACAGTTAAACTTGCATAACCTTTTTTTTTTTTTTCTGGTATCTTTGTCTGGTCGATTTTACTTTTCAGCTTGATTTAATTAACTTTGTGTATTCTTATCATTCTGTTTTAGGTCCAGTTCAAATCTACTCGACTTTTCTCATTCTTTATATTTGATATTTTTTTAATTTCCATTTTCTTTGTTTTACACTTTTTTTTATGCTAGGTCTCTTTCAGCTTGATTTAATTAACTTTGTGTATTCTTATTATCATTCTCTTTTAGGTCCAGTTCAAATCTACTCGACTTTTCTCCTTCTTTATATTTTGATTTGTTATGAATATCCATTTTCTTTGTTTTACACTTTTTTTTATTCTAGGTCTCTTTTCTACCATGACTAACCATCTATCTTTATTTCACCAGCTCAGGAAGATCAAGCTGAAGGCCCTCAAGACCTCTTTTCACCAGGACAATTACAGATTTTATTCCCTCAATCGCATTATACCCACAGGCCTCCAACCTCATTGCACTCCTGGGCCCGTATTCCATAAACGAGATAAGCTTTTTGCTTAAGTCTTAGCAATTTGTCTTAGCATTTTGCTTGTCTAAGAAATCTTCCCTAACGATATTCTATAAACTTTAAGACATTTGTCTCAGGTCAGACGATATGGCTAAGCCAAAGTCTCAAAGTCAAATTCTATGACCTTCTAAACTGCTGCAGGGGTGACTGCAACAAAATAGCAAAAATGTAATTGAAGTTGTTTTTTCTTAACAAGTTTGATTTTATTGAAACTAATTACAACTATTGTAGTAAAAGAAGAGCATTCATCACCCATATATGGTAAGAATTCTTTATTCAGATTATTCTATATTTTGTTAATTACCAAAACATTTCAATCCCAAACCGAGTGACTTGCACAGTTTTTTATGTATCAGTCCCATTCATTACTTTTCATGTATTGTTTGTCAAAATCTAAATGGGATAGGGTAGATTCCTCTCGACATCTTTATTCTACTTCAGTTGAAGTAGACCTAGGGTCTAAGGGAAAACATTTGTAACTTTTGAGACTAGTCTTGGGTCTAACATTAGGCCTAGATCTAGCCTAGGCCCAAGATCTACAACTAATATCCGTCTGTTTGGAGGAGAATTGAACATTGTTTTTACTTTTTACTTTCCTGAAGGCTGAAGCAAAACGTAACTTTGTTAGTCTAGTGCCGTAGTGGAGCAACTGGGACTGAAGCTACATACCGTACTAGGCCTAGATCTAACGATAGACCTATATTAGTATTGGTCTAGGCCTAGAACATGCAGGACTTAGCCTGGCTTAGCCTTAAGACAGGGATAGATCTATCTAGATTTACATGTAGGTCTAGAATAGATCTGACTTAGGCCTAGACCAAAACAAAGCTTCAGTCTCCGACTGTATTTTGGTTGTTCCACTATTATAGTATTACGAGTACGACACTAAACAGTCTAACGTTACGTTGGCCTAGTCTCACCAATGTGATATGACAGTAAATGTCAGAAACTTTTAAATAAATCCCCAGAAACGACGGTTATTCCTGTCAACAGTGCTAGATATATCGCTATGCATTGTTTGCCAACTATGCCTGGCTAAAGTTAGATCTAGTCCTAGTAGTAGTCTAGACATCTATCTAGATCTACTCCTGCTTTAGGTCCATCTGTTTGTTTGGAGTTTTTATTTTATACATTTTGAGGACTTGTTTAGATCTAGGTTTCCAGGACTAGAAAACAGGCCTAAACCTAGACCAACAATGGCAACAGCTCAGTCTAGACTAGGGCCTAGATTTATATAAGAATTTAGATCTAGGGCCTAGGCGGCCTAGCCTGCATGTGCTTTCTTCTATTCATTCTAGATTTTATTTCTAGCCTATCCGGTAGCCCTAACGTTAGGACTGGCTGATCTAGTCTACTGTTTGATCTAGAAATCTCTAACCTAGGCCTAGATCTAGACTAAATGACTTACTCACTTAGACTAAAAGTTAGACCCTATCTAGATCTAGAACTATACCAATCTAGGTGTACATAGGGTCATAGTAATAGGTGTAGATCTAGCTAGAGACTTGTAGACTCTATCTCAATGTAGATTCTAGATCTAAAAATAGTAAATGTAGGCTAGATCTAGTCTAGTTCTACTCATCTAACGTTAGGCCTGAGAAAGGAAGTAGGCTAGGGATCTAGCATTGGGTTATTTCTAGGACTAAAGAATCTTGATCTAGGCTTAGATCTAAACTAGGGGCTGTAGTTCAAAATCTTGAGGTCTAGCCCCCCCCCCCAAAAAAAAAAAAAAAAAAAAAAAAACTAGAACTAAGCCCTCAGCAACATGTAGTTCTCTATGTAGCCAAACAAAAGTTAGCATTGACCATTGTCTTAATCTTTTTTGGCGTATACATGTAGTTATCATACAAACACATATTTTGATGAATGAGAAAATGTGTCTTGCAGATTATTTTAGCTCAAAACCTACATTTCATGGACATATAGGCCAATGTCATAAAATGAAGAAGTAGTTCAATACACATCATGCTGTTTACATATTTATTGATCTGATATGCTGTTACCATGGCAACAAATTTTCAAATATATGTCTTGCAGATCTATACACCTCAAAATCAATGTGTGAGCCAACTTTTATAAGAATTGGTAAAACTAATAAAGGGATTCAAACCACAAGATTTTCACCTAATTTCTTTATATAATATGTTGTTACCATAGCAACACGAATTCTGATACAGGCAAAAGTATATCTTAATTAGACATCTTCAACTCAAGACTATTGTGTGCGCCAACATTTTAGGAGAATTGACCAGTTGAAAACTGATAAAGTAATTCAAATTACAAGATTTTCATCTAGTTTTTGTTATTTTATTTGTTGCCATGGCAACGCAATTTTTTATAAAGGCATGAAATATACTTTGCACATCTTCACATCAAGACTAACGTTTGTGCCACATTTCATGAGAATTGATTAAAAACTGAAGAAGTTGTTGGAACTGCAAGATTTTTACATAATTTTTGCCCTAATATACCGTTACCTTGGCAACACAATTTCCGACACATGCGAAAATGTGTCTTGCACATCTTTACCTCAAGACTTATGTCTGTGGCAAACATCATGAGAAGTGGTTGAAATATTGTAAACTTGTTAAAACCACAAATTTTTCACCTAATTTTCATTATTTAATATGTTGTTACCATGGCAACGCAATTTTTGTATATAGGCATAAAATATGTTTTGCACATCTTCACATCAAGACTAATGTTTGTGCCACATTTCATGAGAATTGGTTAAAAACTGAGGAAGTAGTTGGAATAGCAAGATTTATACATAATTTTTGCCATAATATACTGTTACCATGGCAACACAATTTCCGACACATGCAAAATTGTGTCTTGCACATCTTTTCCTCAAATCCAATGTGTGAGCCAACTTTCATGAGAATTGGTAGAAAACCGATGAAGTAATTTAAATTTTAAATTTTGGCCATAATATACTGTTACCATGGCAACACAATTTCTGAAAAAAAAAACTGAGGAAGTAGCTCGAAATGCAATATAGGTATAAATTCTATAAAAAAAATTGGCCATGATTTGTTGGATTTAAACGTTGTCTTAAAGCAATTAAGACAACTCACAACTGTCTTAAAGTTAGGGCAAAATTCTTAGCCATGTAGAATTTATGAAATACAGACTCTGCATATTTAAGAAAAGTTACTTAGCCATTCATCCTAAATCTGTCTTAGTCGCGCAAAAATTCTTAGCCAAATTCTTAGACAAAATTCTTAGCCAATTATTTATGGAATACGCGTTTTGGCTAAGAATTTTGTCTTAGACAGAAAACTAAGACAAACTGCTTAGATTTTTGACTTAAGCATGCTTATCTCGTTTATGGAATACGGGCCCTGGTCTCGGTACGCTCACACCTGAACTTCGCAAACGATGGAACCAGATCTTACATGGAGCTTCAGTTCGACTAATTAACATCCTCTCTGAACAGTGTATTGCTTCTCTTGATTCTTTTTCAGCTGACATCAGTAGCCTGGAAGACGAACTACGTTCTTGCTGTACCCAAACCCAATGGCTTCAGTATAATGATGAAATTGAATCTGATCTCTCTAAACACAGGTCTCTCCTCACTGAACGCAGGAACAAGAAAATAGGCAACCTCACAAAGAAGCGACAACGGTCAAACAGATTTAGACGACATACCAACAACAATGATGCATCCCCCCATTTGGTTGTTAATCTCTCATCCTCCCCTCTCTCCCAAGCAGAAACCTCTCTTCTCTCTAAAGTTCTCAAGTTTTGCCCCACGCCACCAGAAGTTGAACAGATAGCTCTCAGCCAAGACCTCTCTACATTCTATCGCAGGATACGTCTCAAAGAGTTCTTTTTAGATGCACCCCCTTCTGATCCCGAGCCCTTCTACAAGAAAAGCACATGGATTCCACCCAAGAATAGAGTTCCTTCCCTTGAAACTTACATCCAAGCTGTCTCATCCGAAGTTCGCTCCACAGATACCCTCGACACCAGAGCACATGACAGCCTTCCTCGAGAAGAACGCCAGGCTCTCTCATCACTCAGAAACAGGTCCGACATCATCATCAAGCCTGCAGACAAAGGATCAGCCGTCGTTGTTATGGACCGCCAGCAGTACATCGATGAAGCCATGAAACATCTCAATAATCGATCTCACTATGCACTCCTCGATTCTGACCCTACTTGTAATTTCTCCCTACAGATCCAATTAACACTGAATGACATGAAAGAACACCAGCATCTCTCCGAGAAGGCCCACAAATTTATCTCCCCTACTAATGCTAAACCTGCCCGCTTCTATCTCCTCCCGAAGATCCACAAACATGGCAACCCCGGTCGACCCATCCTCTCAGGAAATGGTTCCTCAACAGAGAACATCTCCCTTTTTGTTGATTACCACATTAATCCCCTTGTCTCACGTGCACCCTCTTACATCCACGACACTCCAGACTTTCTCAGGAAACTAAATGACATCAAGGACCAGATACCCGAGACTGCGATCATCGGCACTTTCGATGTTTCTTCACTGTACACCAGCATTCCCCACGACGAAGGTATCCAAGCATCATGTGAAGCCTTGGCCGCTAGTGGCCATTCCAGTCCCCCCATATCCGATATCAAATCTCTGATGTCTCATGTACTAACAAAAAACAACTTCACATTCATGGGCAAGCACTACCTACAGATATTCGGGACAGCAATGGGCACCCGGATGGCTCCTTCATTTGCCTGTCTCTTCATGACCAAGCTGGAACAGCAGATGTTAGATTCAGCCCCCCGTCGCCCATGGGTTTGGTGGCGTTACATAGCCGACATTTTCTTCATCTGGACCAGGGATGAAGATAGCCTCCATACATTCATTGACCACATCAATTCCTTCCACAGGACCATCAAATTCACTTCTGATTTCTCCCAACAGGAAACCCACTTCCTTGATGTCACAGTCCAGAAAAAGTCTAACGGTATCACCACTACCCTATACTCTAAACCCACAGATACCCACCAGTACCTCCACTCATCCAGCTGCCACCCCCGTCACTGCAAAACCGGCATCGCTTACAGTCAAGCCCTCAGACTTCGCCGTATCTGCTCCGAGGACCCTGATTTTTCCTTCCATGCCAGGAATTTGCAGAAACATCTCTGTGCCAGGGGCCACGGGGCCAGGGCAGTCCAACTGGCAATTAACAAATTTCGTTCTCTCCCCAGATCTGAAGTTCTCAAACCAAAAAGTGACAAGGAGACTACCAACAGAATACCGCTTGTGACCACCTTCCATCCCAATCTACCCCCTCTCCGCAAAATCCTGTGTGATAACCACCACATTTTACACACTTCTGATCGTCTCCAACAGGCCGTTCCCGATACTCCCCTTCTAGCATACCGACGCCCACCGAATCTCAGGGACCTCATTGTTCGTGCTGAAGTGCCCTCCCTCACTAACCATTCTTCTCCCATACAGCATGGCACCTTCAAATGCGCCAGCAACAGGTGCATCATATGTGAAATACACTTTCACGAGGGCGACACTTTCACCAGCAACTCTACCAGCCTGTCTCACCAAATCAAGGGCAACATAACATGCACTACCACTAATGTTGTATATCTCATCACTTGCAGAGTTTGAAGGGTACAATACATAGGGGAAACCAAGACCACACTCAAGAGACGATTTTACGGGCACAGATCCACCGTCAACACAACAAAGCTGGACACTCCGGTTGGCCGCCATTTTAACCTCCCCAACCACTCCATCACTGACATGATGCTACAGGGCATCGAATCTTTAGGTACCCGTCCTGACTCAGTCCGTACTAGTAGAGAGAAGCTCTGGATGAGACGACTTCGCACCACCCAACCTCATGGCCTGAACATCCAAGAGGGGAACGACTGATTTTTCTTTCCTATCCACTTTCAATTTATATATACATATCATTTTTCCCCTCAACTCTTTTGTATAGTTACATTATAGTTTCTTCCTCTACTTTCCTCCCATATCTCATACAAGCTCAGCTCCAATTTTTCCTTCCTTTTTCAGGCGATATAATAATTATTATATACATTTTTTTTTCTCCACTCACCTCTTTTAGATTTACCACATTTGCTTATTTACATGTATACTATGGTTTCTTCATAATACACCCCCTCTCTTCTATATTTGCTTTTACCTTTTTAGGCAATTTGCTTCCTTTTTTTCACATATACAGGTGTGTTTTTTTCCTACTGTATAGTCCTATGTTTTTTCCCCGTCACACCTAGCGGATTACAATATCAGTTACACCATATGTGTATTTAAAAAATTTTCATATACATTTCTTTTTTGGATATATTTATATACATATCACTTATAGATACAAATTTACACTTACCTTCTTCTCTTAGTTTATTTAATGCTTTATCATATATACTTATATGTCTTTTGCACATTATCAGTTGTTCCCCATTCTTTTCCTTTTTTCCCCCACTCTTATGCACCAATTTATTATGCCTTTCTTTGTAACCTGTTTGACCCACCTCTCACTAATTATCTAGTTATTCACCCCTCTATCACTGTTTTGTTCCAGATCTTGTTTGATGTTGCCTGCCTCATTATCTTAATCCCTCTTGGCCTTACTTACACTAACTTCCCTTTGTGTCTGCCTACTCCTTTTCTTTCATCCCCTTCACTAACCTGATTGGTCTTCTCTACTCACTAATGCCCCTTTTGTCTTCTTGTTTCTAGTGTTGCTGTAGCTTGTTTGTGGTCTATATTATGGTTGTTCCACTTTATATGTTTGTCATTTTGCCTCCGACGAAGATTCTGCTAGGATCGAAAGCTTAGGCCCCTTTTTGACTTTCAAATTTTAGAACTATGTGATATTTTCATTTTGTGTTGTTAAAATCTGAAATGAAATTAATAAATCAATTTGAAAAATAAAAATAGATTTAAGCTGTCATATGTTGAAATTTGGGTTCCAATTTCTTTTCTGTATCTGTGTTATTTTACTATTATTTTTTTAGTGGTATAAGAGAAGTGTTTCAATGTTAATCTTGTTGGCATGCTAGCCTAACACCATAATTCATTTGTAGCTTATTGGATAATGTGCACATCGAAGGTGCGTTTGACAGATTTTCTTCGCGGCCTACAGAATGTTTTAATGGTCTGAAAAATGATTTGATTTGCTTTCATTTAAGCTATTACCTAATAATTAAAAAATATGTAGACACTAAATAGGAATGTTATTTTTACTAAACACAAACAGAGAAGTTCTACATTCTAACAGTGTTGAAGTTAATCTACCGCTAATCAGATAGTTCAAGTTCAAGTTCATTTAATTTCCCCAAACCCCATATCGAAAATGATGTTTAAAATAGAAGAACATTAAAAAAAAAATAATAGGCATTTATATAGCGCCATCTATCTAGAAATATTCTATTCCGAGGCGCACAAGAACAGTGAAGAAAGGAAAGAATGAGAGTGTTCGGAAGAGTGTCAAAAGGGGCGTATTTTGAGTAACCAATAAAGCCATCTCCTTGCCTTTATCTTCTTTTTCTCTCTACTGTCTGCTCTCTCTCTCTCTCTATTCTCTTCTTTGATTTTATTTATTTGAACTTACAGTACATGGTTACACTCTGCGTTGGTGAGACATTTTACGTCGCTGCGACAATTATCGGTTGTACTGCGACGTACTACTTTTATCATCTCTGGGTACTCCGTAATCACAACACAAAATGATTGTATCAAACTTTGAGTCCACTTCTTGGCCAACTTGAGTTAAACATGTCATATTTTTATTAATACCTGTGAGCCCATCGTGTGCGTATCATGGTATCCAATATTGTCCATTATGAAAGAAAAACTTACTAATTCCCCATTGGACATACACAAAAATCTTTCCGTTTTTCTTGATATACTCCAAACTGTAGCCCCACAGTCCCTAACGTGAACAAAATACCATATGATTGTGGTGGGGTTTTTTTGTTGCTTTTTTTGCATGGTCAGCCCCCCCCCCCCAAAAAAAAAAAAAAAAAAAAAAAACACTATTGGCTCACCCCCCCCCTCCCGAAACCGTTGGCGAGGTCCCTAAATAACATCCCCGACACCAATGACTTATAGAAAACACCATGGATTTGACACGAGTGTAGAAAGCTTGATGGTTTGGTGCCGTCTACAATAACACTGGAGGTGTAGTTTCGACACCACGTCAGTGCTAAGATCACGTCGATGATAATACTTTAGGCATACTATTAAAACTTATAATATGGAGAAAGACCAGTAGATATTTGCCCACTTTTTCTGTGCATATATGTATAAGCCATTGCTGGCATATTGGGATGAATAACAGGACACGCACACGTTTGCCATGTTTGCATAAGTAAATAAATAACAAGGGCGGGACACGTTATTACGAGTCGAAAACACGAAAAATATTATGCAAACGTATTCTTTGAAGAAAAAAAACACATGCACCTTATACACATACAGGATGTGTGATGGGTGCAGGGGTATACTGCTGGTATTTATAAGTCAAAATTTACATAATGTCACGAATTATTCCACGAACGAACTGCAACTGAAGTATGTTTCTCAAACAGTTTTCAAAAATAATTTCAAAGGAAGATCATTTCTTCACAATAATTTGAAAGTATTAAAAAAACAGTCATGATTTAAATAGAAAATAAAGTACAACTTTAAACATCTTTATGCTATTTGTCGTTTAAAATTGACGCAATGAGCTATAAAACTTGAAAGGGCATATTATGTCGTTTGTGACAAAACTTCTTATAATTCACGAACGAGCAAAGCGAGCATTTTTTAACTTTTAAAATGAAAATTCTGTGACAATTTTTACACAATATTCAGAAGAAACATCAACTTACATCCCTTTCCCATTCCATTTTTGAAAAATTATTTTTCTGCTTCTTTTCTCATTTTTTTCTTTTCTTGGTCGTTGAAGTGATCCACCCCCCCCCTCTATACGACAGGGGATCCAATATTTCATCTAGTACATTAAAATATACTTAAAGGTCAAGTCCACCCCAGAAAATGTTGATTTGAATAAATAGAGAAAAATCAAACAATCATTATGCTAAAAATTTCATCAAAATCGGATGTAAAATAAGAAAGTTATGACATTTTAAAATTTCGCTTATTTTTCACAAAACAGTGATAAGCACAACTCAGTGACATGCAAATGAGACAGTCGATGATGTCCATCACTCACTATTTCTTTTGTTTTTTTACTTTTTGAATTATACAATATTTCATTTTTTACAGATTTGACAATAAGGACCAACTTGATTGAACCATATAGTATTAAACAATGCTAATTGCACATGTTAAGGGAGGAATTAATCGTTGCTTCACACGACAACAGGGAGAAAATTTGAATATTTCATATAAAAAATACAAAAGAAATAGTGAGTGATGTCATCAGTCTCCTCATTTGCATACCGACAAGGATGTGAACATAACTGTTTTGTGAAATTAAGCGAAACTTTAAAATGTCATGACTTTCTTATTTTACATCAGATTTTGATGAAATTTTCAGTGTTATGCTTGGTGAATTTTTATGTTTTTATTCAAATAAACTTTTTGTTGGGTTCGACTTGTCCTTTAACTTTAGGAACGTCGTTGTGAAAAAAAACTTTGGAACAGAACATTATGGCAGCCAAGTTCATTATCATTAGGTGATACAGAGTAAACAGTAAAACAGTCCATAGTATGCCGGTATGTCTGATAATGATTATGGAAAGCCTTTTAACAGACTTTTATGTTGTCAGTAGATCAAAAGGATGATCTAAATTTGTCGAAAATGGAATAAAATCGCTTCTCTTTTGCTTGTTATTATTTTACTTTTATATCAGTAAATCTTCATAGATGAATAAAAATAAGGGGTGTTACAGTATGTAAGCTCTTTCTTTTGAGCCTCTTTTTCTAGACAATTAATATTCATAGATCTATATTCAACATATGAATTATAAATTCTGTAAAACAAACCAAAAAAAAATATGCTTACACATATGCTCGTATATTAGATATCTTGATATTATATTAATTGAAATTTAATTATTTGCAAACTGAATGACATACTCATAATCCATGTGAAAACATATTATTTTTAATCAATTATCAATTTTAGTTTGATTTTGTACTTTTATCCAGCTGTTATCTCTTTCTTAAATTTGAATAAACTAAAGTCAGTGAGTAAATTGTTTATTTTCCAATGGTACTTAATCATTCTAGCCGAAACTTTTTTATCGGCAGACTTAGTAATTTTCAGTCCTTTGACATGACAAACTATCCAAAAAGCAAGAACTGTCTCCATACATTGGTGTTATGTATAAATTACGGCCGTTGGTATACAGATTGTATTTCAAGATTACAAAAGAGAGTCGTACGGCTTTGGATATGTGCTGCCCGAATTTGGTTTGAAAATATTGACCCTCATGCTGGTTAAAATTTTACAAAATATTTTTTTACAGTGTATACACGAATTTGTAACAATGTTTTATCATTCGAGAAGAATTATATGAAGGATTTATATCCCGCAGACTACTGTAAATGATAGTTTTCCAAATACTTTTCACAGCTGAGGTTAATGATGATGTTTTGTTCTGTTTTAATTTCCATTCGAGATGCAATGGTGTCTATATCTTAACATGCTATAGGGTATCATTTTAGTTGTTGTTTTAATTTAGTTGTTTTTTTAATGCTTATTTTGAGCCATGTTTTAGTTCAAACGAATTACTTACCTATGTTTTTTGAGAGACTCTGCATGCGATTCAAACGTATTTTGTTTATGCTTAGTTAATATTATGTATCAGTATCAATGCAACACTATTTTCTGTCAATTTATGTTTGTTATGCATGGTGAAAAATAAAAACAAATTATCGATATTAGCCGTACAATATGTGTGAAGAGCACACAACGTTTATGGAGCGTTTGTGGAGGGTTATGGCGAAGTGGATTAGTCTTCTGACTTTGAAACAGAGGGTCGTGGGTTCGAGTCCCCGGCACAGCATAATATCCTTCAGCACTCAACCATGAGATGAATCAGTACCAAGGAGGAATTTATTCCTTTAAATGCCACCGCGCTGTAAAAGGCTGCGGGGCTAAGGCCAGGGTAATAATATCCAAGTCCGTTGGAAACGCATAGGCACGTCATGACATAATGTGATATGCGCTATACAAGAACTGTGTTATTGTTATTATTATCATTATTATTATTATCATGATCATACTGTGTCGAATACTACTTGGACATTACAAACCGTGGATTAATGATGATGATAATATTAATAATGCTAATGATAATGATGATGATAATAATAATAACAATAACAATATAATATACAAAAAAAATATTTTAACAATTTTATGATGAATATTAAGCGCATAACGATCATAGGTGATGGAGTTAATGATGAAGGGAAGCAGAGTGGATTAGATGAAATATGCATAAATTATGGTGTATGCATAATTGCCACACTTGTATGTATAAAAAATGATTTAATCTAGACGGTCTTACTACATGTATACACTCCAAACTGGAACAAAGTGATATAAAAAATATCGAACTTACCTCTATTGCGGAGAATAATTCCTTAATACAGTACTTCCGAAGGTCAATGACATTATTCAACGAACATGATTAAGAGTAGGCCTTCTTCATCAACTGTAGACAATGCGATGAAATATTTTGCGGAATTTGCTTGCATGCAATACAGATATACTGTCGAAGATGGCGCCTTTTTCTTACACTCACACCGGCTAAACAGGAAAAATGAAATTGATTGTTTCTGTTTGTATTTATTATCCACAATTCTACGAACAATTATGTTACGATGTGCGCCTACACTATTTCCGCCCTTTGTTTATTGATGCATACTTCAGTTTGCACTGAATAAAGGCTAAAAAGTATTTTAAAGAA
Organism: Lytechinus pictus; assembly: GCF_037042905.1. Classification (NCBI taxonomy): domain Eukaryota; kingdom Metazoa; phylum Echinodermata; class Echinoidea; order Temnopleuroida; family Toxopneustidae; genus Lytechinus; species Lytechinus pictus. The sequence continues at coordinate 5,909,721 of NC_087259.1, forward strand.
AAATAGAGTAAAATTTACAGAGCAAAATGCTGAAATTTTCATCAAAAGGGGGGGAGGTGGAAGAAGCACCGTTGCTGTTTAATTGCTATGAGGATGGGGAGGCAAAAGGAAGGACGGCGCACAGTGGGCAAGAATGAGTTGAAAGTGCGCCAAAATTATATTTCATTTTATATTTTTACTTTAACATGTAGATTAAGGGTAATTTTTGCGTAGAACCGACTGAACATAATTTAAAGCCCATATGACGTCACTTTGATACCAAATTTTGATTGGCTACTTAAAACCTATCTGTGAAAAGACAAATTACCCTAAACAATGTGCAGTATATAAACTTTGTGTTACTTTAAGATTGACCAGAGTGAATGTTGGTTTATGCTTCTCACTTCCCTAAAAAGTGTGTATAAGATCCTGAAAATAATTTTATGGCTTCAAAATGATCATTTGATTAAAAGAAATACTTTAAAATCTGAAAAGGTATGTCATAGTCATAGTATGAGGAGGGTTTTTGGCTGAAATTATTATACAAGTAACTTTTATCTCTGGAAGAGGGGCGGGTAGCCCTTATGCGTTATCAACCTTCATTTTGTTTACATTATGCCCGGAATGTCATTTTCATGGAATGGAAGGGAAATCGTCCTCACCGTATAAAAATGAACGGCAATGTACACCCACACACGTTGCGCTGCGATGACTGCGCGGTATAAACATGACCGTTTTTTAACAGGTTTTTGGGGTGTTGTGTCAAGTAAAATCGGCTCTAACATGAACACGGGCAAAAGGCGGGCAGCTAAATTTTGTATCGATTTAAAGCTTAGACATCGGGCAAAATGATGATGACAGAATTTAAACGGAAATCCAAACGTTTCTAATGTAAATGCAAAAAACATGGATTATCAGCCTATTTCGAGGAATAATTATCCTATAAACCTCCTGAAATGTGTCTTATATCTACTTTAAACCCTTTCACACGAAAAAAGAATATATTAGGATTATGTGGGTGCCATTTCAGATTCCTACATGGAAAACCTCTTGTGAAATGGCTTGTTTTTCAACTAAGTTGTCATATACGCGGCATTTCGCAAAATGTCACATTTTACAATTTAAGGTAGGAAATTAACAACCTTTATGCAAATTCCCGAATGAAATATTTTGCTGAAGTATTCTTCAAAGTGTCGTCTTCCAGCTGGGCATGACAAAAATTAAAAATCTGAAATTGCCCAAAATGACTTTTGGCGCACTTTAGTTTCGCCCCGGCCCACTGTGCAGCGGAACAAAGTAGATTAAAGTAGAGCAAAGCCTTCTTACTTTTACCTTACTTAAAAATAAGTGATAACAATATTTAACAAGTGGAATGCCTCTGGCCGTCTCACCTGCATCACGCGATTCAATATAGCAGCAGTGCTGATTTTGAAAACTACTATAACTCGCACAAGATGTTCAGTGATACTTGGTTACTCTTATTTCCACGTTTTATGAACTAGACCAATACACTTATAGAGATATGATGGCAATTCAACAAATACCCCCAACGTGGCCAAAGTTCTTTGACCTTACATGACCTTTGACCTTGATCATGTGACCTGAAACTCGCACAGGATGTTCAGTGATACTTGATTACTATTATGTCCAAGTTTTATGAACTAGACCAACACACTTTCAAATTTATGGCTGTAATTCAACAAATACCCCAATTTGGCCAAAGTTCATTGACCCTAAATGACCTTTGACCTTGATCATGTGACCTGAAACTTGCACAGGATGTTCAGTAATACTTGATTACTATTATGTCCAAGTTTCATGAATCAGATCCATAAACTTTCAAAGTTATGATGGTAATTCAACAGATACCCCCAATTCGGCCAAAGTTCATTGACCCTAAATGACCTTTGACCTTGGTCATGTGATGTGAAACTCATGCAGGATGTTCAGTGATACTTGATTAACCTTATGTATAAGTTTCATGAACTAGGTCCATATATTTTCTAAGTTATGATGACATTTCAAAAACTTAACCTTAGGTTAAGATTTTGATGTTGATTCCCCCAACATGGTCTAAGTTCATTGACCCTAAATGACCTTTGACCTTGGTCATGTGACATGAAACTCAGGCAGGATGTTCAGTATTACTCGATTAACCTTATGGCCAAGTTTCATGAACTAGGTCCATATACTTTCTAAGTTATGCTGTCATTTCAAAAACTTAACCTCAGGTTAAGATTTGGTGTTGACGCCGCCGCCGCCGTCGCCGTCGGAAAAGCGGCGCCTATAGTCTCACTCTGCTATGCAGGTGAGACAAAAATGGGATTTTAAATCTAAAAGGGGTATTTCATTTCGAAAAACGGCACATTTCGTTCCCACGGGGATTTTTTTGGATCGAGATTTTGCCAATAAGGGGGGGGGGGGAATTCATTCACAATTTTCCCATAACGGCTGCTCAAAGCTGATAATTTTTTTTTCTCTGAAGGGGTAGTCCGAACAGTGACTTCTTAGCTTTATTCTTATGAACAAGATAATTGTATTTCATGATCCCTTATTGAAAATGCGATCGCGAGAAGCGAGCTAAATTTTATAGATATTTTGGGAATTTTATCCAAAAAATTGAACATTCTGAGCAGTATTTGTGATTATGAAGAAGACGCGTATGGAACTAACTCATTACTTCGAGCTGAAATTTTGGATAAACTGTCATAAAAAGGGATTTTAAGTAGTTTGTTAGAATTCATATATAAGTAGGCCTATATACTAATGAAAATGCGAGCAAGCAGCGCCAGCTGATAAGTTTTTACGATCAAACCTGGAAAGGAATATTTAGAGGACTTCATGGAATACATGAATTAGAATAAGCACTTCAAACGAACCTTATTTCATTTTCGGAATAACGAAGCTTACTTCGTTTTCGGACTAACGAACCTTCGGAATTACGAACCTTCGGAATAACGAACCTTCGGAATACTCGAACCTTCGGAATAACGAAGCGTCGGAATAACGAATGTATGCGGTGAGAAACCTGTACGTTCTCATTAAGATGCACATAATCACTAGGGGGCGGATCTCGTTCGATCAAAGAAATGATAGCGTCGAATGTTCATCTGTAATAGGTCCATGGTATATGTAACTGTGTAAATGTTTGTCATTAATTATGAAAAACCATCCTTACATCTCACTAATTTGTCTCTGGTTAAAGATAACTCCCCAGAATATTGGAAAATCGTCTGGAATCAAAACTCAACAGATCAGAATCCATGCAATTCAGGTATAATTGAAATTGGGCAAACAATAATTTCGACGACCTATCGCTACGAGTTAACAATAATCAAAAGATAAGACATGTTTTGACATCGGGTGGGTTCCAGTATTTTGTTTATTTTGAACGAGGTCACGCCCAAAGTAAATAACAGTGCCTTACAAAAGGGGTACTCTGGTGCAAAATCAAATATATCTGAATAAATGGAGTACAAATTCAGCGAGCAATATGATTAAAATTTCATCAACATCTGATTATAAATATCGGAGTAATAGAATTTAGCAATATTTTGTGAAAACAATTTTATGCACATCGTCATGAATATACATTAAGTGGGTTGATGATGTTACATCTCAACTTTCCTATTTTTTATGTCATTACATGAAATCATAATTATTTCATATTTTTTCATACATGCATGTATATTATATCCCCTATAATAAAATATGTTACAGCAATGAATTGCTAATGCGTTAGATTAGTTGTTAATCTTTTTTTTCTGTTCTTGGAGGACAAAATAAACATAATTTTATGTAATATTAGTAAGATACAAAAGAAAAATTAGCGGGGATATGACATCATCAGTATGTTCATTGAATATTCATGAAGGCAGGCATAGAAATGTTTCACCGAATTCATACAAATCTTTAAAATGTCATAATTATGTTATTCAGTCCTTACCCGATTTTGATCAAATTTTTCAGTGTTTTGTTTGTCTGATTTTTTTGTTGGGGTGGACTTGTCCTTTAAATATTTTGTTTTGCATATCATATACCAATTTACTTTTAAAAGAAACAATTCTGTGAAACGACCATATTTCATTAAGCTTTTCCTACGCCACGCACGACTTGTAACTAACATGTATTTGTGCCATAGGCCTACCGCAAATTTCAATTTCCCCTGGTATTTCAACAAAGTGGTTGCTAGTTACTTCAATCAAATGATTACAAATACTAAACTGGCATTCAAATTCTTGTTGACAAAACAATTCAATGATATAAATATCAGATTTCAAAATGAGGTGATGTTATAAAGGTGTTCGTAAAGTTACGCACAACTAGATGTTGAATCATCTATACGGGGACATGTCATTTAGCATAGCACACAAAAGTTTCATCAGTCGTCCGTAAAGACATCGGAAACTTACGAACAACTTCATGAAACAACCCCTGATCGTACTCAAAATTATATATAACCTATTGACAAGGTAAATAGGAAACTCAAAGAGAATAATCACGAGTACATAGCAACGGATTCAAAGAAACGTACTTTAAAGGACAAGTCCACCCCCCAAAAAAGTTGATTTGAATAAAAAGAGAAAAATCCAACAAGCATAACACTGAAAATTTCATCAAAATCGGATGCAAAAGAAGAAAGTTATGACATTTTAAAGTTTCGCTTAATTTCACAAAACAAAATTTTTCTCAATTTATTCAAGTCAGCATTTTCCTGGGTTGGACTTGACCTTTAATCATATTATTGACCTTTCTCTTAATGGCCATCAAATATATAGGCCGATTGCAGGGGCCGCGGAACCGGGGGGGGGCTGGGGGGGCTTCAGCCCCCCCCCCCCCACTTTTTTCTAAAACCGTGTACAAAAATGTAAAAATGACCATATGATTGTGATTTTTAGCATGGTCAGCCCCCCCACTTTGAAAACCGTTCCGCGGCCCCTGGATTGTGTAGCCATACATTACACTTGAAATACAGTCGACGTGGTCAATATGGGGGAGAAATAGTATATAATGCGATGAAATGGTTAATGCTTGCCTTTGTAATATTTGCTATTTGTATCCAGAAAAGGATCCATTAAAATGTTAATATTATTATAAGTAGTAGTAGTAGTAGCAGCAGTAGTAGTAGTAGTAGTAGTAGTAGTAGTAGTAGTAGTAGTAGTAGTAGTAGTAGTAGTAGTAGTACTAGTAGTAGTAGTAGTAGTAGTAGTTGTAGTAATGATTATTATTACTATTTGTTTTATTATTATTATTATCATCATTACTATCATTATTATCATTATTATTATGATAATTATCATTATTTTTTTTTATTCATTTATTATTATTTACATTATTATTATTAGTATTATAATGTAATAATAATGATACAATAATATAATGATAATAATAATACAATAAGATGACAAAAAATCAGGAAAATGTAAATTCTCCACCTGTCACATCCGTGGCACCCTACACTGTAAAACCTATGGTGTCGAGGGGACAAACAGTCGGTGTTATGAGAGAACATCCCCTTCAGCTGTACAAAATGCACCAAGGAGTTAAACTTAACACCAATAGTGTTAAAATGATATTGGAATGTATTATGAGAGCGTTAATACACCATCAATAAGCACTAGTGTAAATGCCTGCTGTGGTCATTTTATAAACACTGGTGGAGCAGTTTTAACATTCCTGATTTTTTTTTCTTGTTCGTTTCGCAATGAACTGACAAACTTATATTTTGTCTTATAGCAGTTCTATAAATGTAAAGGTCTTATCCTAACCATCGATATAAAAAGGTGGATATAGCCTGTTGTATACCGCCGCAAACACGACCTTGAAGCGAAACATCACGCACACGCACATGCAAAACCAAAACGTGTGGAACCAAGGAGATATCACCTATCTCCTTGGTGGAACTTCGTGCACGCTTGACCTTATGGTGTCACGAACCTAGAACTTTTCCCATAGACTCGTGTGTCAGAATGGCACTTTAACGCACTTTTAAAAAATCATTAAAAAATGAGAATGAAATTCGGGGTGGAATGTTTACTACCAGAGGAGTAGGATATATATCTGAAAATCCATATTTGACCAGAAAAAGACATCTCCTGAGGGATCAAATTCATCACCTGAAACAGTACCAAAATATTTCCAAATATTTCTTCCCAATTCAGGAAAAGGAAGCTTTGTATAATAATAATAATAATATAGGTATATTTACCCAGGGTAGCCACTTCAGTTTCGAAAACTGTTCTACCAGCGGGCCCTGCTATTATTACCCCGGCTTTAGCTGAGCTGCCTAGGCGCCCAAGCATTCAATGAATTTCTTCCTACCGGGTACCCATTCACCTCACCTGGGTTGAGTGCAGCACAATGTGGATGAGTTTCTTGCTGAAGGAAATTACGCCATGGCTGGGATTCGAACCCACGACCCTCTGTTTCAAAGTCAGAAGACTAATCCACTGGGCCACAACGCTCAACAGCGTTACACTCCATAGAATGAGTGTTAGATGGACAATCATGTTCATACACTTTGTCAATCAGCTATATAAAAAAATTGAGAATGGGTTGACTCATATGAATATATTTTCCTTTTCATTGTTAATAGGCCCGTGTAACCATAATGTGTTTATGGTGGCCTCAAAGGAGGGCGTTGGTAATCTATTCAGGTTTTATATACATGAAGCTTTGAGTAAAAGCGAAAGGTAAGTTAGACCAATTTATTCTTCCTGGATTTTCTAGAATTATGATTCACTTTAAACATGCATTAAGCATTTTACATTAATATAATAACATCACGCATGATCAAGAATCACAATATATACGCTAATTTCAAGCATTTCAAACCATGCAAGCAGTTAGAAATTAAACGATTAAAAACAATAATCCTCAGTAAAAGACGTTGTCAATATGAATGGATTGGCTCTAAATTAAAACTCGACTCATATGATGTAACTCGGCGCCCCGGGTTATTTAATCCATTCATAGTAAGTACATAATGTGTTGTATATCAACGCATCGCCGGGAACAGATGCAATGCCCACCGAGCTAAGATGGCAATTTTTATTCCCGCTTCTGTAAGTGTTGAATGAAGTGCATTGTGGGTGCGAGAGGCATAGTGCAGCACATCGGATACGCGAAGACACGGTTGATATCATGAACACGTAGCTGCTGCCAAGACAACCTCTTTCCCAGGACATTGCCTTGTAAGCCATACTCCGCTGTCGACTGCGAGGGGCTGCATTCGAGAAAAAGTCGGAGATTAAATTGCGTTGCGATAATGATTTTTTGATTTTTGTTCCTGGAAACCTCACCAAAGAAAGGTCTAGATTGAAATAAATAGCGAGATCACAGTAAATATATTGAAAAGGCCTATAGCAAATGACAATGAACAGCTGGAAGGTCTTTGCCTTAAATTGGAGGACAACAGTCGGCCTAAGATTCGGAGCTGACGAAAAATTGTCAATTTGTCGTTTGTCCAAGAACAGGCGCCTAGGCAAGGCAGCTTGTCATTGTTCAAAAACGCATCCACACCTGTAAAACGGAAATTTAATCGGTGAGGTCGAAAATAGGATTATCTAACAGTCAATCGGATCGGGTTCGCCCTACCCGCTTACCCGTCAAGGTGGTCTAGTGGTTAAGGTACCTGCGTTCGACCTCACAAAAAAATAAACGGAGGATAGCTCTGGGAATTTTTTATTTGTAATTACGCTACGCCTACGGCCACTGTTCTCTTTATTCATTTCTTTCATAACATTTAATTCAAAAGAGTTGATAAAGCAGTTGTACACATACACACTCTCACCCACACATCATATCAAAAAAATTCAGAACGCGCTCAGCGCTCGCTTTGTTTGTTTAGTGAGACAGGTACGTATCATGATTACAAAAATACGCTCATGATATCCCTTTTTTAAATCTCAATATCAATAATTTTAAGCTCGCGCTTCGCGCTCGCATTATTTGAATAGTGAGCTACATATCCGTTTAATGGCACAGTCCTTAAAATATTTATGTGTGGTCGTATAATAATAATAATAATAATATAGAGTATTTCTAAAGCGCCAAATCCACATTGATTATGTGCTCAAGGCGCTGAAAATACGCTTGGTATATCATTACCCCGGCTGTAGCTGAGCGGCCATGTAGGCGCTAAAGCATTCAAGGAATAAATCCTACCGGGTACCCATTCACCTCACCTGGGTCGAGTGCAGCACAGTGTGGACAAATTTCTTTATACCTGCCAATAGACCAGTTCGTAGTTACTTCATGGACAATTTTGGTCAAATGACCTTTCATTTCTTTCACTGTGATAGGCAGATTTCAAAGCAAGATATTACGTAAGCATGCCTTAAATAGCAGAATGAAGAAATTGAATAGACCAGGTGACTAGAATAGCATATGAATGAACGCTCTATGAAGGTATTTGTTGCATTTCTAGTTTGAATGCATATTTATACTATGTTGTACAATGTACCTGGCAAACTACGAAATACCAGTCGTTCGCGGACGCATTGTTGTTTTTGTTGATGTAAATGAAAAACACAATGCAAAAGAATATATGAATAATCAAGACATCAAAGTTGGTGCTTATCTCATCGAATTTTAAACCACCATGCTACTTTTAATACGAATGACCTTCCTCTGATCATGCGCAGAATCTTCTGATCATGTGCAGAGTGGAACTACGAACTGGCTTATTGATCGCGCTTCAGGGGCCCACTAAGACAAAATTGTGCCCCCCCCCCCCCTCTTTGAAAGTCATAGCATATATTTTTTTATGGGAATATGTCGTTCAAACACAAGTGAAGACCTGTTTTCTATTTATTTATTTATTTTTATTGCTTGTCAAATTTTCTTCGGGAAAACTTGCCGCCCTCCCCCCCCCCCCCCCCCCTGGATCCGCCACTGCGTCACATTCCTCAGAGAACCAATCCCGGTAAACTTACCAGATTGATCAAGAGGAGTCGTGCTGCCGTGATTAGCTGCCAGAGACGTTGATGGCGCTCTAGTAGTCGGAGGCAGTCGTTTTCGCGAGCACACAGGGCATGCATCTTCTTGTGTGCACGGGTGTTCGAGCCAGCTCCTGGACCCTCGTACCATGGTACAATAATCACCAGAGAGCCGATGAGCTGGGGCTGGGTATTGACTCCAATCTAAATTATAAAATGAATGATATAATTATGATTATGCTTTAAAGCCCTATCTCATTGGTATGGCCCATATTAAATCGATGATGAATGCAAGACAGACTGTTAGATTCTAAATCAAAAGCAGTATAAAATAGAGCATATGCAAATGGGTATAGGTGGTATCCACTTAAAGAAATGCTTGTTAAAGTTGAAGTCCGCCCCAGAGAAATGTTGATTTGAATAAGTAGAGAAAAATCAAACTAGCATAACTCTAAAAATTTCATCAAAATCGGATGTTAAGTAAGAAAGTTATGACATTTTAAACTTTCGCTCATTTTTCACAAATCAGTGATATGCACAACTCAATGACATGTAAATGAGGCAGTCGATGATGTCCCTCACTCACTGTTTCTTTTGTTTTTTATTGTTTAAATTATACAATATTTCATTTTTTACAGATTTGACGAAAATGATCAACCTGACTGAACCATATAGTAATAAAACAATGCTCATTCCACATGTTCAGGGGGAATTAATCTTTGTTTCACTTGACAATTAGGAGAAGACAAGAATATTCAATATTTTATATGATGAAAAACAATAGAAATAGTGAGTGGATGACGTCATTAGTTTCCTCATTTGCATACCGACGAGGATGTGCATATAGCTATTTTGTGAAAATAACCAAAACCTTAAAATATCATAACTTATTTTAAATCCGTTTTTGATGAAATTTTCAGTGTTATGCTCGTTGGATTTTTCCCTTTATATTCAAATCAACTTTTTGTTGGGGTGGACTTGTCCTTTAAGTGTGGATCCCCTCTAATGTAAAAAAAGAAAGAAAAAAAAGATGAATGGGTACGTAAAAATATATCTGTGCATATAGGAAAGAAAAAAGAGGAACAAGTGAAAAAAGGTCGAGATCAGACTGAGGCATGGCCCTGGATAGAGGGGGTGCTTGCCAAATTTATATCAGTACTCCCTGTTCCCAGGGCCCTGGACTGAGGTAAACAGAATTTAGAATTACAGACTAGATGCAGGTTCATTCACACAAAGTGGTCTCCGCCATGGAGGATATATGTTGCGCATTAGGCGAGAGAGAAACTGTGGAGGAAGGGAAAAGGAAGGTCAAATAAAGAAGATGAGACAAAACAAGAGACAAGTCAAGATAAGAAGAACACGATGAACAGATAGGTAAAGGGAAGAAAAGTCAAAATAAAAAAATAACGTGGAAGATTATGTAAGGTGACATAACGAGATGATATAACCAGATCAAAATAAAACAAAAACTTTCAATCAATCAAATATTCATCGGTAAGGTACCTATTGAATTACTAAATACTTTTTTCTTATAACCTTATAAGGTTCAGAGATAATTTAGTGACTCTTATCCATTCGGTCACATTAATAAGTTCAGAATTGATAACATTGATTGTATATACTGTAGTTTGTGGGTTCTTCTAACGGAATAATAGAAATTGTTTGAACGATCTGCAAAAGTCATTGATAAAACAATAATAAAAAAGAAGCGCACCAAATAAGCTACCCTGAGGGACTCCACATATAAAATATTGCAGACTATAGTTGTTACCATTAACAAATATATACTGTTGTATGTTGAATATAAAGTAGCTCCTGAATCACTCCTTCACTGTAAAAAATAATGGGTAAAATCTTAACCAGCACGAGGGTAATTATGTGTCCAACCAATTTGGGGCAGTATTTTACCCAATGCGGGAAGCATATTGTCCAGTAAGCTAAACAAAAAAAAGCAGCAATTACTTTTAGAATGGGCAAAATTTTCATCACGCTGGATAAATAAAAATGCCCAAAAGAAATGCCCAATGTTGGTTGGACTCACAATTAACCCCATGGAGCATTTTAACCAATATTTTTAGAATGTTCCTTCGCACTCCTTAGGGTGATATTTTTAAAACTAGGATTTCATGATGTCTTGAATGGAAGGACTTGGAGCAATCCAGGAAAATCTAATTAGATTTTCGATGAAAATTGATGAGAATAATTGTCTTTCAAGTATAAAACTTTCTGCGAATCGAACCGCCTCATGCATAATGTGAACAATCAATCATAAGACATCATGGGCAAGAGTAATTACCCCAATGTCCAGAGAAGTCTGTCTGGCTGTTCCAATAGACGCCATCTTGGTTTGGGCACTCAAAACTTCCGGTATCGGTGCGATCGATGCATCCCAACCAGTACGCAGAGCAAGTGATCGTCATCATAACTGATGAAGAGAGGGAGAGAGAGAGAGAGGGGGGTGAGAGAGAGGGAAAATATGACTTTGCCATCATTATACTCGTTCCTGTCTTTCTCTCTATATATATATATCCGCACCCACAATAATCCCAACATCTCACCTCCTGAATTTGCAATCTCACTACCTAAAGTTCCTTCTCATTCTCAACTCTCGTTTTTGTTCTTCTCCTAGGCAATCATCTTTACATAAAAACTTTACAAGTCTCTATTTTTATTGGAAACATCATCATGCAGAAATTATATTTGTCAGGTCTTTATTTCATTCTGTATGATGACATACAGAATAACCATGAATATGTATAACAAAAATCGAGAAACAATTGATCGATGTTTATTGTAAAATTTGAGCAAAAAGAATTTTCACACTGTGGATAATAAACTGAATTAAATCAAATGATTACATCATCGATCTAATTGCTCACTTATTACAAAGGGAGATATAATATTTGGTCCCGGGAAGCGAGGGCATGCATGTCCGCCATACCGTCCCCAAAGCTAACGCGGTAAATACTTTACAATAATACAGATGCTTTTTTCTTACGTACCATTTTAATTAAAACATAGTTAAGTAGCCCAATCGAGGTAAAAGAAAAATATTTTAAAGACTTTTTTGCCTTTATTACGATTCGATTAATGAAATAAAGAGGAACTAAATTTTTTTTTTAAATCCCTTATATGATACTAATGATGATGCTGATAATGATAACCAAAGTCAAAATTTATTATGATGACAATGTTAATGATAGTAGTAGTAATATTAGTACACCATAAAAACACTGAGTCAAATTTACCCAATATTGGGTATAAAGGGAACATGCATGTTTGCTGGGTAATTTTCCCCATATTGGACAAAATGCATGTTTTAACGGTAAATTTTAACGCAACATTGCGTGAAATTTACAAAAAATTGGTTTTTTTTTTTACCCAACAATCCTGCATATTCCCATTTTACCCAAAATTGGGTAAACTATTTTTAGAGTGTAATAATAATAATAATGATAATAATGATGAACATAAAAGTATTAAATCGCAATGATAACGATGCAACACAGTGAAAATGCTGTTTAAAATGTTATTCATAGCAGATTACTATATGAACCTTACAGTTTAAACAACCCTGCTTGATTTATTGAGAATTAAATATTTATAATTAGACTTTGTTGTTGAAGATTTTAAACTCTTGTTTGAACTGTCTATACTCCTACTCTAAGGTTCTAATAAACATCGTTGTATAAAAGTTTAAAACAGCATTTTTACAGTGAATACCATTTCTACCGCTTCTATATTATGATAATGATGATATTGATAAGTAAAATACTGACATCCATAATATTTTTGACAAGAATGATGATGGTAAGAACAATATCGACATAAAAAATTGCATTTTATTCATTGAAAAGCTCTAACAATGGTTTCCTTTCTTTCTTTTTTTTTTTTTTTTTTTTTTTTACCTCTAACAAACTCCACAGAGTCAGTAGTTTCTGGGAAAAATAGAGCGCCCCCTTTGCCAGCACATTTCTCCTGCGATTTTTGCCAAGTATTTGGTGACGCGAGGACGAGAAGACATTGGTCACCCAAGAGATCCCAGTTCGAAGGGCAGCCGTTTGCTTCAATCACTAATGATAAAGACAGATATTATACAGATGATGATTGTTATTATATTAATACACTGAATAATACTCAATTTACTCTTGTTTGTCTACAAGTGTGGGCGCGTCGTGGTCTAGTGGTTCTGACTCTCGCCTTTCAAACAGAGACTCATGGGTTCGAATCCTAGCCACGGCGAGTTTTCCTTCAGCAAGAAGTTTATCCACATTGTGCTGCACTCGACCCAGGTGAGGTGAATGGGTACCCGGCAGCATTAATTCATTGAATGCACGAGCTCTGAAAGGCAGCTCGAGCTACAGCCGGGGTAATAATAATAACAATGCGCCTCGGAATAGATTGTTTCTAGATAGATGGCGCTATACGAATACCTATTATTATCAGTCAGTGAATGAACAGGCTTCAGAGTATGCAAATAACTCATTTACTCTTTTCACACCAACTATAGAGAACTGTAGGTCGGCCGGTGACCCTCTTCATGCTCTTTGTAGGACATCAATCAACTCCTACATTAGCCGGCATTACAACTATTCCCGTGAAAGCTTAGTAAAATAATATAGGAATCATTTACCAAAGATTCCACTGCACTATTCGTATAAGAGTAGGGGGAAACCCGGGTGTAGTGGTCCATTTGCACTCCCCCAATCAGTTGTATCGGGAGGACAGACCTGCGGTCACAGTGATTCAGTTTGCTTTTCGCCCCCAGGCACAGGTGACGCCATACAAATAATAATAATAACAATTAGAATTAATATGAAACAATGATCAATGATAATTATGACAAATGCTTTGATGTTGATGAGGACGCAGATGGCGATGATGACTACTCAATTCAATTCAAATTCATTTTGTTCTCGGTAATAAAAATAGAACATTATCAGCATGATCAGGGGCCTGTAACACAAAGCTTAGCAATGATCCTAGAACATTTTACTACGATTGATTCCATTGGCTACAGTGTACAATAAATCGTAAAAATCAAGTGTACGATTAATCGCTATTTATCTATTTTCAGATGTTACAATATAGGTCTATGTTGCAGTAGTTACCTAGCATCCTCTTAAATATGATCACATAATGTTATCTGTAACTGCGTGACTTTAACAAAACATGTTGTGGTCGAGATAACAAAAAAGTTAGAACGCCATCTGCGGCACCACATCTTGAGTTTTGATGATAGGCATAAAATGCCTGATGTTTCCATAAATTGAAGAAAATCTAAGTAATCCCTTAGTTGCAGCCAACTTTAACGACAAAATAGAGGCAAGAAGGTCAGTGTTTACACTCGTATTGTATAATTTATTAGAAATAATGTGTGCTAATATGATATTTTTGTGTTAAAATATTAGTTGATTACACTCGTACATGTGAGTAGCGTTACATGCCCCACATATAAGAATTCATGTTGGTTATAGTTTACGAAGTTATTACGAAGGTCGAAAGTCATTATGAAATAGTTTCTTTGATGAAAGGATAGATTTATTGTTGAATATAGTATCGACCTGTATGAGACAAGTATTTAAGTGAGTGAAGTTGTGAGCATTTAGCTATTACAGAAGTGTTAGGATAATTAATGAAATACAAAGAAGGGGCATTTTAAGGGTATATTTATAAGGTCAGATAAAGGGCAATTGTGTTGAAATGCCCATGGGTCACGCCCAAATTTCTAGTTATAGAGATGTTATAAGAGATATATGATAGCATGGACCTAAGGAAGCTTTATTTAATGATATCATCTAGTTTGAAGAGCTATGTCAAGTTTCATGATATTAATTGGTTTCCATTTATGTATTTTATTTGTTACAGTTTTCACGGAGTCAAGGAAAAGACAGAATAAACGAAACCACTCCCGTAAAAACATGTCTGCTATGTTTGATTGATTGGCTGCAGCTACAGTGAAAACTTCCAGAGGTTATTCTTCTACGAGGACAAGATGTCGGACGACGATTCGAAGAAGGGCCTGCAGTACCAGCAGCAGGAACGGCAGTTTCGCTCACTGATAAGGGCTTGGCGGCAGGCGGCCAACAAACTTAGAGCTGCCCTCATTGATGAAGAACTTATCTTAGTAATTAAACAACAGAGAGATGAAGTACAGGCAGCTATAGATAATGCATCGATGCTGCAGGAGTCTCTTAGTAAGACTAAAGAGGCATTAAATCTGGATGATGACAGCATTGACAGAATCGAAGAGATTGAGGAGCAACATACCGAACTGATGAAGGAAACTCACATTCGAATGAAGGCTCTACAAGTAGGCTCCTCAAATTCAACGTCATCTAGACATTCCTCCAAACGTTCATCACAAAAGGAGGTTGAATGCAAACGGTGGGTTAATGCTGACAACCAAGATGATTCTCCCACAGAGAAAATGACTCCAAGTGCTCAAGTTCTTGGAACAAGTGATCAATTAGCAGCAACCATACTGGACCAGATGAGTCTCAATCACCTGCCCCCTCCAGAACCGCCTGTGTTTGAAGGGAGTTCTCTGCAATATCCCACATGGAAAAGAAGCTATGACCTGCTGATAGAAAGAAAGAACATAAGGACAGAGGATAAGTTCTATTATCTTCTGAAATACTTGAAGGGACAACCCTTACAACTAGTTCAAGGTTATTCATTGTTAGGTGATGCCTTCTCCTATGCTGCAGCTAAACAGGCCTTGGAAAGTAGGTATGGCGATCCCTTTGTTCTGTCCAATGCCTACAGAGACAAGTTAGAATCCTGGCCGAGAATCAACAAAAGGGATAGCCAAGGCCTACGAATGCTGTCTGATCTCTTGAAACAGTGCTGTACAGCAATGCAAACCATAGGAAATCTGGCGCAATTGGACGATGAGAGGGAAAATAGAAAGATCCTGGCCAAACTTCCAGACCATCTCATCATAAGCTGGGGTAAAAGAGTTGCCAAATGGAGAGAAACTCATAGAAACACCTTCCCTTCTTTTCAAGCATTTAGCAACTTCATCGAGGAAGAAGCTAACATCGCATGTGATCCTGTTACCTCACTGAATAGTGTAAAGGAGCTGAAGGTAGAGAAGAAGCGGACCGTGTTGGGTGCGATATCCATGTACACCTCAACAGATCAACGCCCACAGCCTCCAAGAAAAGGAAGGAAGCAGGAGCAAGTCTGTTTGCTTTGTAAGGAACATCATCAGCTAGGAATTTGTCAGAAGTTCCTTTCAATGACCTTGAAAGAACGAAAGAACTATGTTCGAGAGAATGGACTGTGTTATGGCTGTCTCAAACGAGGGCACACTTCAAGGGAATGTAACAGGAAGCACACATGTAGTGTCTGCAAAAAACGACATCCCACATCTCTTCATGAATATTGGAACAGAAGTAACCAAGAGAGCCACAGTGTGCAGATGGGGGCCCAGCCTGCCAATGACAGCTCTTGGCCAATAGAGCAACTCAGAACATCAAGTTCTCATACCACAGTAAATCACATGACTAAGAACAGGCAGGCTGTAAGGTGTTCTTCGGTCGTTCCAGTCTGGATATCTCAGAAGGACAGCATTGATGAGAGACTGATCTATGCGTTGTTAGACACACAGTCTGACACAACATTCTTGCTGGAGTCTACCAAATAAGCGATGAACCTACATGGTTCAAAGGTAAATCTTCTTCTCTCTACCATGTCAAGGAAAAATGAAAGGATACCTAGCGAGAAGATTCAAGGTCTAACAGTTCGTGCCCACAACAGCACAAAGGTAATCAATCTTCCTGCAGTGTATACTCGAGACATTATGCCTGCCAACAGGGAGCATATTCCTGTACCTGAAGTGGCAGCCTCGTTTCCTCACCTGACTGAAATTGCAGAGGAACTGTTACCACTTCAAGAATGTGAGGTTGGACTGCTCATCGGATATGACTGCGCCAGTGCTCTAACTCCTCGCAACATAATTCCTTCCCCTGATGGAGATGGACCGTTTGGTATGAAAACTGACTTAGGTTGGAGCATCGTTGGCGTAGCTAACCAAAAATCCAAAAAAAGGAGTTTGAAGTCAGCCCTGACGACAGAATAGGGTTCAGTCATCGCCTCATCACTTATGAGATACCTAATGAGCTGAACGAGAACACGACTTCAAAGGGAAAGAGTGTGATATTTTCGCACAATGTCACCATCAAGGAAGAAATAAATCCTTCGTCAGTGCTTAGGATGCTGGAAGCTGATTTCTCTGATCTCAGAAGCAGTAAAGAACCCTTCTCACAGAATGATGTAAGGTTCATGAGAATCATGAAAGATAATGTTCGAGTGTTAGATGATGGACATTATGAGACCCCACTCCCATTCAAGGAAAATGCTCCAAAACTGCCAAACAACAGATATATGGCAGATAAGAGACTGCAGCATCTGAAAAGGAAGTTT
This sequence comes from Lytechinus pictus, assembly GCF_037042905.1. NCBI lineage: Eukaryota > Metazoa > Echinodermata > Echinoidea > Temnopleuroida > Toxopneustidae > Lytechinus > Lytechinus pictus. The sequence continues at coordinate 5,927,069 of NC_087259.1, forward strand.
GAAAGAGATCCAAACTACCACCGTAGCTACACAGAAAAGATGGAAGCACTCCTTGAGAAGGGATACGCAGAGCTAGCACCAGAACTCAAGGCAGAGGATAGTCCAGTGTGGTATATCCCTCATCATGGCGTTATACAGCCTAACAAACTTCGGGTTGTGTATGACTGCAGTGCTCAATGTAAAGGACAATCTCTAAATGATCATCTCCTTACTGGACCAGACCTGACGAATGCACTTGTAGGTGTACTCTGCCGATTTAGGAAGGACGAGATTGCATTTAGCTGTGATATAAAGGAAATGTTTCACCAATTCAGAGTGAGAGAGGACCACCGTGACTACCTGAGATATCTGTGGTGGAAGAATGGAAATATCCATCAAGATCCTATGGAGCTACGTATGACTGTCCATTTGTTTGGAGCATCTTCCTCGCCAGGCTGCTCCAATTTCTGCTTGAAGCAAATAGCTACTGACCATGCAGATAAATTTGGAGATGACGTGAAGGACTTTATCCATCGAGATTTCTACGTGGATGATGGATTGAAATCTGTCCCTTCTGCTAAGGATGCCGTTGATCTAGCTTCAAGAACGAGGCAGTTATGTGAGAAGGGTGGACTACATCTACACAAATTCATATCAAACAACAAAGAAGTAATGGAATCTGTTCCAGAGCCAGATAGAGCGAAAGGAGTCTCAAAGACGGATCTTCTGGGAACCGACTCACCAATGGAAAAGGCTCTGGGAGTGTTATGGTGTATCGAGTCTGACACACTGAAGTTCAGACTCACTCTACACGACAAACCCCTGACGAGAAGAGGAGTGTTAGCCACTGTCATGTCAATATATGATCCACTAGGTCTGCTGGCACCAGTCATACTACGAGGCAAACAGATCTTGCAAGAACTATGCAAGAAAGCAGTAGACTGGGACGATGAACTGCCTGATGACCAGATGAGTAAATGGGAGAAATGGAGAGCTGATTTACTCAATCTCGACTCGATATCCATACAGCGATGCTACAAGCCTGCTGGATTTGGAGATGTCAAGAAAATGCAGCTTCATCACTTTTCTGATGCTAGCACTACTGGTTATGGCGAGTGCACATATCTAAGGCTAACCAATGATGAAGGCAAGGTGCACTGTACACTGTTGATGGGAAAGGCCAGAGTGGTTCCTCTCAAACCTATCACTGTGCCACGTCTGGAATTGACTGCCGCAGTAATCTCAGTCAAGATCAGTGCATTTCTCCAGAGAGAACTTGTACCCCCAAACACGGAAGAGTTCTATTGGACAGACAGTAATGTAGTGATGGGGTACATTAACAATGACACAAAGCGATTTCACGTGTTCGTCGCTAACCGTATACATCAGATTAGACAGCTCTCTACCCCATCACAATGGAAACATGTGGGAACACATGATAACCCTGCTGACCTTGCATCCCGGGGAGCTACAGTCAACCAACTCCTGTCATCTTCATGGTTCAATGGTCCAGAGTTCCTTTGGGAGAATAAGGCAGATGAGTTCAAACAAGATGATGAGTTTGATGTAGAACCAGATGATCCAGAAGTAAAGAAAGCTCATACAAACATTGTACGGGGCCACTCTAAGCCTTGTGCCTTTGAGATTGATCGATTGGATAGATTCTCCTGTTGGATCAGAGCTAAAAGGGCAGTAGCAAACTGCCTAAGACTGAAGTCTCTCTTGAAACCGCAATGTCGAGAACGAGGTCTTCCCATCTCGTCCCGCACCAGAAAGAGTTCTCACCAGATCGTACCACACAAACTAACTATGAAGGAACTGAACCAAGCCCAATTGGAAATCTTGAAGGCTGTACAAAGAGATGAATTCCATGATGAGTTGACGGCTATACAGAACCGAGCAGCCAAAGGTAATGACATGAATACAGGCAAGAGATACAGACGTAAGCATCAAGGCTATAGTCGGTTTCACCGTCTTGACCCTTTCGTCGACTCTGATGGGATACTAAGAGTAGGTGGACGTCTCACATGTGCTGAAGGTTCTTATGAGAGTAAGCATCCAGTTATTCTACCCAAGAACCACCATATCACAGAGCTAATAATAAGACATTGCCACAGTCAGACAGCCCACCAGGGTCGAGGCATGACCACCAACCAGTTGAGGTCAAGCGGTTTCTGGGTCGTATCTGGGAGCTCGACGATCTCAAGATTCATTAATAAGTGTGTCACTTGCCGTAGGCTACGCGGTGAATCTCAGTGGCAGAAGATGTCAAACCTGCCAAAGGACAGAGTTGAACCTTCACCACCCTTTACATACAGCTGCATGGATGTTTTCGGTCCTTGGGTGATAAAGGACGGCCGGAGAGAACTAAAGAGATACGGCCTCCTCTTCAGCTGCATGGCTTCTAGGGCTGTACACATAGAGACTCTTAACTCAATGACAAGTGACTCTTTCATTAATGCTCTCCGACGATTCCTATCCATTAGAGGTCCTGTCCGTCAACTTCGTTCTGACAGAGGCACAAACTTCATCGGAGCTGTGTCTGAGCTAGGAGAGGGTAGCGCTGCTCATCATGACCAGATCAGAAAATTCCTTCTGAATAAAGACTGTGACTACATCTACTTCAAATTCAACGTCCCATCAGCAAGTCACATGGGAGGCGTATGGGAGAGACAAATACGCACTATACGCCGAGTACTAGAAGCCTTGCTACACAAAGCTGGACAGCAACTTGATGATGAGTCCCTGCGCACCCTCATGAACGAAGCAGCGGCTATTGTAAATAGTAGACCTCTGACCATCGAGAACTTGAATGACCCCACACATCCAGAACCCTTGACACCGAACCACCTGCTAACGATGAAAACTAGTGTGCTGTTACCACCTCTTGGCCAATTTCAACGAGAGGACTTGTACTCTAGGAAAAGATGGAGGAGAGTTCAGCATCTAGCCAATGAATTTTGGAAGCGTTGGAAGCATGAGTTCCTTCAGAGCCTTCAGTCACGTCAGAAATGGACTTATCCTCAGAGAAATGCGCACGTCGGTGACATTGTAATCGTAAAGGATGAGAATCCAAGAAACCAATGGACGCTAGCCAGAGTAGTTGATGTATACCCATCCTTAGACAATCATGTGCGCAAGGCTAAGTTAGTGATGAGTGACTCTAAATTGGACAGTCGCGGAAAGCGAATCTCACAGCAACGTTACTTAGAACGACCAATACATAAACTTATTTTGTTGGTCACACAGGAAGACCAAGGAAGATTCCCTAACAAGGAGCCATAGGGTCTGAATTAAGACTATTTTTGTTTTGCTGAAATTGGTATCACTTTGGGTCTAATATTATACTTATTTCATTTCAATCAATTTGATACCACTGTTGGGTCTAAAGTTAAAGACTAAGTAGTTGTTATTTTAAATGTCATTCATTGAGTCTGAAATTAGACTAATTCAGGAATATGAGGTGTTGTTTTTAAATAATTTGAATTTAACCAGAATTCCTAAGTCTGGAAGTGATAATATCCAAAGTTGTGTAACAGTTTATCATGACTATTGAATTTAGCAAAATACTACAGCCTGAGTATGAGACTAAATTGAAAATTGACAGTTTGTCATTATAATTGATTTTCGAACAAAAACAAAAGAAAAAAAACCAAACAAACACAAATTCCTTGGAACATAAAGGCGTTCCGTCACAATTTCTTCATTTTTTTTGGAGGTTAACCTGAATAATTTGTATTTGTTTGATTGGGTCTATATTTGAGACTACACAAGTTCAAGGTTGTTAGCACTCTACATTGTGGTTATAGTGATAGCTTGACAAAATTTCATCCTTTAAATGATCATTTGAGTCAGTGAGTCTGATACAAGACTATAGAGTGATATTTGTTTCTTGAAATGTATAAACATGTCGTATTATCATTTGAACAAACAAATTGAAAGGATAGAATTGAATTGTATGTGTAAACATAGGCATGAATATAAATGATTAAGAAATGTGTTAAAAAGGTAAAAATTCATTGTGCCTACTTTGGATTGAATTAATCCTATTGAGGTTTAACATGCAAGTCCGTTACATTATTTGAATTGAAAACCACAGAAACACTGAAACACTCTTGGATTGATGAAGTTTAACATTATCGGTAGTTTTTAAAAATTGCACATGTGAAACATGTTCAAGTTAAATGGTGTGATTAGAAGAATGTAGCACACCTTTACAAATATTTTCATAATCTCTGCGTACTGCATGAATTTATAGCGGATAGGAACTTCAGATAGAAGCATGAAGTGTTGATAGAGTATATCAAACTATGAGGTAATATTACACACTTTAAAATTTGGAAATATGCAAATTTGCTCGTATTAGAATGCTTCATGCAATCGAGAGAATGTTTGTTAAATTTCTGATTGATAACTTTACGAATCAGTACTTCGATTCAAACTATGCAAAAAATAAATGCATGATTTTTTTTGGTAAAGGAGATTATTGATATTACCAAGTGTGAATACTGATGTTCAGATTTAGTGAAAATTGACTTTGAATATACTATATGCTTAACTGTTAAGGAATGCTACATATTTTGGAATCAATATTGAAAGACAAAGAAGTTAGATGTAAACACAATCTTGATTTCTATGCTATACATGTGACATACAGTAGTGGTTGTTAGTTCATTGAATAATCTATTGTGGTAAATTAGTTAAACTAATTTAAAGGAGCCATGTAACTGCGTGACTTTAACAAAACATTTTGTGGTCGAGATAACAAAAAAGTTAGAACGCCATCTGCGGCACCACATCTTGAGTTTTGATGATAGGCATAAAATGCCTGATGTTTCCATAAATTGAAGAAAATCTAAGTAATCCCTTAGTTGCAGCCAACTTTAACGACAAAATAGAGGCAAGAAGGTCAGTGTTTACACTCGTATTGTATAATTTATTAGAAATAATGTGTGCTAATATGATATTTTTTGTTAAAATATTAGTTGATTACACTCGTACATGTGAGTAGCGTTACATGCCCCACATATAAGAATTCATGTTGGTTATAGTTTACGAAGTTATTACGAAGGTCGAAAGTCATTATGAAATAGTTTCTTTGATGAAAGGATAGATTTATTGTTGAATATAGTATCGACCTGTATGAGACAAGTATTTAAGTGAGTGAAGTTGTGAGCATTTAGCTATTACAGAAGTGTTAGGATAATTAATGAAATACAAAGAAGGGGCATTTTAAGGCTATATTTATAAGGTCAGATAAAGGGCAATTGTGTTGAAATGCCCATGGGTCACGCCCAAATTTCTAGTTATAGAGATGTTATAAGAGATATATGATAGCATGGACCTAAGGAAGCTTTATTTAATGATATGATATCTAGTTTGAAGAGCTATGTCAAGTTTCATGATATTAATTGGTTTCCATTTATGTATTTTATTTGTTACAGTTTTCACGGAGTCAAGGAAAAGACAGAATAAACGAAACCACTCCCGTAAAAACATGTCTGCTATGTTTGATTGATTGACTGCAGCTACATTATCTATGATTTTAATTCATGTAATATTTTGTATTTATATGTGAATTCATGAAATTAATTTCCATTGTATAAGGTTGGGCAGATTCCATGCAAAGTAATAAACATTTCTCAGAATTGTTTAGCTGTTACTATGCGATTTACATCATTAAGAATTTTTTTCCAGCATCTCTATTGCCAATGAATTTTCAGCACTCTCAATACACATATAGGGATAGGGAGTAAACTCGTTTGTTTTAATTTAAAGGAGAACGAACCTTTGATACAAGATAGCTTGTGTGAAAACAGAAAAATCAAAGAAACAGATCAACGAAAGTTTGGGAAAATTTAATAAATAATGAGAAAGAAATAATTTGAAATTTATAGATCATTTTAGTAATGTATACATCCTCTAATTGGTAATGCGACAAAGATGTGTGATGTCATTTGTTATCACTTCTATCAGTAGATCATGTATTCTTTGTAAATGACGGCATGTAATATAAATTTTCAAAGAATACATTATGGATTAAGAGTTTGTATCACCATAAGAAAGAGCAAGAAGAGACATTTTGGGGTTATTTTATAGTCCATCACAGGGAAAGTTGTTCACATGTGACATCACACATCTTTGTCGCATTGCCATTGCTAGTGATCGCAATATTCAAATACTCATAACTTTCTCATTATTTGTCTGATTTCTCTCAAAGTTCCTTTGATCTTATTCTTCGATTTTTCTATTTCCACACACGCCGACTTGTTCCAAAGGTTTCATTCCCCTTTAAAATTTATATTTCCATTTCACTGAGTGATGAAACCATCAATGGTAATTGCATTTGTATTTATAAACAATTTTGTATCATTTAATGGCACATCTTTATCAAAATCAAAGACTCGGGGCGAGGATGCAGTCAACCAACATGATCTACAGTCAACAGGAGCGGCGGAACCGGGGGCAGGAGAGGGGTACTTACCCCAAAAATATTCCCCGTAAGAATGAAATGTTTGGCTCTCGTTTCGAACTCGCATCAATCATGTCAATCATTGTTTATTAAAGGACAAGTCCACCCCAACAAAAAAATGATTTGAATAAAAAGAGAAAAATCCAACAAGCATAACACTGAAAATTTCATCAAAATCGGATGTAAAATAAGAAAGGTATGACATTTTAAAGTTTCGCTTAATTTCACAAAAACAGTTATATGCACACCCTAGTTGTTAGGCAAATGAGGGGACTGATGACGTCATCCACTCACTATTTATTTTGTATTTTATTATATGAAATATTCTACTTTTCTCCTCATTGTCAAGTGAAACAGTGATTAATTCCTCCCTGAACATGTGGAATTAGCATTGTTTAATACTATATGATTCAGTCAAGTCGGTCCCTATGGTCAAATCTGTAAAAAATGATATATTGTATAATTCAAACAATAAAAAAACAAAAGAAATAGTGAGTGATGGACATCATCGACTGACTCATTTGCATGTTACTGAGTTGTGCATATCACTGTTTTGTGAAAAATAAGCGAAACTTTAAAATGCCATAACTTTCTTATTTTACATCCGATTTTGATGAAATGTTCAGTGTTATGCTAGTTTCATTTTTCTCTATTTATTCAAATCAACATTTTGCTGGGGTGGACTTGACCTTTAAGATACCATTCTGTTCCTGGTTACAAAAAATGCTTAGAATATCCAGTTTTTAGGTTGGAATATAACAAATTTTCAGCTCGCGCTTCGTGCTCGCATTATTCGATTGGTGAGATATGTATCGTATTCATGAGTCACTAATTGCAGTCCTTAACATTTTCCTTTTCTGGTCAGTGTATTAAAAATTTCAGCTCGCGCTTCGTACTCGCGTTAATTCTTCAGCAACATCTCACAAGTATGCCCTGTTAACAGTAATTAGCGCCATAATTGACCAAAAATGCGAGTTTTACAACTTCAGATTTGCGCTCTCTCTTGGATAAATTAGAGCTTGAATATATATCTTATCAATCAGAAATCACTTCAAAAAGGTTTTACTCACACTACTTCACGCAGATGATAACCTCATTGTGAAAATATCCGTTTGCACTTAAAGCCATTTTTTTACTTATAAGTGCCCTTTTTGGCTTTGTCCCCCCCCCCCCCCAAACAAAAATACGTTCCGTCGCCAATGACAGTTAAGTATTGTTTCACAAAACTCTCGTTTACAACAAATATAGTTCATTATATTTGTTATATCCTATCAATGTCACGCATGTTCTCTCATTGAAATTAAAAAAAGCTAGATCACGCAATCGCGCAACCAGGAATAATGTTTGTTCTGTTTAAAAATCCACCCTTCCCCCTCTTAATTTTTGTTTATCAAATATCTATGTCAATGACCTACATAAGCGGAAACCTTGTCCATGTACAGAATATATATAGAGTAGTGATTTTAACTTTTAAAATTATGATTCTGGCCCCGTCCCAATAAATAATGCTATGAAATTCAGTCCCTACCTTCAGCTGAACTGACTGATGACGACGACAATGATGTTGACGACGATGACGACGACGATGATGACGACGAAGATTTCGCCATCGCTGAAGCCGATTCAGTGATTCGACACACAATTATGAATCCAATCAGAGAGGCCCATCTTGCATCCATGGTTAACGAGGAAAGAAATCAGGTATCCACGAGGGCGAAGCATTTGCCTTCTCTTGCCAAGTTCTGCGCGTTTCTAAAATGCCCTCAGTCATACCATTCAAACCGACTCCGAATCGACCGTCGATATGTTATTGGTGGTGGTGGTGGTGGTGGTGGTGATTTTTTTACCTGATTGCTAAGAAAGCATGAATGCTTGTAAGCAAGCAACCAGAGGACCGACGGCTTAAGGTCCCCTCCGAAGGACCTGGTACTGAGGATTAATGCCTTACCAAAGGGCACTAGCGCACCATGCAACAGCGTACAATAGTTCTCATAGGTCTGGATCGGTTTAGTAGGTGTGACTACAGCACAACGTCGAGATCACACCGAAGTAAACGATACCAGGGCCCCGTCTTACAGAGAGTTACGATTGATCCAATCAAAAGCAACTATTATGGAAATCCATAATGTCATATTTTTAAAAGGAAATTTGCACAATGGCCTTTGTAAGCTAAGAGAAGTCCACATAATTTTCAAGAAAACGATGAATGTATGAATGTACATCATATATAGGAAATATTTTGAACAAATATTCATTTTAGATGTTGACATTGCTGGCTTTCCATAGTTGTGGTTGATTGAATCAATCGCAACGCTTTGTAAGACGGGACCCAGAACGATAGGAACTATACCATTATTTCCGATATGTTCGAAGACATATCAGTGGTCGATATGGAGCCGGGTCCACTGATGTAACTACGACGTAAGCAGGGAGCGATAAAATTTGTCATATTTTCTTGCAAATGCTCAATGTTGGCTCAGTGGTCGAGCATGCGTCTAAAGGACGGAGGTGGTGGGATTAATCCCCAGTGAAATCATGCATTTGGGCTGGGCGCTCATCATCTAAATCCGATAAGGGTACAATATTATTTTATTAAATACTCTATTTGATGGTATATCACTTTTTTGTCTTCTAAATGTTCAAAGAAAGTGAGCTTTTGAAAAATTTGCGATCGGTCTGAAAACCCACGGAAAAGATGCAAGATACATCCTTATTCAGTCATGCATCTATCTGTCTATCTATCTTTTTATATATTTTAACATTTGTTTGAGATTAATGAATATAATTCAAATTCTTAAGATCTAAAGTAAGGGTTCGTTAGAAGTGATGGTTTAAACCGTCTCCCCTTCCATTGCTGATTCGTCCACTGCCAGCCATTCCCCTCACCACATGGTCTACCTCCATTTAGCTTAATGTCATTCTATCCATCAACATTTCGTCTAACAACTATTTGGTCCAACCATCACTTCGTCTAATCACCAGTTCGTCTATTACCATTCGTCTAATAACCAATTGGTATAATACCCATTTTCTTTTCATTCATTTCGCACAAGAAACACTTCAGTTTAGTTAGACCAGATGGCATGTGGTCTAAATGGCTATTGAACCAACTGGTTATTAGACGGAATGGCATTCGACTAAATGAAAGTAGAACGTGTGGTGAGCCGAGTGGACGAACTGATGGTAGACCAAATGATAGTAGACGAGTTGGCAATTTCGCGAATTGGTATTACAGTATTAGACGAATGGAATGTAAACCTTCCATATCGCATGATGAGTATGCTCATTAAAATGGCGTTGAGCACAGTGATCACGGTGATCGATGAGCTGGACAAATTTGCGTAATAAAGGTTAAATTGGAAATGACAAGGTATCCGGCAGACAAAAATATGCGAGACTGAATTACGTTTAAAGTAAATGTAAGTGTGGTTATAATGCTGGAAGATTTTGCTCTGAAATATCTGTAAAGCTGGAGTCGCTCTACATGGGGGGTTAAAAAGAGAAGAACATGAAGCGAAAGAAACAAATTAATGTAAAATACAAAAGGATTATTTTTACCCGTAGAACTCTACTTTACTAAAAGAAAAAAAAATAAAACAAGTTGAAACGATCTCGATTATCTTAACCCCCCGGACAACAAAATATTCTGGCCCCGTAAGGAAAGGCAAGGAAATGTAATCTTACTTGTTACTTCAACTGAAGAAGTGAATATTTTTTAAATATTAATTTATGTTCTTTTTCAGATGTCCTTGATTTTATCTTAGACTTTTTTTTTAAATATATATACATGTTATCTATATCATTATGATATATTATATAACCTAATTACAATATACTTGTTTTACCATGTAAAGATATGAATTTTTTAAATCTTGTACAAATTGAATAATAAAAAATGGTTGGGGATTCAATCAATACTTGGAAGAAAAAAAATCCAATACATTTTCACAAAATATCCAGCTATGAAATGTCTGCCTGACGATACTTCGAATTGTTTACAAATTAGGGTAATATTGACAGGAAATTCTCAGACTGGTATGTTTGTTCTTTTAATGACATAAATTCGATAGAGTTATTAAAAGAACAGATCAATCACTCACTAATTTGATTAGTACACTCGGGGTCTCATCGCAAAATTGTGTGATGTTTGATTTCAGTCGTTCAATAAAAGTGATTTAAGCAATATTTGTTAGCAAATGATCAGTAGGAAATGTCATGTCACTAGGTTTTTATTTATTTATTTCTTTAGTTTTATTTTATTTTATTTTATTATCATTTTTTTTTTTTTTTGGGGGGGGGGTGTTTTCCACAAAGCAGAAAGCCAAAAAATTAGTTAAAAAACCGTGGAATTATTTGTGAATAAATCCTGTTTGCATTTGTTGTTCCCCCCCCCCCCACACACACACACATTTTTTTGGTGAGGGGTCATTTTTAACAAAACAGAAGCCAAAAAAAATTGTTAAACCATGGAATTATTTGTGAATAAATCCTGTTTGAATTTTTTATTCCTCCCCTTCCCCCACAATAAAAGAAAAAATGAAGAGAAAGAGAGGAAGAAGGAGGAGGAGAAGGAGAAGAAGAATAAGAAGAAGGAGAAGAGAAAGGAAGAAGAAGGAAATCAGTTGAGCTACATGTACCTTCAAAGAAATAAGCCAACCAAAAGAAGACTCTGTCATCCTGACACCCGACTGTCTTCCTGTCTGTCTCTTTACCCAACACTCTCTCACACCCTCTTCCTCTCTCTTACACCCTCTCTCTCTCAACCTATCTCTCTCTTTCTTTCTATACATGTCTATAAACATGAAATCCATTCAAATCGCTCTTTAAAATGTTAGTTTCAAAACTTCATCTCCCCCTCTCTCTCTTCTACTTCCATCGTTTATCTCACTCCCCTCTCTTTAATCAATTAACCCTCTCCCTCTATCTGCAAATACTAATCTCACACTCCCCCTTTCTCTATTCCATCATTTCTTGAACTCTCTGCCGCTTTCTTACTTTCAATAAATCAATCAATCAATCATTCCCCTCTCCCTCTATCTTTCATTATTTCTCTCACACTCTCACTTTCACTATCCATCATTTTTTTAACTCTCTGCCGCTTTCTTACTTTCAATCAATCAATCAATCATATCATTCTCCTCTCCCTCTATCTTTTATTATTTCTCTCACACTCTCACTTTCTCTATCCATCATTTCTTTAACTCTCTGCCGCTTTCTTACTTGTAATCAATCAATCATATCATTCCCTTCTCCCTCTATTTTTCATTATTTCTCTCACACTCTCACTTTCTCTATCAATCATTTATTTAACTCTCTGCCGCTTTCTTTCTTTCAATCAATCAATCATACCGGGATCGCTGTACTTGTTTAGGGGTTCATTTCAGGGAATACTTGTCAAGAGTATCGTTTTGTTTCCAATACTTGTTAAGGGTAGGGTTTCACACGCCAATACTTGTTAAGGGGTGCATTTTCAGAATATGGAAAATACGTGTTTAGGGTGCTTTTCGAGACCCCATGGTCGCGCATGGTATCCACTCGTCAATGGAAGTGGCCCCCCCCCCCCGGGCAATCATATCATTCCCTTCTCCCTCTATTTTTCATTATTTCTCTCACACTCTCACTTTCTCTATCCATCGTTTCTTTAACTCTCTGCCGCTTTCTTACTTTCAATCAATCAATCATATCATTCCCTTCTCCCTCTATTTTTCATTATTTCTCTCACACTCTCACTTTCTCTATCCATCATTTCTTTAACTCTCTGCCGCTTTCTTACTTTCACTTTCAATCAATCAATCAATCAATCATATCATTCCCCTCTCCATCTATCTTTCATTATTTCTCTCACACTCTCCCTTTCTCTATCCCATCATTTATTTCACTCTCTCGCGCTTTCTTATTTTCAATCTATCAGTCAGTTATTTATCTCACTCCCACTCTCTGTCATCCATTGTCCCCCTCCCTCTATCGTCCATTATTTCTCTCACCCCATATATTTTTCATCCTTCTTTCCACTTCTCCATCCATCGTTCATTTTTTTCTGTCTTTCTCTCTCTCTCTTAAGGTACAAAGTATGGGCGAAACCTATGTTCAGAGGCAAACTTGCTTTTCATTAAGCTAGTTATTCATAAAAATCGTTAATCATATTTATAAAAACCATCAGAAAATCGATCTTTTCTAAATAATGGTCTTCGTGAAAGTACACTGACCTCTAGATTTTTTTCTACTTAACTGCTGAGGGACATGATGTATGTAGGATGTTTACAAAGGAACGAAACACACCTGGGCTCCGTTACACAAAGATCAGCGTTCATCGCTTATTTCAAAGAACAATTCTGATTGGTTTCTAGTCAGTCTACTGAGGAAAATGCGCATGCAACGACGATCTCGATAGGCCATTTCATTTACTTAGTAGCGCTTAATCGTTAAAGGGGAAGTTCACCCTGAAAAAAAGTTTATTGTAAAAATAGCAGAAAAAATAATAAAAAATAATGCCGAAGGTTTGAGAAAAATTCATCAAATAATTAAAAAGTTATTAGAATTTCAATTATTTGATTTGTGACGTCATATGCGAGCAGCATTCCTACATAGCGAATGGTAAAAAATCAATGAAATGTCATTTTCTCACAAAATTGAAAATGGTTTCTACTGTACCTTTTGTATATCAATAGACAAATCATTTCACACCCGATTATGAATAGAAAACAAAATTAAGTCATCAGCAGCCACCTAAAATTTGAAATTCATGCATTTTATATTACATAATACATGGGGCAGCTGCTCGTTTATGACGTCACAAATCCAAAACTTTGAACTCTAATAACTTTCTTATTCTTTAACGGATTTTCCTCAAACCTTCACCAATATTTTTTATTATTTTTTCTGCTATTTTTACAATAAACTTTTTGTCAGGGTGAACTTCCCCTTTAAATTTTGTGTTACGAAGCCCAGAACATATCCACAAGTTCAGAAGTCTGCTTATTATTAGTGCATAGCATTTATTAAGCGGCATGTAAACATTATACATTTACTAGAAGTTAGTATTGCTATGTAATCTGCAAACTAACATAATTCAAGCTTCAACAATAACGTGAAATAAGCGATTTGCATTTTAAAAACTGTAAAATCCATTGATATTTTCCTTTCTCAGTATTATTCTGGTAATCATGTGCTTTTCATATTATGTGTAAGCACTATGCAATAGACTTTATACATAAATATTCACATATGGTTCATGACATATTTTCTTTACATAATAAAAATCCCATTCCATCATAGTAATATATCTCAGTGAAAGTTTCTTATAGGTACATTGGGTTTTGCATAAATAAAAGAATATTAAAACTGATATTTTTCACAAACATATAAACAAAGCCACGGCTCAACTGCGTTTTCTGTGAGGAAACTGAGTCGTAGGCCTACATTAGTTTTGTGAAATATGATATATCAACATTCTTAAGATATACCTTAACGTATTGTATTTGCTAAGATGACATATCAATTTACATAATATGCAATAACAATTTACTTCAAAGTATAACAAATAAACGGAAAGTTTTATACAACCAGTCATCAGTATTAATATACTCAATGATTATCCATAATATGCATGTAATATCTACAAATGTCAACTTATAATGGAAAATAAAACAATGCATATTATTTAGTAATGATATATGCATTTAATATTTCATATCCGATAATGGATCATTTTCAGGCGTAAATTCCAGTGATTTCATGACACAAGTAAGTTATTTGTGGATTTGTTTCAATGTGTCAATGTGTACTGATCCCCCCCCCCCAAAAAAAAAAACATACATATATATATATATATATCACATATAAATATACATTATACAATACGATAACCGTATAAGGCATATTGGCCAGTTTCAATGTCATACTGCTATATATTTTCATATCTTCATTCATCTTGTAAAGAAGAAAATTTATCGAATATAACTTTTACGAATATATGCAACTAGAATCTATTTTGGAACTTCATTTCCATGCTTAATTTAAGTACATCTATCATTATCAAGTCACTTATTTAAGGAATTGTACTAATGTCTATGGATCAAGTCATTGCAAAAGTTGATATGAAAAAATACAAAAAGTAAAGTTCGAATACATATTAGATACATATACATTATACTGGACAATGTTAGACATATTATCCAGTTTAAATTCCATATTTCCACTCTTTTTGTTACATATTAAACAATGGTATAACATAAGCACACTCCATAATTCAAACATTGAAATAAATACTCAAAAGTTTGTATACAACATAAATAGTAATTGTTACATTCATATCTTTTAAAACAAGAATGACATTATATGCTCATGATTTATGTTACTAAGCAAAGCGCGATTACATAAAAATTTGAAAGACTTAAAATGGCATGAAACATTATTAGGAAAATTCTAGATAAATCTCTCGTAATCAAAATTCAATCATTTACAATTCACTTTATTGTACTTTTTGTTGGTTTGGTGCATTTAAGACATTCGCATGTCTTAAAGTAATTGAATAATAATAGGTATAATTTGTATCAATATTTTGAATTGAATTCAACATATATTGCTATATATTAAGGCTATGACAGGCATACACACGAACTTAAGCATGAAACATCGTTATACAAGTACTTCCCACTGCTATTTACACACTTATTTACAAACATAGTATAAAGAAATGCATTTTATTCAAGACGAGACTTTATCATAATATTATCATAGCAATCAATTCATCATTGCCTCTAGTGTCATAATAAAATATGATTAACTTCTGAAAGAAAGATATATATAATACTTTGCTGCTAAGTTGAGATGTAATAGATATTAATGAGTATATCAAGTAATTGCATTTACATGTATATACACACAATCGTGTCTCGGAATTCAATTCACACAAATTTCAAGCTCATAAATTTCTTGCTATAGTAGCCAAATTTCAATGGCTCGTTACTTACATTATTTTTAATTAATTTCCGGGAAATACATATATTTTACATGCAAGTACTGTTGACACAATACTAATTTTCACTCTCATCGAAATCAAGACAATTTATGAAATATCACGAACTAAAAATTATACATAAACAGTACTACATACTATATTGTCTCCGTATAAGTATTCATAAAAAATGTTCAGTATAACTTAGCAAATAATATTTTTAATGAATAATTCAGATGTAAACATGTCATATCATTTCCAAAAATCCAATTTGAACGCATTTAGATAAAATACATCAGGTTATGGTTTCGTTTGTCTATACAAAAAGGCAATTCCTGATGACTTTACGCATAGTATAAAATATGTACTGTATTATTTTTTTCTCAATTTTTCAGATTCTAAAGACAAAAATTCTATAGAAATTGCGAATAATATTTTAATTAAAGGTATGATTATACTATCGCCATGTAAGGTAACTATCGTGGGAGGCATCATTCTACTCAAATTATTCTTTTGGAGAATCTCGGAGCCTTGAAGACCTTGCTTCTTATTGGTATCCTCCACCTAGAATTTCCCGAAGTCGTGAAGAGATTTCCTTGAAGAAATGTCAGTGGAAGAGGTGGAAAGTCTTGAGTAGCGCCCCCAAGATGGCCTGGTATCGCGAACCCTCTGCACTACTCGAGCGTATCGAGACTCCGAAGGGACTAATTCGGCTGTGGACATTCCACTTCCGCTGACCGAGCCGGCCGGTTTGCTACGTAACGAATCAGAAAGAATGGAAAGAATATTTTCATGATGAGTGAGATATGAGGTTTTCATTCATAATATAGATTTTTTTTACAATTATGGAACGACTTATTTGCGCCAATTTGCGACGTAAAGAACAAGCTGAAAGAATACAAAAAAATATTTGCTGAGGTCTTCATTTAGAATATAGATTTTCCGATGATTCTGGGAAATCAATTTTTTGAGATGTAAAAAATGAAATAATTGTGGATGTGACAAATATGTTTTCAGATAAATTCGATGTTTGAAATTCAAATTACATAGCAAGAACAAACATGGTAACGCTGATTTGGAGTAAAAAAGGAAAGAAAACAATATTTATTACATAGTGTTTATTGGGGCATGCCATTCCATTTTACCCCGTGCAATTCAATGTCCAATTCGGCTCATTTTTATTTTTCACTCATTTCAAAACATATGCATGAATAGACGAGAAGCTCACTTTTTTCAGTATATTTTTTCTTGACTTTTGTATTATGACATTTTGGGGTTTTTTTTCCTCACAAGACATAAAGATAAAAGTAACAAGAATGGTTTACCTCAGATCAGACATGGATTTGGTTCGTCGTCCAGCCATTGGATATTCACCTTCGGGCATAGATTGGTAGCTTGTTAAAGTTGTGGGAGTCCTGCGTGGAACCACACCAGACAGGGCAAGTTCTTTCCTGATAAGGCTCGTCTTCAGCTTAGAAGATTGTTTTCTACGTCTCGGTGCCTCTGCAGCCTGTGGGTCAGCATCTTCGTCAGAAGATGACGATTCGTCGACCCTCATTGTTGTCAGGTCCAATTCTCCACACACAGTCTGTGTGTCATCGTCTGAGTCATAAGTTTCAGATTCAGAGCTCGGTACACCTGGTGCCTTGTGGGGGCTTGTGTATGGCCAATATTTGGGATCTTCATGAAGATAGGGACTCTTGAAGTCCATAACTGCCTGCCATGATTCCGAATCTGTTTCCGAATCCGTAGTATTGACTTCAGATTCAACGTCACTTGGTGAGTCATCTGCTGGACGTCCCGGAGGTCCATCTTTAGGTTTGGCAAACCGAGTCCTTATTTTATCTACCGATGGCAGGTCGTATTCGTCTTTCTTAGGTCTGTCTGGTTCTTTATCCATCAGCCAACCATAATCCTCATAGTTGGTTGGCGTTGATTTACGAAGAAGTTCTTCCAGGCGAGTCACCATTGGAGTTGATTCAGATGAAGGCCGCGGCCTTCGATACATGATATGAGTTGGCTTCATTCCTGAAGAAGTAGATGTTAGTTGCGTCGGACTTTCTCCAGAAATTCCCAATGATGGAGGAATAGGTGAGCCCTTTTCATCGTGTTGTCTACCACTTGGGCCTTGCTCCCATTTCGGGAACTCTTGTTTACCGTAGAGAAGCTCCCTCGATGACTTAGGTCGTGATGTAGGGGGGCCTATTGCAAGAGAACGTTGTCTCGGGGTTTTGTTTTCTACAAGGTAGCTGACAAGAGTATTTTGATCTCCTGATGTCATCACTTTAGACAACCTGAGATCTCGTCTTATTTTTTCCAATTCATCAATTGGTGATGGTTCACTTTTATCTTCGAGGGAATCGGTCTCTGAGAGGTCAAGTGAATCTGTGTCATCAGGTTTCAGGAAGGTGATTGGTTGATAACTCATTTGAGTGAGAACACTGCTGCTTGTTGTCATTGATGTACGCGATAACGATTCGGTCATTAACGCGGTTGTGTATGTTGTCCCTGCAGTTGTTTGCTGAACGATAACCATTCGACAATTCGGTGGCATGTTACCCACGATAACCTGGCTGATATTTGAATGAGATTCTTGTATATCCGTATGAGTGTGGAAGGTTCTGCGAGGCCTGTACTGAGCAACGGGCTGCTCATATGTTACTTCACGGGATGGCTCAAGGTTGTTGATATTTTGGACCCGCCTGCTCACTTCAGTATCAAACAGGCGAGTTGATGAGTCTTGGGTCTGGTCATGAAGCCTGAATCCAGATTGTAATGGTCTCTGTGCATCTGGTGGTGTGACTGAGGTCAATCGTAGTGGTGTTTTCTCTGTTGACGGCAGCTCTATCGTCAACTTCTTGGGCTGTTTCAGTTGCGATGTGAGAGGTGTAACCATTTTCTCGACCGGTCGAGGTGACAGAGATTCCAAGCCAGGTGGTGTAGATTCATATTCTGCCTGTTGACTGTAGAAAATCACTGGTGAAAGGGACCGGTCATGTGAAGAAATTTTATCGTCTGGCAAGGAAAGTGGAGAGCCTGCTCCTTCTCTGGTTACTGGCTCTATCTGTACGATGTGATCAATACCATCCAATCGTTTCTGTGGTTGTACAGATCTGTCAATGTTGCCCATACTTCGGTCGGGTTCTATTGAAATGTTTCTGGTAGGCTTAGTAAAAGACTGTGATGGAGTGCTTGAGAACTTCTTAGGTGTATACATAGTATCCCGATCGCTTGTGGCGGGCGAAAATTGCATGCCAGTGTTTATGTTGGGTCTTTGTTCCAGTGGCTGCACTGCAAACACCTTTTGAGGGACTGTAGATTGAGTAACGCGTGACTCTCTAGGCAAATGAGTTTGTGAGCTTGCGGGGTTGTATTGCCTTGCAGTCATTGATGTTTGCTTTGAAGTGACATCATACTTTGCCTGCACAGTCTGATGGGTTTGCAGAGGTCGCATTATCACCTGGAGTGATTGGTGTACAAGTTCTGGTGATAGAATGCTCTGTCCGCCTTGATGCTTTACATGTGTTATGTCTGTCTGAGAAGCCGAATGTATGTTGTTCTGTTTAGCCGGTGTGGTTCCACGGTCCGCTGTTGTTGGATGAACTTGAGTCTTTGTTTCTTTTGTATCCGATCTGGTGGTTGATGTACCTCTGCTACTGTTTCGGATATGAGTCTGGCAGACCTCATCAATCTTCACTGGCCTCATTTCCTCCATCTGCACAGCAGCATCTTTGGTATCAATGAGCATTTCCGTTGAATTGTCAGTAGCCTTACTGAAAGGCGGTAAGGTACCTCGATCAAAAGAAGGCGGCTTGGTCTTGATGTCTGGCTCTTTCGGTTCTTGTAAACTCAGATTTTCTACCAACAGTTCCTTGACCCGTTCCTGGATGTATTCCTCTTTTATTTCTTCACGGATTCGAGGTTCAAGTTCTCTTCTGATTGTCACCTCCAAATCTTCCCGCACTTCTTCCTCAATATCATGTTTAATTCGAGGGGCAAACTCAACCAGTAATTCCTCTCGATAGTCGTCAAATATCTCCTCCCTCATCTCTTCCATGACTGTCTCCCTCATCTCTTCCTTAAACTCCTCTTTTAATTCGAGGCTGAGTTGGTCTCTTATACTAGTAGTCAGCTCTTCTGTCAATTCATCGATTACTTCTTCCCGCAATTCATGTCTAATTGTCCTCACAAGCTCCTCGCTTGGAGGTTGTTTCTCAGATACAAGACTCTTTTCGACGGACGATACATCCTCGTTCTCAGGAGCTTTGTGCTGGTTTCCAAAATTCCTCTGTTTGACATCGACCTGTTGCTTTTCATGCAACATGTAAGGTTTGGCTTCGACAGTCTCATTGAATTGTCTAGTTTCAACTGGAATCGTTGATTTAGTAATCATGAGTGGTCCCTGTTGAGGTTCGTGCATGGAAATAATGAATTCGGTTCTGATATCATCTCGCACTTCATTTATTATCTCTTCACGAATTTCTTCTATCAGTTCCTCCTTGATTTCCCGTCTCAATTCATCCTTAGCCTCTTTTCGAATCTCTTCTCGTAGCCTCATTCGTTCAGCATAGCTAATGGTCGGTTGTACAATCATAGGAGCTGCATCCACGCGTTGTACAATTGTTGGATGCACGATATCATCTACATGAACTTCCTGCTCCAGAACTTCGCCCTCTGCTTGGTTACATTTCTCATACCTTTCTTGCTTTCCAGCATGCTGATTTGAAAAACCAATGGTGACTGGATGTACTTCAGCACCTCTGTCAGTGAAATCAATCTTTCTCGGAGATGACGTTGAGTCATGCATTTCTGTTGTCTGTTGGACACTCATGTCAATAGGCAATTTCATGTTCAAATATTGTGATGACTGATTTCTATTTTCAGGATGAACCTGCATTGCCCTATCGAGTTCAGTTTTGAGGTTTTCTGTACTTTCATCAATTGTTGATAACTGAATTTGCGATTCCGAGTCTTGAACCTTTCTAACGATTATTGGAGAACTTGATGCATCATGAGAAGGAAGTTTTTCTGGAAGTGTCGAAGTATCCAAAGTCGAAGGTTTAGATTGTGTGGTGAAATCTTTACGTTCTGAGGACATAGTAACCGTTGTTTCATCACTCGACTTCCATTTGGCTTGCGAAGATTCATGAACTCCTGCTGGGGCAGCTTGAGTTGTAAAGTCTCTCGCATGAAGAACTATATTTGTAGTTCCTTCATCAACCGTTACCCTTCTTTCCATAACTGGAGAATTTTGTTTGTCAGAGAATGCTACATTACTGTATTGTGATCCATATTCAGCTGTTGTAGCTGAAATCTGAGTACTGAAATCCTTTGCATCAGCAGGCGGTTCTATCGTAGTGCTTTCGTTGATAGCTACTTTCCTCACTAAGACAGGTGAATTCAATTTTTCTGACACAGCCTTCTCTGTTGATTGGGATTCCATCTCGATGGATGTAGGTGTAACCTGTGTGTTGAAATCTTTTGAGTCTGTAGGTATAGGAAGAATGAGTGTGCTCTCGTCGGCCATGACCTTACGAATCAGAACCGGAGACGTTAGTCTGTCAGACGTACTCTCCTTGAGGGACTGTGAAGCTCCATCTGTTGTAATAGGTGTTGCCTGCGTGATGAAGTCTTTTGAATCTGAAGATGGCATTGTCGTACCCTCTTCTGTCACATTCTTCCTGATCAGCACAGGGGAAGTAAGCTTTTCCGTGGTGGTTGGCATTACTTGTGTATCAGAGTCTTTAGCATTAGACGCCATCGTGATCGTTACTTCATCGACCACGGTCTTTCGTTGGGTAACTGGAGAACTAAGTTTTCCTGATGAAGTTGGTGTAGCCTGTGTTGAAAAGTCCTTGGCATCTGTAGGAGGTGGTGATACCATTGTACTCTCGTCTGCAATCTGCTTTCTGATTACTGTAGGAGAACTTGGTTTATCGAATGAAGTTCTTATTCCTGATTGAGAAACACCATCTGATACAGTAGGGGTAACTTGGGTCGTAAAATCCTGAGGTTTAAGTTCTACCATCATTGTACTCTCGTCAGTTTTCCTCAGCAGTAGCGGTGAACTAGGCATGTCAGACATCGCAGCCTGGTCAGATTGAGAAGATGTGTGAGTAGTTATAGGAATGGACTCAGCATTAAAGTCTTTTGATTCGAGAAGGGCCACCATAGTACTTCCATCATTAACTTGTCTTCGGACAAGCACAGGTGAATTAATCTTTTCGATGATGGTTGGGGTTGCTTGTGTTGTGAAGTCCTTAGCATCTGTAGGACGTGGTAAAATCACTGTACTTTCATCTGCAATTTGCTTTCTGATGACTGTCGGAGAACTTGGTTTATCGAATGTAGACCTTGTGCCTGATTGAGAAACACGATCTGATGTAGTGGGTGTGACTTGAGTTGTGAAATCGTGTGGTTTGAGTTCTACCATCATTGTACCCTCATCAGTTTTCTTTAGCATTAGCGGTGAACTGGGCATGTCAAACATCGCAACGTGGTCAGATTGAGAAGATGTGTGAGTTGTTATAGGAATGGAATCGGTGTTAAAATCTTTTGATTCGAGAAGATCTACCATAGTGCTTCCATCAATTAGCTGTCTTCGGACAAGCACAGGTGAATTAATCTTTTCAATGATGGTTGGGGTTGCTTGTGTTGTGAAGTCCTTGGCATCTAGTGGCTGCGATGAGACCAATGTACTCTCATCCATTACCTGTTTCCTAATTAACACAGGGGAACTCATTTGATCCGTGAAAGAACTCTTTGGAGATTGCGAAACAGAATCTGACGTTACTGGGAATGCTTCCATTACGACATCTTTTGACTCGGCTGAAGCGATCGTTGTCCATTCATCGATGACATCCTTGCGTTGTAGAATAGGAGAGCTTATTCTATCGCTTGAACTTGGAGCCATCTGAATAGAAATGTCTTTGTCTTCTACCTGTTTCATTGATGTGCATTCATCAGACACTTCCTTCCTTGTAAGAATCGGTGAACTGAGCTTGTTAGTATTGGGAGACTTTACGTGTTGAGATGATTCATCAGTAACAGTAGGAGCAATTTGCGACATATAATCTT
This sequence comes from Lytechinus pictus, assembly GCF_037042905.1. Taxonomy (NCBI): domain Eukaryota; kingdom Metazoa; phylum Echinodermata; class Echinoidea; order Temnopleuroida; family Toxopneustidae; genus Lytechinus; species Lytechinus pictus. The sequence continues at coordinate 5,949,553 of NC_087259.1, forward strand.
TTGCTTCTAATTGAATCATGAACGTGCTTTCATCTACGAAATCTCTTTCAACTTGGGATTCTACATTTGAGCCCATAGATGGTATTGTCGTGATCGATACATCCTCCGAGGCTATTAAATGTTGAGATGAATGGTCCCGGACGTCATGTTCAATCTGAACAGATCCGTCAGATACCGACACTTCTGTCATAGCCGTTCCCCCATCCAAAGTTTCAGGCGTCACCTGTGCGATTACATCTGTTCCCTTGAGAGAAGACTGAGTCGGAATATTTTCACGCACTGGTGCGGCCTGTGTAGTAAAGTCTTTTACATGCTGTGGTGGTAACGGAATTGTACCTTCTTCTACAACGGAAATTTTCCTTTGCAATATTGGAGAAGTATGAGTGTCCGCAAATATCTTTGGCATAGGCTGTGATGTTCCATATGTGGTTACAGGAGATACCTGAGCGGAACCGTCCTTCGATTCTGTCAGTTTCATGGTTGTACTTTCATCTACTGCAGCTTTCCTTGTGAATACAGGGGAGCTAACCTTTTCCGTTCTAATACCTTGCGAATACTGAGACCCAACGTCTACTGCGGTTCTGTCCACTGTGGTGCTATGGTCTAGGGTTGACTTTCTGAAAGATACGGGTGAGCTGACTTTATCTGATAAGAGAGCTGAATGGGATTGGGAGATGGTTTCAGAGGTTGGTACTGTCACTTGTGTTTGGAAATCATTTGCACTCACTTTCCTGACCACTATTGGTGAAGAGGCAGTATCACAAGTTTGAATGCCTTGATATTGAGAGGCATTATGAGAAGAAACGTCAAGAGGTGAGGATGGACGATCAGTATATATGTTGACATATTGAGATGACTGATCAAATAATTCCTGTTCAGTCTGGAATTTACTATCAGCAATCGGTACTGCAAAGACAGATGTGCTACCTTCGGAGATATCAGGAGCAACTTGTGAAACAACATTCTCCGTTTTCCGTTTAAACACGGGAGAGCTTGCCATGTCAGTTGTCATCTTTATATCTTCAACATGCTGGGTAGATGAATGAATAAACACCCTTGTCGTAAGATCGCTCTGAGTTGAATGGTTGGCAAGGACCTGGTGAATTTGACTTCCTCGGTCATGTCTCCATGAGCCTGTGGTTCCAGTTCCTCTCTCAAGTAGGGTTGGATGAATTTGTGCAGAAGCATCGACTCCCCATGTTCTAGGAATTTCAGCAAATTCCTGAATGACATTAATCTGTTGGATAGGAGCTTCATATGAGGAAACAACTGGTCCGTCCAAAGTCTCTTGCAAATTGTCAACAAATGTGTCCCAGGTGAATTCCTCTAAAGAGACACGATCAGATTGTGTATCCAAGAATTCTCCATCTTCGAATTCATCGCTAAAATCTGCAAATAACGGGTCTGTCTGTGTTGAAGAAACAAGGACCTCTCTCCGTTTGAAGATGGGTGAATTCCCTAGATCTGCACAAGTTGGCATAACTTGGACCGACATATCAGCAGCGTCTTGTTGTTCATACTGACTCTCTGTATCTGCATTAGTTGTAACACATTGTGCTGAGTTTGAACTTTGTTCCACTTTTGCCAAAGAATCTGCGTCTGATGACAGTGGTCTGATTACAGTGCCTACGTCGGCATTCTCTGGTAGAATATTGGCTAGCGATTCCTGACTTTTCATGTTGGGGCGGAATTGAGTTGATAAAGTTGATCGAACTGGTTTAGATGTCTGCGTGTCAGTAGTCTGACGGTACTGAACAAACGTACTGGTTTCTGCATTAACCATGACCTTTCGCTGTAGTTTTGGTGAAGTATGTGAGGATCCAGGAGGGCTACACTGAGCGGTTGATGTCGATTTAAGAACCGTTAGGGTAGAAATTCCCTCATCAACCATCATTGCATCAGCCTGCACAAAACTATCCACAGCTCTTGATGCATGCTGTGATCCCGAGTCTCTTGTTAATGTTGAGGGGTGTTCCATTCTGACCTGTACCTCACTTGACACCATTTGTCCTGAATGTGTTAATGTGGCCTGGTCGATGCTCAGGGGTTGAGACTGCTCACCAAAGTCCACGCCCGTTTGTACCGTTTCTGTGAATCCATCATCAGTGTTGGGAATGGTTTGCTGCTGGGAATCAAGACGAAGAGGTTCCAATAGTGCAGGAGTTGCTGCAGTCTGTTCGATCAGTGTTTCTGTGTGCCTTTCTCTGCCATCTTGCACATAACTAACTGTATTCACATACATAGGACCAAAGTCTGGCTCGTCAAACTGTACTGCAATCGAATGCATTTCTGTACTTGTCTGTGTTGGTACGTCGTCAAGATCGTCCGAAAACGGAGATGATGCTCTTTCACTATTGTAAAGTTCGGTTTCAGTTGACATGTCCACATGATTGGCTCCTCGAATCGTGATGGGTGCAAGCTCTTCTGAATGAGAAAGAATTTCAATTACCTCATCTTCCTCTATCTGAATGTCTGTCTGACAGGCCTTTTCCGACGCAGAAATTGGAAACGTAAAAGTACTTCCCTCATGAGTAGCTGGGCTTGTTCCTGAGGCACCATCGACCATTTGGACATCGACTTTATGTTGTGTAGATGCTTCAAATACAGGTGATTTGGTGTCAGGTATCGTGAGGGAAGATCGCTCTACCAATTTCATTTTTTGGGTGACTATTTCCTTTGACACTTTAGCAACCTCAGTTTGAGAAATTGCACTCTTCATGGCAGTTTTTGCTGTAGCTGTTGCTGAAGTTTTCAACGAGAGAGACGTCAGTGCTGTCGTGCTTTTGGAAATAACTTTGATGTCAGCTTGGGTTGGTTTTGTTGAGTATTGTGTTAAAGGAGATGGTGTTGAGTGACTCATAATAACTGGTGTGACTTCCAACATCTGGTGTGTCACTTCAGCTCTTTTAGGCTGAACTGAACTGTCTGTTGTTTCAGGTTTTCGTTGATTGGCCTGTGTTGAACCGGTTCTTAGCTGAACTTGAAGTACCTCCGTTCCTCGTTCAACAGTCTTTGGACCTGAAGTAGCATGATTAGCTGAATCACGGGAAGACCTAATTATCTGAGAAGACTTAGGAATCACATCCTTAACTGGAGTTTGTGCGTCCTTACTAATGGCTCGATGTAGAACCGGTGACGACGCCTTTGGTGAAGTATTTACTGCAGCTTGCATCTGAATGTCTGTAAACTTTCCTCCTGCTTGATCCATCCTGTCGATCTTAGGGTCAGTCTTGGATGTCTGTGAATCTTTATCAGATTTCTCATAGAAGATTTGAGAAGTCTGTTGAGCTACCTTTTGTTTTGTTTGGGTGTGCGACTCACCCATTTCCATTTCAAATTGAGTTGTTATGTTCATCTTAATTATTGATTTTTCCTGTGGTGTTTGAGATGCATTGCTCCTTGCAGGTGAGAAGATTGGAGAAATGCCCTGTTCGAGGTTCTTGTTGAACGTCTGGCTCACAGAATCTGTGTGTTTCATTTCATACTGGGTCCATCCTTCTCCTTGAGAAGCGTCCATATGTGTAGTTGTGTCTTGTTGTTTTACTTCAGTTTGAGACACAACATCTGTTGCCGAAGTTTCAAACACAGGCGTTTGGGACAGTTGACTCTGGTGCCGTGACAAAATTGGAGACGTTGCTTCGTGTTCTAAGCTCAACTTTGTTTGTGCATCCGAATCAAGCTGTTTGACACTTAATTGTGTCGAAGAATCCAAATTATTAAGTTCATGTTGTATAATCTTCTCATTTGATCGTCGTTCATACTGGGTGTTACTATCAATGGTTGAGAGTTTATCTTCTAGAGTTTGAATCATAAGATGCAACAACTTTACTTCGTGCTGTGTCATGACTTCAGATGTCGGAATCTTATTTTCTTCCATCGTTTGGGCTGCACTTTGACCTGTCAATGAAAGTACTGGTGATACTTCCTGATCATAGCTTGAGATTGCTGTCTGAGATTGACTGTCACCATACATCATCATATACTGAGTCATAGTGTCTTTAAGTTCTTGTGCAAGATGGGTTGTCTTTTCGACTACACTTGCCTCATATTGAGTAAAATCGTCTTCATTTGAGCATTCATACTGCGCTGAAGTACTTGATTTCAGTTGTTTTTCTTCTTCAACGGTCTGAAGTACTTGATCCGTTGTCGTTCTCATTGTGGTGAGTGAAGCATGATCCTCCTGACTTATCAAACACTGAGTTGTCGATTCTAAGAAGAAGCTCTCCTTTTGGGTGCTGACACCAGTTACCTGTTGCAGTGAAGTTGAAGTTGTTGTGTTTTCTGATTGAATATTCTCTTGCAAAGAGGCATCTTTCTGAATAGAAATATGTTGTGAAGAATTATCAAGAGTCTCAGGTTCGTGCTGTATTCCCTTTTGACCTTTGACCACGAGTTCCTCTTGGACAGTTTGCATTGTCGTGTCAGATTGGATGATTGAAACACACTGGGAAGCATTTTCCATTTGGCGAGCTTCTTGCTGACTTCCTCTGTCTTGTTCATCCTTCTCATACTGTGTAATGATTCCTTCTGATCTCACCTGAGATTGGGTTTCGCTATCACTACCAGTAGGGAATATATGCAACTGCTGATTTGCATGTCGCTGAAGTTTTGGTGATGATGCCTTATCGTCAGTGTCAATGACACTTTGGGATATGGCATCTTCTTGATTTTCTTCATGCTGTGTCGTAATATCCGTGGAATCAGGGCTGTATTGTGATGAAGTGTCATCATGTATTTGCTCATACTGGCACGACATTTCTTGACCTTCCACCTCAGATTGGGAAACTGAAGTTTGCAATTCTGATTCATATTGAGACATGCTTTCGATCATGGACCGTTTCGAAGTCTGCATACTTTGATGGGCAATGCTGGTATCTGAGGTTGAAGTTGTTATATCCCCCACTTCAACTGTCGATTGGGAATGTACATCACGTAGATCTTCTGTGTATTGTGTTATACTCTGTTCTTGTTTAAGGTCATATTGACTGGTGCCTTCTTTTCCTTGAACGTCAACCTGAGTATTCGACGTTTCCAGATCATGGAAATATTGTGATGATTCTGTTATGACAGTAACCTTCTCACCTTGTGTTTGACTAGACATGGCAGCTCGTCTCAGTGTAGGTGATGATGACTTGTTATCAGATACAACCACCAACTGGGAATTAGCATCTTTCATAGACATTTCATACTGAGTAACATTGTCTTCTTTGATAAGGACATGTTGTGTTGCACCATCTTGGTGTTTGGTATCATATACAGTGCCCGCATTTTGCACATCATTTTGGACACCAGATGTAACATCACTTGTGGGTACTTCGGAGACCTGAGTTGTTTTGGTAGTTAAACGTGGGAGAATCGGAGATGATGCTTGTTGCATATTCACGAATTCAGATTGTGTCGCATTTTCATGAAGAGTCTGATGAGATTGTGTTGAACTGTCAGTTTCGCTCACACTGTCATGACAGATTTGTGTGACGTCATCTTGTAACTTTCTTTCCGTAAATGATGCCACATTGTACCTTGCTGCTGCCTTGGATTTATCTGTCTGTGTGGAAAATCCAGTCATTTTTTTCGCAGGCTCGGAAGGAGTTTGTGTAATTTGGGTCAACAATACCGGTTGTACTGTAGCTGCAAGTGTATAGGCATTTGATGTTTTCGGGACAGTTTGGGAATCCAGGTTTCGTCTTATAGATTCATACTGCGTTGACCCTTCCTTTTGGTGGGGAATATGCTGAGACATGCCTTCCCTGGCGATCATTCTCTCAGACTGACAGGATATGTCAGATTGTCTTGGTTCATATTGGGTACCATTATCAGTCATCTTGAGGGGTTTCTCTGATTGGGTTTGAGCAACGCTGTCTCTCTGCGGAACGGTCGGAACTTGGGTATTACCTTCTGTCATCTTGGAGACGTGTTGTGCTGAGTTGTCTCGTGTTTCTATATGATGCTGCGATGATGACAGCGTAGTTGCTAGTGTAGGCGTCTGGGACGTCTGCACAGCGATTCTCGGTAGTATTGGGGATGATATTTGATCCGCCCCTGCAGTTGAGGTCTGGATTGGAAGGTCCCTAAGAATATTTTCATATTGAGTAGGTTTTTCTCCCAACTTGAGATCGTACTGCGTCGTGCCATCTTCATTTATAACACTTTGCTGTGTTGGGACATGAGAAGATGTATTGGCATACTGACTTGACTTCTCCATCTTCTTCTCCTCAGACTGAGAAGTTGTATCCCCTTGTTTTAGTTCGTACTGAGTCACCTCATCGCTTTTCAAGGCTTGCTTGGCTTCGGGAGTCTGAAGTGCCTGACTTGTGACACGACCAAGAATGGGGGAGGAAGCTTGCTGCTTAGTCTCAATTTTAGCTTGGCTGGCAAAGAGTTGAGTATTTATGACTACCTGTGTTGGAATGTCTTTTGCATCAGTTTCCTGTTGGGTGGTTGTGTCTTTCAAGGATGATTCATGCTGAGTAGTAGATTCTTGAATTATCGATGCATGTTGAGTTTCTATATTTGTTAACCCTATTTCATGTTGTGTTGAATTTTCTTGGCCCACACCATCATAATCCGTTCGCTTATGGGTTTGATTCAGAACATATTCACTGGATGAGTCTTTTGCCTTTACTCTAATTTGAGTGGATACTTCATCATGTTCTAGCTTGTGTTGTGTAAACTCATCGCTTGTCTGAATTTCATCGGGTTGAAGGGTCTGTAGTGCCTGACTAGCTACACGACGAAGGATAGGGGATAATGCTTGCTGCTGTGTTGCCAGTTCGATCTGACTAGAGAAAGGTTGAATTTCAACCAAGGACTGTGTTGTTATAGACTGCTGTTGAACTTGATAGTCTGTACCTTCATCTTGCGCATTTATTACGAGTTGGGTTGTAGTTTCAAGCCCTTTGGAAACATACTGGTTCATTGCACTTTCCATCTTATTTTCGTACTGAGTTGAACCATCCATCTTAGGTGGTGGTAATTGAGGTGCTGCATACTGGACGGGAGAAACAATTTCTCGAAGAATAGCGTCTTCAACAGGAATAGGATAGTCGGGCGTTTGAGTATCAGTACTATGCATAATCACTTCAGACTGGGATGGTCTGTCACCAGTCTTTGATTGGTATCCTGTGTTGCTATCCATCTGTTTGGGTTCATCCTGAGTCGCACTTTCTTGTGTTGCCATTTGATTTTTGGTCTGTATATCCTGACTGGTTACTCGACGAAGGATTGGAGATGCAGCCTTATGCTGTGTCTCGTTGACTGTTTGACTTGCAAATAACTTACTCTCAGATTCATGTTGAGTATATCTCCCTTGTTGGTCCTTCACATATTCGGTAGGAACATCCTGCACAGCTCTCTGGTATTGAGAAGTACTGTCGATACCTATTCCGATATACTGACAATTTCCATCAGTAACAACAACGTCATGCTGGCTGGTTCCATCTTCTAAACGGGTCTCATACTGAGTCACGGTATCTGTCTTTGTTTGGTCGTTCTGTGTTGATATATGTTGACCCTGTCTTCCATACTGAGACGTTGCATCGTTGGTTGAACTCTCATATTGGGTTGGGACAGTTGAAGCGGCGAACACGAACTGGGTTGAACCATCTGTTTGCTCTGGGATAAACTGCAAGGATGAATCTCCTTGCTCAATCTCGTGTTGCGTTAACTCATTTATCTTTTCAACTTCTGTAGACTTTGGTGTCTGCTGTGTTTCAGCATTATTTACACTTCTTTGATATTGTGTTTCACCTACTACGCCGGTGATATCAGATTGAGTCATAGCACCTTCCCTTGATCCCTCATATTGACTAGCACTATCATGTGTACTCCCCTCATACTGACTGCTCCCATCTATAAGACCCTTTGGTGTCTGCACAATCTGGCCCGATTTCGGTCGAAAGAGAGGAGACGCCGCTGTTTCCGATATCTTGACTTCATTTTGAGTTAGTGAGCTTTTCACATCTGCTCTATGTTGCGTGAGTTTATCCTTTGAAATTCGTTCTTGCTGAGTTGCTGTATCTTGAATTAAAACTCTAGTTTGAGTTGTGATATTCTGTCCACCTAACCCATGCTGTGTCGAAATATCTTCATCTTTTTTCTCATATTGTGTCGAAGTCTCTTGTCCGATAATGCCGCAGTGTGTCTCGGCATTTTCAGGTGCATGTATATATTGTGTAGTAGAATCTCCTCTTTTGATGTCAAGCTGGGTAGATACGTCATCATTCTTGAGATCATATTCTGTCAAAATATCATTCTGCAGGACTTCCTTTGATTTAGGAGTTTGAAGAGCCTGGTTGGTCACACGACGAAGGATAGGAGAGGACGCTTGCTGTTGACACTCTAGTTCCGTCTGGCTGACAGCCAGTTGGTATTCGAGTAAGGTTTGACTTTCAAACAACTGATTATGTACCTCATGCTGTGTTGGCCTTTCTTGTACATCCTTGACATGTTCTGTTGTATCATCTTGTTCTGTTTTATCATACTGAGACGCACTGTCAATACCCTGTAATGTATGCTGGGTCTGAGCACTCTCTCCTCTCATGTCAAACTGAGAAGTTCCATCAGTGACATCCTTTTCGTATTGACATGTTCCATCCTCTTGGTGCCTTTGGTACTGCGTAGCAATGTCTTCTTTCATAGTGTCATATTGGGTTGACATCTGCTCATATTTCCTTTCATATTGAGGATTTGCATCAATGGCTGAACTTTCGTATTGTGCTTGAGCAGGAGCAACAGAGAGTACTGACTGAGTCGAACCATCTTTTCCTTCATGAATAGCCTGTGAGGAAGAATCACCCATTTGAAGCTCGTACTGTGTCAATCCATCGCTCTTCTCGACACCCTTGGATTTAGGCGTCTGAAGTGCCTGATTGTTAACACGACGGAGAATAGGAGATGAGGCATGTTGTTGGGTTTCCAACACAGATTGGCTCGCAGTCGCTTGATTCTCTGTTATAGACTGGGTTGTAATTTCATGTTGTTGAATGTCATACTGTGTAGCTCCATCTTCCCCTTCGAGCTTATGCTGCACCGAACTTTCTTGCACCTTTAAATCGTAGTCAGTCGCGGTGTTGTCCATTATCCGTTCACACTGACTCGAGCCGTCTATCTTTGGTGGTGGTAAAGCTGGTGCTGCATGTTGGACAGGGGAAACAATTTCCCGCAGAATAGCTTCTTCAACAGGAATCGGATAGTCGGGTGTTTGACTGTCTGAGCTGTGCAGATTCATTTCATACTGTGTGGTTCCTTCAGAAGATAAAGTCTGGTATTGAGTTGGGACAGAATCGACAATCGTCACAAACTGCGAGGTTGAATCATTTTGTTTAAGTTCATTTCCTGTTAATGCATCCTTTTTCTCGACTTTCATGGTCGAAGGAGTCTGAAGTTCCTGAGTGTTTACACGACGAAGGATTGGGGAAGAAGCTTTCTGCTGTGTTTCTAAAACAGTTTGACTTCCAAACAGTTGGCTATCCACATCGTGCTGAGTTGGTCTCTCCTCTACGTTGTTGACATAGGTTGTTGTACCGTCCTGTTCCATTTTCTCATACTGAGACACGCTGTCAATGCCCTGTAATGTATGCTGGGTCTGAGCAATCTCTCCTCTCGTGTCATACTGAGAAGTTCCATCAGTGACATCCTTTTCGTATTGACATGTTCCATCCTCTTGGCGCCTTTGGTACTGCGTAGCAATGTCTTCTTTCATAGTGTCATATTGGGTTGACATCTGCTCATCTTTCCTTTCATATTGAGGATTTGCATCAATGGCTGACCTTTCATATTGCGCTTGACCAGGAGCAACTGAGAGTACACTCTGGGTCGAACCATCTTTTCCTTCATGAACAGCCTGTGAGGAAGAATCACCCTTTTGAAGCTCGTACTGTGTCAATCCATCGCTCTTCTCGACACCCTTGGATTTAGGCGTCTGAAGTGCCTGATTATTGACACGGCGGAGAATAGGAGATGAGGCATGTTGTTGGGTTTCCAACACAGATTGGCTCGCAGTCGCTTGATTCTCTGTAATAGACTGGGTTGTAATTTCATGTTGTTGAATGTCATATTGTGTAGCTCCATCTTCCCCTTCGAGCTTGTGCTGCACCGAACTTTCTTGCATCTTTAAATCGTAGTCAGTCGTGGTGTTGTCCATTATCCGTTCACACTGACTAGAGCCGTCTATATTTGGTGGTGGTAAAGCTGGTGCTGCATGTTGGACAGGGGAAACAATTTCCCGCAGAATAGCATCTTCAACAGGAATAGGGTAGTTGGGTGTTTGACTGTATGAGCTGTGCATGTTAACTTCATACTGCGTAGTACATTCTGATGTTGCAGTTATGTCGTACTGTGCCGACCCTTCTTGGCCCACATCATCATAGTGTGTCACTTTGTCATCTTGCTTGAAATCACGTTGACTCGCATAATCTTTTGTCTTTACATCGTATTGTGTAGACATGTCATCCTGTTTGGTTTCATATTGTGTGAATCCATCGTTCTTCTGAATGCCTTCTGGTCTAGGTGACTGAAGCGCCTGACTGGCAACACGACGTAGGATGGGAGACGAAGCTTGCTGTTGTGTCTCAAGTTTGGTCTGACCGGTAAATAGATCATTCTCTATGACTGCTTGCGTTGTAGATTCCTGTTGTTGAGTGTCATATTGTGATGACCCAGTCTGCTCATTAAGTTGATGTTGCATGGAGCTTTCCTGCGTCTGAGGATCATATTGTATCGTGGTACTAGCCGTATTTCTTTCATACTGACTCCAACTGTCTGACTTAGCTGGTGGCAAGTTTGGAGCAGCATGTTGAACAGGAGCAACAATTTCTCGCAGAATGGCATCTTCCACAGGAACAGGATACGCAGGTGTTTGGGTATCAGTACTTCGTTGTTTCAGTTCATACTGTGTTGTAGTTTCATTCATCTTCACTTCGAACGTAGTATCACTGTCTGTTTGTTTGAATTCATACTGAGAGGTGTTCTCTTGACTTGCCTTTTCATACTGAGTAGATATCTCAGCACCTTTCTTATCAAACTGAGTATACATTGTTCGTTTCGTTTTTCCTGCTTGGAGAGGGGTCTGAAGCAACTGATTATTTACCCTTGACAGGATTGGAGACGAAGCTTGGTTGCTTAGTTCATTGACTGTTTGATGTCCAGCTGGGCTAAGTTCAGCACTGCTTTGAGTGTTAGCATCTTCTTGCATCATCTCGTGCTGGGTTTCAGTATCCTTACCAATAACTTCGTATTGAGTTGTAGAATGAGACGTGTGGAAAACATACTGCGCTTCGTTGTCCTCCGTCATCTCCTCATACTGAGCAGACATTTCATCTTTACTCTGTTCAACTTGGCTTGTGCCATCAAGGTTTGAAACCTTACATTGGGTTGTATTTTGTTCTGTATGAGAGACATGTTGTGAAGCAGTAGTCTTCATACGCACTGCAACAGCAGGGGGCGTCTGGTGAATCTGATGAGATGCACGGAGGAGACGAGGAGAAGAGGCTTGATCAGAAATTTCCACAGTTGTTTGCGACGGAGATTCGGCAAATGTGGTTTTGTATTCAGTGAACTTCTTTTCCACTTTCGTTTCGTAATCCGTAGAAACATCTCCCAGGGAAAGGGCTATTCCAGTAGCCCTATTATCCAATTTGAGTTCATGCTGTGAAGCTTGATCTAATTTCTCGGTATGTGCTTGGAACGTTGTGGACGTGTTGGTAACATGTGATTGGTATTGAGTGATATGATCATATTGCTGCATCATAATGGGTGAAGATGCTCTCTGGATAGTTTTGACCTTGGTCTGAATATGTGATTCACGAATTACTTTCGTTGTTGTCTGAGACTCGTTGTCATTTGCCCGGGTAATTATTGGAGAAGACACCTTCGGTAAAATGGGCACTCTTTCGTATTGTGTAGAGGTGCTGGTCGTCATTCGAGGTGGTTCTGATTCCAATGTCACAATCTGTGGCACAATAGGTGCAAACTCCTGTACCACAGGAGTAGTGACAACAATTTCTTCTGTCAATGTTTGGGAACCAATGGACATGGATTGTGGTGTTAATGTAGAAGTTTCAGTGGCATTTTTACCGGCTGTCTGATTCCCTGAATCATCCAAGTTCACTTTGTATTGATTGGAAATATCTTCTTGTTCCACTCCGGATTGAGTAGTTATGTCTCCCATTTGGAAATCTTGTTGAGTTGAACCTTGAGCAATATTAATCCTGCTTTCTGTTCCTGCATCTTTCAATTTGAATTCCAACTGAGTGGCCTTGTGTTGACTCACTTGATCAATTTGCGTGCTAGTTTGTTCCCTGTGTTGTCGAAGCGTTTGCAAACTGTGATCTAATTTTGAAGTCATCAGTGGAGATGATGATTGATCGGCTGATGAAGAAAGGAACTGGACTTCGTTGTCTTGATTTGATGATATATACTGGCTAGCAGTGGCTTTTCTTTGTGTGTCATGTTGTGATGAGGCTTCTTTTACTTGCTTTCGTTCGCCACGAGTCTGCAGAGCTTGGCTCATTGCTCGAGGAAGCATGGGTGAAATTGCCTTCGCAATGGAGTTCATGAATGTCTGTGATTCTTTCCCGTGTCCAAGTAAATCACTTTGAGAAGAAACATCAGCAGCAGGGGTTTTAACGGTTGATGATGATCTTTGTTTTACATCATATGCCGTCTGATTATGCACATGGGAAAATGAGGGCTCGTACTGGGTCAATACCTCTAATGATTGTGTTACAGGTTCACTAATTGTTTGTGTATCTATCTTCACCATTTTAGGTAGTACTGTTGATGTTCCCAGTTCTGCAGTTGGAATCGCTGACTGACTTGATTGCTCATGATCAATTTGAGTAGACTGTACTAACTTCGTATCAACTACGACCTTTACTCCATCTGGCGTTTGTGCTTCCTTTACTGCAGAACGAGGTAACATTGGCGAAAATGCTTTCATCATGGTTTGCAATGCAGTCTGTGTCAATGATTCCTTCAATTTCACATCATGCTGGATAGTTGAGTCCCTCGTAGGTGTCTTCTGTTGTGCAGGTGTCTGGGATGGCTGATTAACTACATCTTGAACAACCGGTGAGGAAGACCTCGGCATCAATTTCGACATAGTTTGGTCATGGAAATCTGTGTGCTGGATGGGATCTGTATTGAATGCATGTTCTTCTATTTCATCAGCAGTCTGGCATGTGAAATCAGCTGTTTCCTGCACCATAAAGAACGGTTCATTTTCGACCTTTGCTTGTGAAATCACTACAATCTCTTCAAATGGAATATCCTCGAAGTCAGTTTGACATGTAGAGTTATTCAATGATGGCAGTTCAGTGTCATGCTGGATGCTTGAATCCTTTGTTGCAACCTTCAATGGAATGACTTGTAATTTTGCCTCGAATGTGTTTGGTTTTGCCTGGGTAACGGCACTGGATAGATTAACACCAGATTGAGTATGAATATTCGTCATTTGAGGCTGAGCCTGAGAAGGTCTGTGATCGATGTCAATAATTTTTGTTTGATCAACGCTTTCTAGGAGAGCAGTTTGGAATGTGCTTATGTACCTTTCCTCTGTTTTGGGCGTTTCTTGCTGTAATCCTGTTTCATACATAGTTACAGGACTCGTTGCCGATTGGCGGTCTGAAGTCGTTACGGGACTGGTCGCTGCTTGTCTATCAGAAGTCTCAAGTCCTGTTGTCTGTGACGAAGAGTCAGCTACCTCTGGCTTAAGAGCTGCAAGATTCGGCATAGAACGTTCCAGAGTAAGTTGAACCGGTTTCACAGCTTCTTCAATGATAGTTACCATCGGTATTTCAGTCTGTATAGATGAATCATTCATGGTCTTTTCAGTTGATGTAAGTTTTGTTTGATACTCTTTTTTCTTTGTTTGGGCACTTGAATTTGAGTTATCCACTCGCTGCTGGACACTTTTTTCTGCTGTAGATTTTCTTTCAAATATGGGGCTAGAAGCCGTATCTGTCACTTGCACGGTCGTCTGATTTTCCGCCATATCTATTTCGATTATACCCTGAGCCGGCACACTTGTCGTATATGCGGTAGCCATCATTCCAGCATTAGAAACTTCTGCTGAAGATGCATCACCACCACGGTCAGTTGTTTTCTGAGTATCTGTTTGGTGTGAAACTGCACTTGTATCTATTGTTTGGGTCTGACAATCTGTCACTGCTACAGGAGGCATCAGTTCAACCGGCGCATATGTCACCGGTTCCACAGACTGGAGATGAATTACTTCCTGGAGTATTTCAGATGGACACTCGTCCGTTTGTGTACCAGAAGCAGGGTAAGACGTAACTTCGGTCCATGATGAAGAGTCGTGTACATCTGTTTCCTTCGTCTGGGATACATAGTGATTAACATCAGTCTCCGTGCTGGTACTAAATGACTTCATTTCTGAAATGCGTGTCTGCGATACGATGTCTGTGCCAACTACATCATACTGATTGTCGCGGCTTTTCATTGTTGGGACATCAGTTTGGGATCCGATGTATGATGTTTCAGTCTTCGCTGAGAGGGTAGTACTTTCTAATGTTTGTACTGAGCCTGTCTGTGTCACTTCACTTCTCCCAAGTGTAATAGTAGGGGAAATAGCTCTATGTTCCGCCTTTTCAGGTACAGTTTGTTGGTCACGGTCTGAATGAGGCAAAACATGGGTAAACACTGTCTTGCTAGCTGCCTCCATCTCATCTGTCTGTTGTAGCAGTGTTGGAAACTTACTTGGAATCATTTCTGTATAACCTTCTGCACGGTGGACAAGGATTTGAGTATTCTTTTCATCATAGAACGATTCATACTGAGTCTTGGTATCGGCGGATGCGCTTGATTTAGTCTGGGTGGACTGGAGTGTGAATTTCATATCCTTTGTCATTGTGCTTCCTGCCAATGTTGACAGATGCGTTTGGGTAGGTTCAGTCTGACCGGGTGTTAGAAATTGGTGCGTGAAAGGTTTAGTTAGCACATTTGGCGTCTGTGAGACGGTATCTTCAGAAATAGGCCTCGAGATAAGTTCTTCATATTCTTGCTCCGTCAATACAACAACAGGGTCAGTTTGCATGTCTATTTCAATACCACTATCTGCATCCGTTTCAGTCTCCATGTCGTCATTATCATCAAATGACTTGATGATAACTGGGTCTGTTTGAATCTCAGCGTTGATGCATACCGGACGTAATGAAAACTCATAGTGTTCCTCTTTTTGTTGTTCTTGTTGTATGGGCTCAAAGACAGGCTGCTTATATTCTTTTGTTTGAAACCACCCATCTGTTTTATCAACTCCTGCCTGCATAGCCGATGAAGATCTATCGATGTCATACTGAGTCCACTTTGGCGACACTTCCATGAATGCTTGAGTAGAAGCTTTCCCGAGTCGCTGTTTCTCCGGCATTATTCCTCTTTCCACCGATGCAGGTGCTACCTGTACCTGCCCAAATACACGCTTCATAGTTTCTTGTGTAGATTGTTCCTTCAATTGAGTATGTGGAATCCATGTTGAAACTTCTGATACATCCGATTTTGCCTGGAATGCTGCATGCTTTGAAGCAATTCCATGCTGAGTCAATACAGATTCCAATTCAGTCCGAGCTGTATTGATTGCCTCTTCGAGTGTATCCGGAATTACTGTCAACTCTTTGTCCCTAATTTCGAAGGCTTTTTCGTATTGTATAGCCATATTCTTCATTTCTTGCAGGATTGGGCTTGCGCTGCGAGATATAGTTTCAAGGAGTGTCTGGATCCCAGTGTCTTCAGTCTCAACATCAAGATCAAATGCCATTTCCTCTGGTTTAGCAAGTGTTGGTACAACCATTTCTTCTCTAATTGTGTCAGTGATGTTTTTCTTAACAGCGTTAAGCAAGCTTTCGATATCCTCAAGTGTCATTTCAGTCATTGAAGATCTCTCATTCACGTCATTCGTAACCTGACATTCAGTGCTACTAAAATCCACAAGAGATGAATCAGTAAAGCCATCACGCATTTCAGGAGAGAACTGTGAACCCTCACTGTTTACTTTAGTTGACCATTGAAGACCAAGTTCCTTCAGTTCTTTCTCGTATTCTGCAAATGTTATTTTCTCAAGACGTTTTACTTGTGCCTGCATGGATGATTCAGCCGTTGACAACTTGTGTTGCGATGATGCAATAGAAGTTTCGACTTCAGCCATAGCAGTATGACCTTCTGTAAGCGCTGGGGATGCTTGTTGTGTCTCATCCTTGTCTGTAACATCTATTGACGTGGTAGCATCTGAAATATCTGGTGAAGATTGGAAGCAAGAAGCTTGAGTCTCTGTTACAAACTGAGATTCCTGCACACTCATTTCCTTAGCAACTGAAGCGAACGTTATTTTTTCCAGTTGCTCAATTTGCGTTTGAAGGAAGTGTGTATCAGTCTTTGGCTGGTGTTGAGTATTTACATTCCTGAACTCAGTGGGGAAAACTTGAGAAGGTTCATCCTTGGCTTCTTTAAGAATTGGGTCGTTTGATGAATCTTGAGTTTCACGTGGAACCGTCGTTGAAGATTCTGGGAAGCTTTCTACTACAGCATGACTGCCTTGATGGAGCGATGGTACCCTTGCTTGCATCCCAGAATAGTAATATTTTGTCTCGTATTGCACGGTCGAGTCCACGGTCACAGGAACAAAATCAATAATGGTTACTGGATTTGTCTGTGCCCCTGTGTTGATCATCTTAACAACTGTTTTGGGTTCTTCTTTCATTTCCTGTGTTTGAGACTGGTATGAATACAAAACTGTCTTTTTCGTAATGCTCGTCTCAGACTTTACAACTGGTTGCGCCAGTGATGACACTGAAGTGACGTTAGGATTCGCTTGAGCTGTTGCTTCAATACTCTCTGGATCAGGCTGAGTATTTGTTGCCGTTGTTCCAATCTCGTCCAGAATAGTTTGCTGTGTAAAGTCTTGTGCGACGACACCTGCAAACATTGATGCTTCCCCGATTTCAGCGAAGGCGTGAGCTGATGTTGAATCAGTTTCTGGCTGTATTTGGGCTGTACTTTCTGTGGTACTCGGTCGCTTAGGTGTGTTTGTTAATGTAGAAGATTGGGGCACCAAGAACTGTGACTGGCTATTCGTCAAATTCTTCACTAATGTATTGGAACACTTTTCATATATGACAGGAGCTATTTGAGCCTGGGCATCTTGGTATTCTGGTCGAACTTCCTCAGGTGTGGGCATATTTGCTTCACATGCTTTCTCTGTTTTCTTGGCTGATTCAGTATTGACCGAAGCATCTGTGAATGATCTGTCTTGCTGAATAATCTGTGATTTAAAGTACCTGGTGGATGTAGTCGTGTTCGCATGACGAATAACTGGTTTTGCCATCATTGCAGCTGATGCAGTTCGTACCGCCATCTGTGATGCTGTTTCAATCGTTTCTGGAGGCGACATGGTATTTACGGCAGTTACGGAGATCTTCTTAGAAGCGGTATTACTGCTTGTATTTTTAGTAATAGGTGACACCTGCAGAGTTGTATCACTAATTTTTACCACAGCTGTATTTGTACCACTTTCTGTGAAAGTAGAGGTTGTCTGTGTTTCGACATCATACATCTCAACTTGGAATACAACAGCGGGTAGTTCAACCTCAGGTGCATCTTCCTTGACTACATCTTCATTGATAGGTGAAGGAATGTCAGCTTGGCTCGATTGATCTTTCTTTTGGATAAACTCGGTATTCATTGAAATCTCGGAAGAAATGAGCTCACACTGGGTTTTCTGATTTGCCCTTTTCAAGATTATAGGATCCGTCTTCGATTCCTGTGTTGGTGTCTGGGCTGTCAATGAAATATTGGCCGTCTGAATCCTCATTTGTGAAGCAATGTTGGTCGAAGTGATGTCATAATGAGTTAGTGAGCTCGAAAATTTAGACTGAACAGTACTTGCACTGTGTTCCACTGTATTGGGCGAATTTTGGACTTCCAGCTCTTTTGTATTTGGTTCATGCATTGTCTGAGTTGGTTGTGTCACGGTACCTACACGATCGGTGTTACTAAAGCTGTCACCTAACGAAGGCTTTGCAGTTGCAGACACTGCTGTGGACATTGGTTTCACCTGAACTTTAAAACTCGACGTTCTCTTTGTATCAGTGTTGATTCCCGTTTCCGCACAGTCTGGCGCTTTTAGCTCAATCTGAGCTTGTTGTGTGAAATCGAATCCTTTCACAGCTGTCGACGAATATGAGGCTTCTGTGACAGGACGAACTTGTGCGGCAGAATCATCTGTGTTCAACTTGTCAGATTGTGATGAAGAATCACTGATGAGAGGCGTCTTCGTATTAGAACTCGAGTCCATTTGATCAGGCTCGATCTGTGATCCTGAATCTTCAAGCTCAAGTTTAAAGACGGGTGCAAATTCTACTGGAATCACCTCCTGCTTAATCACTTCCTCGTGCTTGATGTCAGGTATGTTTGCATTTGAAGCTTGATCGGACTTCCTCATAAGAATTGGCGACGTGGTATCATCTTGCGTAGCAGCGGAGATCTGAGAGCCAATATTCGCACGTTTTGGCAAAGGTGACGTATTGCTCATCCCGTCCTTCACAGGCACATTATCTGTATTTGAACTTGTATCCATATTGTCTGGCAAAGGTTCTTCAATTATGGCCTGATTAGTGAAGTCTTTGCTGTCTACTTGTGAAAGAGTATTAGCATCCTCAGTTTCTGGCTTTACAGATGATATGGTTGACGCCGTACTAAGTGAAATTTGCGAGCCAATATTTGCACGTTTCGGCAAGGGTGATGTATTGCTCATCCCGTCCTTTACAGGCACATTATCTGTATTTGAACCTGTATCCATATTGTCAGGCGAAGGTTCTTCAATTACTGCCTGGTTGGTAAAGTCTTTACCTTCTACTTCTGAAAAGGTAGCAATGTCACAAGTTTCTGGTTTTATGGATGCAACGGTTGATGCAGTAGTTGGCGAAGATTGTGCCATCACGTTTCGCATTTCTAGTCTTTCAAGTTGAGTCATGGTGTCTGTGACACTAACATTCAATGTATTACTGCTTGTGTGTGACACTGATTTATAGATCTGAGTGTTTGATTCCTCGACTACTGTTTCCTTCATCTGCGATGAAGTATTCTTCAAATCAACCTTCGTTGTATTGGTACTCGATTCCATCTGATTTGGTTCAACTTGAGCTCCAATTTCGGCAATCTCTGGCATGAGAATAATCGGGGCATACTCAACATTGGGCTGTTCCACTCTGATAATCTCTTCAGTCGTGACAGTTGGTAAATTAGCTTGGGATGATTGATCACGCTTCTTCTGGAGTATTGGAGAAGTACAACCCACTGCCATTGACGGCTTGGCCATCATGGTAGAATTAGAGGTCATTGTTGATATCTGTGCAGCACTGTTGGCTCTAGTTGGGAGAGGTGAGGTATTGCTCGAATCATCGACTAATTGAACATGTGCAGTATTGGAACCAGTGTCTCTGATAACAGGAACCTTTTCCGCCATCTGAACGGTAACATCTTGCTGTGAAACAGTTGCCATTGAAATTGCTGAGGAACTACCTGGCTTCACCTGTGAAGATAGGTCTCTTGTCTTTGGACCTTCAATCTGAGCAGCAGCATTTTTCACATGAACAATTGTAGTATTGCTACTAGAATTTTCCTGTAGAAGAGTTATCTGGGTGGTCGACTGTTGTACGGTTGTCTTTTCGGTTAGAGATATTGAATCTCGTACTTCAACTTGTTTAGTATTTGTACTTGAATCGGTCTGTACTGGTTGAATCTGAGCCTCCGAGTTTGTAAAGTCTGGCTTGAATACAGGAGCAAATTCTACTGGTACAGCCTCTTGCCGCGTTATCTCCTCTGTAACAGATACAGGAATATTCACATGTGTTGCTTGGTCCTGCTTTCTTACAAGAATAGGGGAAGTCTTAGAGGACTTTAGATCAGGTTTGGCCATCATCGATGAAGTCGACGCTTCAACACCAACTTGAGAACCAATTGACGCCCTCTGCGGAAGGGGAGATGTATTGCTTATCCCATCAGTAAGAATCACAGATTTCGTGTTACTTTCTTCATGTTTCATAGCGACCCTGTCAGTGTTTGATCCAGCATCTGCTAATTCAGGTGTAAGTGCTTTAATCAAAGCCTGGTGAGTAAAGTCTCTGCCATCGACTGTTGCTGAAATCGATACTGTCCCTGTGGTGGGACGTATAGTGGACATTGTTGATATTACTGCCGGTTTTACTTGTACGTTAGAGTCGGCTTGCTCAATAATATTGGTATTACTACTTGACGTACTTTGATCGACCACAACCTGTGCCATAGAATCTTTTGTTTGGGTGGTTGATATCACCTGAGATGTAGTGTCTCTGAATTTTTTAGACTGCGTATTGGTACTTGATTCACTCTGATCGGGTTTTATCTGGGCTGCAATGTCCGTAAGCTGAGGAGGGAACACTGCTGGAGCAAATTGTACCGATGGTACCTGCTGGCGTATGATCTCCTCCGTCTTCACAGCAACAGGCATATTAACAAATGAAGACTGCTCTTTTCGTTCTGTAATAGCCGTGTTCATCCCACTGTGGATAGCTTTACTTTCATATTGTGTCTCTCTCGTTGAATTTTTGAAAGATGTTATTGTTGAACTTTCGACAACGATCTGTCTGACTGAGACAGACGAGGCCGTAGTTTTAGCAGTGATCTGAGATCCAACAGCTGCCCTCGTTGGAAGAGGAGAGGTATTACTGGCTTCATCTGTTACATTGGTGACATTAGTATTGACGGATGCATCTGAAATTTCTGCTTGGATTTTGGCTTGTTGAGCAAAATCAAAGGATACGTCAGCCTGGATTTGAGAACCAATATGCGCCCTCTCTGGACGTGGTGAAGTATTACTTGTACCGTCTTTTACGTATATTGTATTGGTATTGGCAGAAGCATCTGTAATTTCTGCTTGGATCTTAGCTTGTTGACTAAAATCTGAACCAAGGGCAATTGCGTGACTGGCCGTGTCCGATGTTCTTGGTCGGACTGTTGACATTGTTGAAGTCATAATTGGTGAGGCCTGTGCAGTTGCATCAGCAATTTCAGCAGATGGTTCCTCTATCTTAGCTTGCTGGGTGAAATCTTCAGCCTGTGCAATTGCATGAGCTGCCATGTCAGATGTTGTAGGCTGCACTGTTGACATAGTTGAGGTCAGATCTGGCTTGATCTGTGATGGTGTATCTTTGACTCTGACTGATGTGTTCATACCCGAATCTTTTTTGACGGTAGGGAGCTTTGTGTTGGTACTAGACTCCATTTGGTCGGGTGCAACCTGGGATCCAGTTTCTGAAACTGGAGGAGACATAATTGGAGCTGAAAACTGTACAGCAGGAACTTCTTGCTTGATAACTTGTTCTGTCTGTATTTCCATGGGAATATTAACCAGAGAAGCCTGGTCATGTTGTTTCACTATAACAGTGTTCATAGAACTACTGACTGAAGTACTCTCATATTGCGTTTCACTAGTGGAATTTGTAATGTGAAATGTTGCAGTGTAATCTTCTGTGACAAGTGGCCTGGCAAACATAGAAGCAATCGATGTGTCGGCCTTGATTTGAGAAGCAGTATTCGCCCTGACTGGAAGCGGGGAAGTGTTACTAGCGTAGTCTTTAACGTCGGTAACATCTGTGTTTCCACTTGCGTCTTTAATTTCAGCTTTGATTCGAGCTTGTTGTGTGAAATCTTCAGAGCGGGCGATGGTGAGGGCTGCAGCATCCATCATTATAGGGCGAACTGATGACATTGTTGATGCTGTTTCTGGTTTGATATTCACCATGAAACCCTGATCTTGTTGCCTCACAACATCAGTGTTAACGAAACAATGAGCCCTCACGGGTGGTGGTGAGGTATTACTCGATTGGTTTTGTTGTTTCAGGACACTGGTATTAACAGAACCCTCTGTCACCATTGGTCTAGCCATCATCGACGCAATTGACGTGTCAGCCTTGATTTGAGAAGCAATGTTTGCCCTTACTGGAAGAGGAGATGTATTACTTGCTCCATCCTTTACGTCCGTCACTGTGTTGCTACTAGAGTCTCTCTGAGCTAATGGTAATTTCGTATTCGTGCTCGAGTCCATTTGATCTGGAGATATTTGAGCTTCAGAATCAGTAATGGAAGGAGAGAACACAGGAGCTGAAAATTGGACTGGGAGAACTTCTTGTTTGATAACCTGTTCAGTCTTTACCACCATTGGAATACTTGCGAAGGAAGCTTGATCTTGATGCATAATGATTTTGGTGTTAGAAGAATCATCAGCAATCACTGGTCTTGCCATCATAGACGTTGTCGAGGTTTCGGCCTGAATTTGAGAACCAATGTTTGCTCTCGCAGGAAGTGGTGAGGTGTTGCTGGATCCATCTCTTATATCTTTAGCATCAGTATTAGCAGCAGCATCTGCGATTTTAGCTTGGATTTTAGCTTGTTGAGTAAAGTCTGTATTTTGTGCAATCGCATGTGCTGCCATGTCGGATGTAACCGGTTGAACCGTTGACATTGTTGATGTCATATTTGGCTTTATCTGTACTGGTGCATCTTTGAGGCTGACAGCCGGGGTATTGCTACTTGAATCTTTCTGAGCAACCGGGAGCTTAGTGTTTGTGCTTGAGTCCACCTGATCTGGTGAAATCTGCGATTCAGAATCAGTACTGGGCGGTGATAAAACTGGAGCTGAGAACTGAACTGGAGGAACCACTTCCTTGATGATTTTTTCCGTCTTTACCTCCGTTGGAATATTCACCATGGAAGATTGGTCTTGGCGTTCTACAGCGTCAGTGTTAACAAAGCAATGTGCCCTCACCGGAAGCGGTGACGTGTTGCTAGCTCCATCTTTGATATCTTTAGCATCGGTATTGGCAGCAGCATCTGCGATTTGAGCTTGGATTTTAGCTTGTTGAGTAAAGTCTGTATTTTGTGCAATCGCATGCGCTGCCATGTCGGATGTAACCGGTTGAACCGTTGACATTGTTGATGTCATATTTGGCTTTATCTGTACTGGTGCATCTTTGAGGCTGACAGCCAAGGTATTGCTACTTGAATCTTTCTGAGCAACCGGGAGCTTAGTGTTTGTGCTTGAGTCCACCTGATCTGGTGAAATCTGCGATTCAGAATCGGTACTGGGCGGTGATAAAACTGGAGCTGAGAACTGAACTGGAGGAACCACTTCCTTGATGATTTTTTCCGTCTTTACCTCCGTTGGAATATTCACCATGGAAGATTGGTCTTGGTGTTCTACAGCGTCAGTGTTAACAAAGCAATGTGCCCTCATCGGAAGCGGTGACGTGTTGCTAGCTCCATCTTTGATATCTTTAGCATCGGTATTGGCAGCAGCATCTGCGATTTGAGCTTGTATTTTAGCTTGTTGAGTAAAGTCAGTATTTTGTGCAATCGCATGCGCTGCCATGTCGGATGTAACCGGTTGAACCGTTGACATTGTTGATGTCATATTTGGCTTTATCTGTACTGGTGCATCTTTGAGGCTGACAGCCAAGGTATTGCTACTTGAATCTTTCTGAGCGACCGGGAGCTTAGTGTTTGTGCTTGAGTCCACATGATCTGGTGAAATCTGCGATTCAGAATCAGTACTGGGCGGTGATAAAACTGGAGCTGAGAATTGAACTGGTGGAACTACTTCCTTGATGATTTTTTCCGTCTTTATCTCCGTAGGAATATTCACCATGAAACATTGGTCTTGATGTTTTACAGTTTCAGTGTTAACAAAGCAATGTGCCCTCATCGGAAGCGGTGAAGTGTTACTAGCTCCATCTTTAATGTCTTTGACAATGGTGTTAGCACTGGCATTTGCAATCTGGGGTTGAATTTTAGCTTGCTGAGTGAAGTCTGAACTCTGAGAAGTCACATGGGCCGCCTTCTCAGATGTCGTAGGCTGTACTGTTGACATTGTGGTTGTCATATTGGGCTTGAATTGCACAGTAGCATCTAATGCCTCAGGTGTGATCCTGGCCTGCTGAGTGAAGTCCGAGATCCTGGCACTCGCATGAGACGCCATATCTGATGTACTTGGTTGCACTGTTGTCATGATTGAAGCCATGTCTGGTGTGACCTGCGCCGGTGTGTCTTTTGTGCTGACTGAGAGTGTGTTGCTGCCTGAATCTTTTTGCTCTGGTGTAATCTGTGCTGCAGTTTCGGTAATTTGTGGAGAGAAAACCGGAGGTGAAAACTCTACAGGAGGAGCTTGTTGCATGATAATCTTTTCTGTTTTTATTTCCTCGGGTATATTTACCAGAGAGGATTTGTCCACGTTTACCACTATATTTGTATTTGATGAACTGTTGGTGACATAACTTTCATATTGCGTTTCATTAGATGTGACGCTGATTTGCGTATTAGATGTTCCTTCTGCAACTGGTGGCTTAGCTGTCATTGTTGCAGTTGCTGTGTCAATGGAAATTTGTGATCCACTATCTGCTAACTTCGGGAGGGGAGAAGTATTGCTTGAACCATCTTTCGTATTGTAAGTTGTGATTGTGGAGCCCACATCAACATCTGGCTTAACCAAAATATTTGCGATCGATGTTGCGGCAGATATCTGAGATCCAGTATTTGCTCTTGTAGGTAGGGGTGAAGTATTGCTAGATCCATCATTTACATTAGTAGGAATTGTGTTTGAGCCACAGTCACTGGTTAATGCTGGCTGATCCTCTATCTTAGCTTGCTGTGCAAAGTCTTTTCCACCTACGAACACTCCAATAGCAACATGTTCTGTCTCTGGGTGAGCTGCAGACATTGTGGTACTCATGGCTGGTTCGATTTGGGATGTAGAATTTGCAAGTTCAATCAGTCTGGTATTACTTTCAGAATTCCTCAGCTCCGGTGTAGCTTGGGATTCGGTGTCCGTGAGCGGTGGAGAAAACACAGGAGCGGAGAACTGGACTGCTGGCACCTCTTGCATTACAATCTTCTCGGTTTGAACAGGAGACTGAAAGTTGACATGTGATTGCTGGTCAGCCTGTTTGATCTTATCGGTATTCATCGCAGATGCAACAGTAGAGCTCTCATATTGCGTAGTCTCATCAGATAAGGTAGGGATAGCCATTGTGATTGTGGAGCCCACATCAACATCTGGCTTAACCAAAATATTTGCGATCGATGTTGCGGCAGATATCTGAGATCCCGTATTTGCTCTTGTAGGTAGGGGTGAAGTATTGCTAGATCCATCATTTACATCAGTAGGAATTGTGTTTGAGCCACAGTCACTGGTTAATGTTGGCTGATCCTCTATCTTAGCTTGCTGTGCAAAGTCTTTTCCACCTACGAACACTCCAATAGCAACATGTTCTGTCTCTGGGTGAGCTGCAGACATTGTGGTACTCATGGCTGGTTGGATTTGGGATGTAGAATCTGCCAGTTCAATCAATCTGGTATTACTTTCAGAATTCATCAGCTCCGGTGTAGCTTGGGATTCGGTGTCCGTAAGCGGTGGAGAAAACACAGGAGCGGAGAACTGGACTGCTGGCACCTCTTGCATTACAATCTTCTCGGTTTGAACAGGAGACTGAAAGTTGACATGTGATTGCTGGTCAGCCTGCGTGATCTTATCGGTATTCATCGCAGATGCAACAGTAGAACTCTCATATTGCGTAGTCTCATCAGATAAGGTAGGGATAGCCATTGTGATTGTGGAGCCCACATCAACATCTGGCTTAACCAAAATATTTGCGATCGATGTTGCTGCAGATATCTGAGATCCAGTATTTGCTCTTGTAGGTAGGGGTGAAGTATTGCTAGATCCATCATTTACATCAGTAGGAATTGTGTTTGAGCCACAGTCACTGGTTAATGTTGGCTGATCCTCTATCTTAGCTTGCTGTGCAAAGTCTTTTCCACCTACGAACACTCCAATAGCAACATGTTCTGTCTCTGGGTGAGCTGCAGACATTGTGGTACTCATGGCTGGCTGGATTTGGGATGTAGAATCTGCAAGTTCAATCAGTCTGGTATTACTTTCAGAATTCCTCAGCTCCGGTGTAGCTTGGGATTCGGTGTCCGTGAGCGGTGGAGAAAACACAGGAGCGGAGAACTGGACTGCTGGCACCTCTTGCATTACAATCTTCTCGGTTTGAACAGGAGACTGAAAGTTGACATGTGATTGCTGGTCAGCCTGTTTGATCTTATCGGTATTCATCGCAGATGCAACAGTAGAACTCTCATATTGCGTAGTCTCATCAGATAAGGTAGGGATAGCCATTACTGCAGATGTAGTACTCTGGAGCGAATACTGAGAAGAGGTGTTCTTCCTCTCTGGTGCAGGGGATGTATTCACCGCTGTGATTCTATAATCTGGTGAAACCGTGTTGACAGCTGTCACATCTATTCTTGCTTGCTCAGTATTCATAGAACTATCAACACCAAATGGCTTGATTTGTGAAGCGGATTGCTTTGTAGAGGCTGGTTGCTCAGTGTTACTTCCCAATGTCCTTATCTCGGTCTTGGGAACTTGACTCTCTTGATCTGCAACCGAGTTTTTTATATCAACCTGTCCACCGATTGAAGAAGTTGAAGGAACAATTTTTATGTCAGCCGAACTAGAAGTACTCTTGAGTTCTATTTTAGCTGTACATGTGGCAAGCTCCTTAACCGTTGCGCAAGCTTGGACCTTCTCTGATGCAATTTCCACACGTGTTGTCGCGGTCGATGTGCTCTCCATGTCTGGGAAAGCTGTTGAAGCCTGTGATGATATTTCAGGTTTAATTTGTGAACCGATAGTAGAGGATATCGGTAAACTATCCGTGTTCATAGAAACATTGGTTGTCTCGGGCTCAAGGAAAGTCGGGGCCATCAGAACAGGCTGTACTATCTCAGGTTGGACTATCTCTTCTCTTTCCTGTGGTATGTCTGCTTCGCACATTTTGTCACGAGTATCAGTCGTTGCCAGTGCGCCAGTAGATTTCATGGATAGAATCGATTGTGTCGAGAAATCTTGCAATACAGGCTTGACTAGGGACAATTGAGTACTGCTGCTGGTCACTTTCACTTGGTCGTACTGGGTACCATCATTATCTCCTTTCGGATTTATCTGTTGCTGTTGATTTCGTACCTTTGGTTTTATTTCACTTGCCATATCCTTCATTTTTGGAGCAACAAGAAGGTCACACTGAGATGATTTTGCATTGACCTTTGGTTTCTTCTTCAGCTGTTCCAAATAGAAATTTACCACCTCTTTTTTGGATGATAAGTCAACTGTTACACCAGCGTCCTTCTTCTTTACCCCATCCGTTAATGTGTCTTTTTCTACCAATTTGGAGGATATTTGAGTTTCTTTTGTTGCCGTAGATGGTCTGGGTGCAGATGAAGATGTTGATGCCACCCTTGAAGTGACCTGAGATCCAGCCGTTGTTGTTTCAGCTGTTATCTGTAAAGTAGAGTCCTTCATATCAATTCGATTAGTAGAAGCACCCTCATCTTGAGTATCAACACTATCAAGTTTTGCCTCAACCGACACATCTTCAGTTTGAATTCGGTCTGTATTTGATGCTGAATTCCTGTTTTCTTTCTCCATAGTGACTTGAACCGGTCTCGATGACAAGACTTTCATTTCGACAGAGGTGCTGTGTGTTTCATATACCGGTGAAACTTGAACTCCGGCAAAACCAGGGGTCTTTTCCAAGGTGGCAGTTCCTTTTTCAAGGACTGACACCGAGGTTTGTTGACCTGATGTGGATGATTTAGGTAGTGGTGTATCGAATTGGGTGGTAAAATTCTGAACAGATATCTTCCATGCAGGGACCTCCTTTTCTTTATAGTCGGGTGTAACTTCTGAAGATTGGTCTTTGACTTTTGGTGCATCTTTTGTTAACGTCGACGCATCTTTTGTGGCGGGCTTGGGTTCTTGGAAAGCCGTTTGAACAATGGGAGCTTCAACAATGACTACCGGTTCCGGGACGATTTCTGGAAGTGCATCTGTTTGAGTATGTGATTCCGAAATCTGGAGGTCTGTCTGAGCTACAATGTCTTTTAAGTTCTTTATTTCTGTTACCTGTACATTAGAGTCACTAGTTCTTGTTGAAATCCCTGTTGACATATCTGCCACACTTGGTTTAACCATACTTTGAGTGTTGCTCCTTCTTACAGCTGTCGGTGAAGATGTACTATCAGCCATTTTAGGCCCCACTTGAACATAAGAATCTGTTTTGTCAATTTCAGGAGCGGCTTGTTCATAAGAAACGACAGTAGGTGCAATTGGTTCAAGGAATAGAGCAGGGATCTCATCTTTTGTTTGTGACTCTTTTTCCGAAACCTTTGGTATTTTCACACGTCGAGTTAGCTTGCGCTCTGTCTCTTCTTCAATTTTCATCATGAGTTCTGTCCAAGATTTGTCAGACTGTGTGTACTTTTCCCTAATGACAGGAGTGTGATACTGGGTGAAGCTATCTCTTAATCTTGCCTTTTGTTCTCTTGGTGCCTTCAAGGTCAATACTCCGAGTGATTGAACGGCTGGTGCATAATCAGGTTGATCTTCCTGTGATGCAATGTGGGCTTCTAATTCGCGAATGGTCTTGATATACTCACTCTCAAGTTCCATCTTCAATCCTCTCAAGAGATCTCGCCATGATCGCTCAGGCTGGGTAAAGCTGTCAGATACGTCAATGTCCACAGATTGAGTAGATGTCTCTGTTTTCTGGCTGATATCAGGTGCCTTCAACTTGATAATTCCGATTGAAGTAGGTTCAGCTGGTTTTGGCTTCTGCTTGGTAGATGTTCTCTTGACGGACATTATGGCGTTTTCCTCAATTCTACTTAGTAGGCGATCCCATGATGTTCCAGGTTGTGTCCCTTGGTCAATCGTCCTTGGACGAGGAATAGACGTGACTTGAGATTGTTGCTCTGCCTTGATCTTAAAGACGCCAATCATTGGCGGCTTTTCTTCCTTTGACTTCTTCTTTTGGGAAGTTCTTTTAAACTCCTCAATGGCTGTCTCCTGAATAGTACCGACAACTGTACTCCAGTCCTTTTCAGGTTTCGTGCCTTTTTCAGATGTACTCTTAGTGTTCTTCTTCTTGACCATGTTTTCTACTTCCTCTTGCACTATTCTAACCAATAAAGGCCATGTCAATTCAGGTTCTGTACTTGCGTCACCAGTTTCCTTTCTTTTGGGTTCCTTTTTGGTCTTCTTTCGAATGATATCTTCAACTTCAGTCTGTACCATCCTCACCATTTGGCCCCATGTAAGCTCTGGTTCTGTTGATTGATCTTGTCCTGTTTTGGGTTTATCTTCGCCACCAACGAGCTTGACGACAGCCAGAGGAATCTTGTCATGCTTTTGTTCACTCCTTTTTGTTATCTCAGTTTCCTTTACCTGTTTTATGACCTCTTGTTGAACTAGTTGAATAATTTCAGGCCAGTTCATTTCAGGTTGTATTCCTTTGTCATCTTTGGCAACGGGTGGTGGCATTTGTTTCTTGGTCATTCCTTCAGTTTCCTCTTTGATGATTTTGACCACTTGCAGCCATGTAAGTTCTGGCTGAGTAGCAGAATCAAACATTGGCGGCCTGGGTTTGGATTTCAGTTGAATTGATCCGAGATTACTGGGTCTTTTCTGCTTCAGCGACTGTTTCCTCTCAATAATTTCTTCTGTTTCACTCTGTATCATCCTCATGACTTGGTTCCATGGAATGTCTGGATTGGTTCCCGTGGATCTTGTGTCCGGTATTGGTTGATTAGGGGCTTGAAGTTTCACGATGCTGACAGTTCTTGGTTCAGATCTATCTTTCATTTGGTGTGTCTTTCGTATTACTGATGATTCTATTTCTTCTTCCAACTGAGATACGAGGCGGTGCCAAGGTTGGTCTGGATTTGTACCTTGAGAAACTGCAGAGACTCTAGGTTCCTTTTCTTTCGTTGATTTTAATTTAAAAACTCCAAGGACAGGTGCCTTTTTGCCTGATGATTTCGACGACAGCTTCCGTTCTTCATCAACAAGATCCCTGACGGTGTGGATCAACTGTGGCCATGTGATAGCTGGTTCAGTGTAGCTATCATTCATCTGTGGCCTCTTTGTAGATCGAGTTCTCTGCGTTTCCTGGACATCCGTCTCGTCCCATGACTCGTGCCTAATAAGGGATGACCGGCCAGATGGTTTAACATATCGATTCAGCTCATTCCATAGTGGTTGTTGAACAGAATCCGGACGAACTAATTTTATAACACCAATTGTTGGGAAGTTCCCTTTCTCTTTGTCAGGTGATGGACTTCGACGTCTCCTCTGTGTGGATGATGATGAAGTAAAGGTTTCCTTTTCATCAAAGGACCTACGTATGCCAGATCTACCTAGCCTGCGAGAGGTATCAAAATTTTCGAAATCCTCACCAGCCCAACTCATACGTCTCTCCAATGGTTGAGGGCGGCTTTGGTCTGAGACAAGTTTGATAACCCCTATGGAAGGTATGTCGCTATAGCTTTGCCGTGGTTGTTGTTTTGTGACTGTACTGTAGAGTCGTTCATCCTCGTCTAGAATATCTTGGGCATATTGATAAATAGAGCCAGGGCGTCTAGAAGAGGAGGGTTGTCGGCTGACTTGAGGCGTGGAATCTCCGACGCTGATTCCACTGCTTGAATCATCTCCCCCAAAAGAGGTCCTTGTTCCACCCCTTGATATCAGACGAATAACACCGATAGTTGGTATGTCTGTCTCGTCATCCTGCAATAGATATAGAAAAAAATGCATTAATCTAATTGTGTTTTTAATCAGGTACTGGCATTGTTATCATCATCATCATCTTTGCAACACTTATTTTGTTTACGTTTTTATCATTATCATCATTTTTATAACTATTCTCATTATTAATTTGTAAGTATGATTATGATTATTATCATCATTATAATTAATATTATTAAGATAAATTATGATAATCGAAATTATTGTCAGCATTACGGTAAAGTTGTTATTATCACTATATTATTATCGTTATGATTATAATCATAATCTGCATATGTATTATGATGCTGCTGATGTTAATTATGATTGTGATGACTATAATCTTGATGGTAATTATGTTGTTCCTGTTGATTGCATAATGATAATACAAACGTGTGATGTCTGACATCCACTCAAAAATCTAACACTGACAAAGTAACCAAGTGAAATAAATAGTTGACATAACGGTAAACATTACTTGAGAAATAGCCATGATAACAATACACTTTCGCTTTTACACTTCTCAGGCCTATTCCTTGATAGCCTTAGTAAAAAATCGTATTCTCGAGCTGAAGATAATTACTTCAACCCAGTTTAATGTTAATGTACTCACGGCGAAGTTAGGTAATTGTCGATCTGGTGAGCGCCCTCGTGGCGAACGTCGCACAGGTGAAGACGAACGTGATCGTCGAACAGGTGATGATGAACGCGATCGTCGCGGCCGTCGCGACGTCTGCGAGTAAGACGTCCTTTCCGTGAAAGATGAGGTCCGCTCCCTTGGAAGGCTTGACGATCGGACGTGATGCACTTCGTCGTCGGCGCTCCAAGAGTACCGCTTCGGGCTTCGACGTCTCGACTCACGGAAAGACCCTGGTCTAATGAGCTTGATGATGCCTGTTCACCAGCAGAGGAAAGAGGACATAAGATAAGCCAATGTCCCGTATTCCCTAGCCCAATTTAATTTAGACAATAGTCTAACTATGTGCCAAAATCATGGCAAGTAACAAAATATATTAATATTTAGGTTACATTGAATGTTTATTATGTCTATTGTAGTCTTTCATCATTCTTTAATAGTGAAGACAAACAACTGTCCTGACAGTTCTGTATAATTTGGGTATCAAATGAGCTGAATCGATTCTCTACTGTTAGATATTTGTGTTAAAAAAGGGCTATCCATAGTTAATCCGCATCAGTTTTTAATGATTCGGATGTCAAACGTGCTGATGAATCGATTCTCTACCGTTAGATATTTGTTTAACGATTGATTATCCATATGTAAGCCACAACTTAAGACCAGAGTCTAATTTAAACCCGAGTTCAGAATACGGGGCATGGAGATAATAATTGCCGTAGTTATTCCGTTTGACATTACATTACCAGTTTTACATGTATTTTCTAAATCATATTCAATTACAGATAAAATCATACAAGCAAAGACTGTCGACAATGGCACTCATTTCTTTATAGTTCCCAAATTAGGAGAGATATATCATGTGCCTTTTGGCAGAAAACTACTTTCTAAAAGTAATAAATTATTTGCTTCATGAATTTGTTCGAATCGCATTAATAATGTATTATATACACGTATGTTGCCCATACTTTTGGACACAACATACCGAAACCATAAGTTATTACCAAGTACATGTGGGCCCGTTACATGAAAAGTTAATATTATAGTAACTTTGCTATCCAATTGTATCTTTCATGAAATCCTTGATTTTGATTGGCTGTTGGGTCATGTTACCATGGTAGTTACCACTGGAAGGAAAAGTTACCATAATAGTAACTTTTATGCACCGGGCCCCAGCTTGAAAACAGTGGGTTCTAATACTTTCAACTTATATAGACTCGGCTAACAAATTCTGTGAAAGATTCCTGGGCCCCGTCTTACAAAGTGTTACGATTGATCCAATCAAACATAACTATGGAAAGCCAGCAATGTCAACATCTAAAATACATGTTTGTTTGCAATAATTTCTAGATATGATGTACATTCATATTTCCTTGAAAATTCAGTGTGCTTCTCTTTGTCTACAATGGACATTGTGCAAATTACCTGTAGAAAAAATATGACATTGATGGATTCCAATATATTTGATCATATCAATCGTAACTCTTTGTAAGACGGGGCCCTAATGTATAAGTTTGTTGTTCAACAAAAAAAATCTTTTTTTATTTTACTACATATGACTGAAGGAGTCATCAAATGACGAAAAACTCAACATGCCCTTAACTTTCGAGAGTAATGATAAATTGGAACTACTATACAGTGTAGTCAATAAAAAAAACTTGTCACCTCACAAATCCCTAATTTAAGGATAAAATGTGTCATGGACAAATGATTATTACATATGGCCTGAAAGAGTATCTTCTCCCAAATAATTAGGTACCATATTTATGTGGTAGTGTTAACGCATGGCCAGATAATCAGGAGGTATTTCTTTAATGCTGTGATGTAAAGTTCGATTTGCGGCAAAGTAAGGCATGGCTGTAATGAATGAATCTACTGGTGTCATAATCCAACATGAATTGATACCAAAAAGTGTTTATTAAACAACTCTAATGTTGATTATTGAAAGGGTGTTTTGCAATTGAATTTAATGCAACCCTTGTAGGATTATGACATCATTGACACCTGGATTCATTTATTACAGCCATGCCTACTTTGGCTCACATCTAAAGTTACATCACTGCAAATAATACCTACTAATTATTTAAGCGTTTACACATACCACATAAATATGGTATAAAATTATTTGGGAGAGGATATTCTTTTCAGTCATACCTAAAGATTATGTGTTAATGACATATTTTTTCCTTAAATTGGGGGTTTGTGAGGTACCAAGTTTTTTTGTAGGCATGGTAGATTAATCTAAACAAACTGGATCGCTTAAAAGGCAGTGTACAATATCTTATGCTTTACGATAAGTAATGTTTTGACGAACCTATGGTAGGAACACCTGGATCTACTCTGGACCGTCTTCCGGAAGTGGTAATTGGCCATTCTTCATCAAAGGAAATTTTCGGTCGTGGTGCGAGGAGTTCACACTGGGTCGCAGAATCACGGACCACTCTTGAAGGATCGTTTGGATCTGGCCGTCTCTTGTAGGAAGTAGAATGTGCTTCGTTGATGACGGAATAGGTGGTGTGTCCAAGGTGCCTATCCCTTTCAACAGAGTGAGGTCGTATGATCTTGGAAGAACCAACGGTCTTGTGTGGGATGGCATAGATAGGCTCACCGTTACCTTCAGGATCTTGAGGATGTGAAAACCCAGTGTGGAAACGGAAACTCCTCGGACTGGTAGGGGACCCACCTTCCGGCCTGTATAGTGGTATACCGCCCATGTCTGCTCTGTATCGACCTGGTGCGAAATGAGCAGAACTCTGTCCAGAGTGTTCACTGTCTCCATAGTCGTAGAGATCTTCGTCGCTGCTGTCTGAGCGTTGCGGATCCTTAAGAATAAAGTTGGAGTCGAAAGCACGACCCAAGCCTGGTCTTGTGCTACCAAGGGTACCACGGGAACTGCCACCACGCCCTGATTTCTGGAAGAAGCTATCATCAATGCTGATCCTTGCTTCATTAGAAGAATGGCGAGGCTCCATCTGCACAACTGTTGAATCCCGAGTGGGACTTCCTGGTCGAGAGCTGACGAAACCCTGGTTGTCGATTCCCAAAGTAGGTGAAGATGCGCGTCGCTTTCCTCCAAATCCTGTGTGGTAGCGGTAGGTCATTATATCGTCATCTGTCGTTGCCGTTCCGATGGTCCATTCCTGTGGCATTGGTTGGCGGACCAAGCTCTTGAATCGGGCAGAGGAGAAATCAACATCAACGTCAGAACCCTTGTGGAGGCCACGGAGAATAGGTACTTCATCCTTTCCCAATTGACTAATCCTGCGGCTGTTGATTCCGCTTCCATCATCCGACGACTGCCATCCGGTAGAGTAGAGGTAGTTGTTTCCGAGGTCTGGTTCGTACTTGTGCCTTCCGTTCATGATGCTGTCTCCCGTCTCCTTATCGATGGCGATAGGGTAACGGTAGATAGCAGGACCGTGAATAGCGCTCTCGGTGTCAGTATTGTTATCAGAAACACTGAAAACTTCCTGCTTCCGCTCACTCTTCAGGCCCTTCCTGGTCTCCCTGTGCCGATCGTGCTCCTTCTCTTCATTTGGAGCCGTGATCTTTTCCTTGATCTTCACCTCCTTTCCGTCGCTTGTGATGAACGTGTGTTCCAGCTTTGGAGGCTTTTTCTTACAATAGTGTTTATAGCACAAGATGGCAGTGGTCTCCAGAATGATCGCAAAGATGAACGCTCCCATGACTGACCCTGCTAGAACAGGATAGCTGACCACATTGGTCGGGCATGCTCCTGCACCTTGCGCCGACACTAGTGGCGTGAAGACGAGAAGAATAGATGAAGCAAGGAAGAACTGGACTGATGGAGCCATGATGGAAGGCATTGTTTGATCGAAGTTATCGAGGCAAAGATAAAAGCTTTTGAAGACCAGATGTAAGTCAGAGACCAGAAGTACCAGGCGATTCTGTAAAACAATAAATGGACAAGGAGAACAAAATTAAAAAAATCTCTGTTACATCATGACGACTATAGCAATATCTGTATCCTCATCTCTCTCTCTCACCAATCTTCTCTTGACATAATTTATTAGTGATATCATCGTTTCTTCTTGTCGAGAAGAATCAAAGAAAGGATGTGATTTGACAGTTCCCCGGATTCAATACACGCCTCTGATTAGACAACGAGATAATTACACTTACATACTTCAGGCTTGGATAACCTTCTATCAAAATAAGAACTCATCTTTAATGTGAACAGTGAATATGTACTCTCATCATTTCAATTCACTATTTTGTCTTTATTCGCATAAAAAATTATCATAAGAAGATCGAAATGTAATTTTAAAGCCTCCAAATAAAAAATCAAGATAAAAGACACACATGCATATTCATGATTCAGAGTATAAACATACACTTAAAACATTAACAATTAATAAAT
Organism: Lytechinus pictus; assembly: GCF_037042905.1. Taxonomy (NCBI): domain Eukaryota; kingdom Metazoa; phylum Echinodermata; class Echinoidea; order Temnopleuroida; family Toxopneustidae; genus Lytechinus; species Lytechinus pictus. Next base: position 5,985,232 of record NC_087259.1, read on the forward strand.
TTTAATATTTCAGGATAGGATGACAGGATTTTAAGATGTTGCTTTTGTTGCATTTCTACATCTCAATATACATGTACATTTCCGACACTTCTTGTTATTCCTTATATTTTATTCCTGCACATAATAACAAATATTTCTATACTAAGGCAATCAGGTAATAATTCAATGTTTCAGATTTTTTAAAGAAAATAAATCTTTCAGAACGACACCAGTAACCATGCCATATCAGGAAATGAGCCCGCAATGTATGTACATTAAGTGCACACCTAACTATACACAGTAAAAAAAGCACATTTATTAAGCCTGTCACTCTAACAATAAGTTGTTTAGACATTTTTTGTAATTGTTTAAACTTTCCAAAACTTGTTTAAAAAGTTTTAACAGTAGTAGTTAGAGTGACGGGCTTAAACAACGTGCTTAAAACTTTAAACACCGTTACCTCCATGGTATGACTTTCATACTTAACAATAATATTAAGAGCAAGTATTTTGATATACGTCCTTTAGTGTCTACTTCGACAAGACCTTGGTTTTTTTTTTATTGTTCAGAGAATTAGAGTACATATGCGTTCAAACAAGACGGTTAACTGCATAGTTAGCAGGTACCTGTATCCACTTTCAAATATGTAAGAGGGAAATCGAGAAAATCGCCTACTCTTTTGAGCCACCGTCATGCCAAATTGGCAACGACAAAGAGGATTGACTACGGTTGAAAGCAAACAGTTTTTGGACAACACAGACGCTGTTTGGTAATCAGTGACACATGAAACCACGCTTGGTTGTATTTTTGTGTGTTTGCACAAAAATAGGGGTAAAAGGGATGTATAGATAGCAATTATTTACCTTCTTGAATAGCACCACATATTTGAGAACAAATGTTTTAAACATGCCTTGTTGAAAGATGTCTTGTAATATTTTGGCATTCAAAATCTCTTTTACTTGGTGAGTTTATTTTGAAAATATTATTCGGAAGTAAAACCTGGATGTGTAAACAGGTCAAAACCAGAATATTATGGGGTTAAACGGTAGTTGTGCCAAGAATTGTCGCTGTAAATAGTTTTATAAGGCCTTTACAAGTTAACTATTAAAGAGAAATGCCATAATCAAATTAAATCCCGATCGGTAAATATAAATTAGTTTACAATGCACATTGAATATTCCTTAAAGAGGTGCGGTTTAACAGTTTCGCGCGGATGGTTAGCTGCATCTAATACATGCAGTTTACATCACTACTCAAATTTAAAACCCAAGCATATACAGTCGAAGCCTGGGCGGTTTAAAGAATATATTATGGAATAGCCTGCCAACGGAAATATAAAACTCAGCAACAATATATATATGCGCAGCTGGATATATCCCATATATAAGCTGGGCTATTTTATGTTTGGTATTATAATTATTATCTTACATGATATATTTTTGTGTTAAGTCGAATCTTGGACGGTGGCTGAAAGTTGGATGACCCTTTTCGACTCGTTATGCCTCTCTTTTAACTTTGATTTTGCCTTACCTAATGATAAATGATTTTACATTTAAAATGATTAATAACAACCTTTAAGAATGGTATTAAGGTTGTTAACTTGTATTCATTGTGAAAAGGTGTGTCTAAGGTTTTCTTTAGGAATGTGCTTCTCTCTCTTTGTCGAGAATGATTCTCAACATACTCAAACATTTCTACTTTTTTATTATTCGTTGACGACTAAGTTCGTTTTTCTTTACTCCGAGAGTGAAATAGCTTCGAGGCTTAACCTAACGAATTGTTAGACAAAAAGTGAGAGTGCAAGAACATTTTCACAAAAGGAATAAGCAGGTGCAAGGTACTTTTAGGAGCCAAATATCACACCTTTGTTGTCACGAATGCCTCCCCGTTTCTTTAGAACATAATGTTCAGGTTTGCATGATATGGGCGCGAGTCCAAATGTATTATATGTGCCAGTCACACCAACGAAAGTTACTCCAGTACGATCAAAACACTGGGTCATTTCAAGTCCGGTGTTGGTGTTTGTGACCTTGGTGTTAGTGTTAGAAGCACAATTTGGATTGCATTTGAGATTACACAAAATGATCCAGATAACAGTAGTGACAGCTCAACACCCAGTGAGTGACTTTTCAGAACCAAATTGTTTTTATGATGCTCATTTAAAAACTGTTGGTGTTGGTGTTGGAAGCACAAATTGGATTGCGATTCCTAGCTCCAAAACCTATACTCTGAGATTACACCAATGATCCAGATCACAATATTGACAACCCAACACATAATGAGTGACTTTCAAGGACCAAGTTGATTTTATCTTTGATACAATGCTCATTTGAAATTTGTTGGTGTTGGTGTTGGAAGCACAATTTGGATTCCGTTTCCTGGCTTAAAAAACCTACTCTGAAATTACACGAAATGATCCAGATAACTAACAATTGTGACTTTTCAGGACCACGCTGATTTCATGTTTGATGTATTAATTATCATGTAAAAACTGACCTAACACTGACACCAAAAGGTCAACACTGAACTTGAAATCACCCTATGGCATACCCTTGGTCGGTTTGGATTCGGTCTTATGGGTCCCGTCTTACGAAGAGTTACGATTGATCTGATCAACCAGAACTATGGAAAGCCAGCAACGTCAACACCTGAATTGCATGTTTTATTCAAACATATTTTCTAGATATGCTGAATATTCTTACATTCATTGTTTTCTTGAAAATTTAGTGTGCTTCTCTTTGATTAACAAAGGGCATTGTGCAAAGTTCCTCTAGAAAAAATTATGACATTGATGGATTTCCATACTGTTGAGGTTGATCGGATCCTGGTGTGACTGCGACTTAAAAAGAGGGGCCAGGCAGACGCCCAACCCAGCCTCATATACATACCAATCTTATGAAGGGTCATTTTTTCCCTGGATCTCCTTTGTTATGAAGAGTTTTGACAAGGGCGTCTGATATTTCTGACCCCGCAAAATGGCGTTGTAATTATTTCTATTGAGTATGAGTGAGCCTCAATCAAACTAGAATGAATAGGCCTTTAGTTGACCCAAATTGGTGTTGACCTGAGTTGCCTGTATTCTCTGTATAAACTGGGCTTTATGTTTTCCTACACTCTAAAAAATATTGGGTAAAAATGCTCCATGAGGGTACTTATGTGTCCAACCAACATTAGGCATTTCTTTTGGCCATTTGTTATTTATCCAGTGTGATGAAAATTTTGCCCATTCTAAAGTAATTGCTGCATATTCTACAGTGCGTATAAAAAAAACGGGACAGATTTGAAAAGTCTATAAAATTTTAGTTTCAAATTATTATGTCTATATTTTGGTGTTAATAGGTGCTCTAAGGTCTTGTCTCTCAAATGTTATTTAAAAAATTTAGTTTTGTTCATGCTTGAGCGAACACGGGACGTTTTTGTTGGGGGTTCAAAAAGAGGCTTGCGCCAGAATTGCAGAATATGAGTAATATGATGATCAGACTTCTTGCTAATTTGCAGACTTCCTCTTAACCTTTTCATTATCTTTGCCATAATTTTCAAATCATGCGGTCAAAATTCATTATCAGATCTATTTATTTGCTTGAATTATTCTGTTATTTCTTTTTAATATGCTCTCTGTTAGCTTTGAATATTCCTTCTTCAAGCTAAAATTTTTTTTTTTCAACCTAATTATGGGAGAGCATGGATTTTTAATTCAAATCCTTTCATTATGTGCTACAAAGGTTATGGTGCCTTTTGAACAAAGCCACACAGATGGGCGGGCGCTCGGGTTGCTCCCCCCCCCTCAATTAAAAAAAATCATGACCAAGAAAAAAAGTGGACAGGAAATAAAAGGAAAGATAGAAAGTAAAATATGATATTATTTTCTAAATATTATGTCAAAATCAATCACAAAATTTGATATTGTAATTAAAAAAAGTGGGAATATTTGCGTGCTCACTTCGCTCACTCACAACTTTTTAATACATTTTACCCGATCTGCCATATCTAGCTCCTTCAAAATTGACTCAATACACCATTGTCATTGAAAGACATGAATCCCTTCCTGTGTTTCCTGTCAAGCAATTAAACTTGGTCAAGGAATTAATGACCCATTGAAAAATAGATTCATGTCTTTTAAAGGTACATAACATAATTTGTTTCACATAAAAAAATGATTTGAATAATCACAAGTTTTCCCAATTAATAATTCAAATCTTCTTGCTTGGGTTGACAAAAAAAATCTTCTTTTCTCAGCTACTTATGAAGGAAAATTAAAAGGTAAGAGAAGTTTAAATGAAAAAAAAAATAATTCAATTAAATAAATAACTAAGTAAATGAAATTTGACAGCATAATTCGAAAATTGTGGCACAGATAATGAAATGGTCAAGAGGAAGTCTCCTGATTAGCAAGAAGTCTGATCATTGTATTACACATATTCTGCAATTCTGGCACAAGCCTCTTTTTGAACCCCCAACAAAAACGTCCCGTGTTCGCTCAAGCATGAATAAAGTTTTTTGTTTTTTTTTTGCATTTCAAAGATAAGACCTTAGAGCATCTATTAACACCAAAATATAGACAACATTATTTGAAACAATTTTTTTTTAGACTTTTCAAATCTGTCCCGTTTTTTTTTATACGCACTGTATAACCTTACTGGACAATATGCTTTCCGCATTGGGTAAAATACTGCCCAAAATTGGTTGGACACATAATTACCCCCGTGCTTACTTACTTACTTACTTACTTACTTTATTTTAATTCCACGATGCTGGTTAAAATTTTACCCAATACTTTGTACAGTGTACAGTAACAACTTTTCCACCACGTTTTTCTTGACATTATGAAGCAACATTACTTTTACATTGTTCCTACAATGTGAAAGTAAAGTAAAAGTATATTCGTTAATAAAAGGTCGATTTAAAACATAGTAGTCGCTGCCGTAGGAAACGTCCATAGATTAGTATAGAACCTACTGAAATATCCATTTGCAACTTTTATTGTAAGTAAATAAACAGCAAATTGTCTGATTTATCTCTTACCTAAAATTTAAAATGAAATATTAAGACAAAGTAATGAGGTTCCTTCTATGAAATTAAGGATCCTCGCTTATACAAAAGCATATATAAAATTCTTCATAAAAATGATTAATCATGCATAAAATTGGAAGTCCTAATCGCAAAGCAATTATATTTAATAGTACATAAACATGAAATGAAATCATCTGTAGTAATTCTTGTTCACTATTAATGAAAAAAAAATCCACCTGTAAACGATGTTAAGACCACACACCTTTATCGGTTTTTTGCGTTTAATGTTGTGGTTTGTTTGGCCACGCCTGCGGCTGAATCATTTTCTGGTCACGAAAAATGTTGATTGGATGAATAATGACTGAAAGAAAGAAATATGAATAATGAAATAAAAACGTTGCAACGTCAAGGGCACATCGCAGAAGTGGCGCCCACACCCAATCATTCAACATTGGCGACTTTGTAAATTGTCCAGTTTCCTTCAGACAAAAATTACCACGATTACGAAGTATTTTGTATTTATAAAGAAAATTATCAGAATCAATAATAATATGATTTCGTGAACGCTCACGGAGGTCAAAGAGTATGGCCATTACAATAATTAACTTATCAAATATTCTGATGTTTTTAATGGAAATGATGGAGATTGAAACGAAAATAGGAAAAGTGAGAAAGACTGGTCCTTGCCATTGTGCAACTTATCGTTTGTCAGGTACAGGAGTCAAATAATTTAACACTTCAATCTTTTCAAAAGGTGTGTTATATTTGTGTTGGAAAGACGTAGCTATTGGTGACTGTTTTCATGTGTTTTGTCTGCTCCCAAAGTGAGATTTTATTCACAAATGCACAATTTGTTACTTTGAAGTGTATTTTTTCTTCCAAATAAGGCTATCGCATGGGGCCATTCTATCACGCCTGAAACTATTCGTGCTAATTATGAATACACTCATAAAATAGTTGGGCAAAAAATGCCCAACTTTTAACCAACCCTGGGCAACATACTGTCCACATAACTATAGTTAAAATCTGCCCAAATTGGGTAATAAAATCTAATAATTGGGTAATAAATTTGCTCAAGTGGATAATAATTGCCCAGAATATATATATTTTATCAACCAACATATATTACCCAATACACTGGACAGTATGTTGCCCAGCATTTCAAGTGTGTATCAATCGAAACGACAGTTTGTCATAGTAACAAGAAGCGCACATCATAGTATAGTTGGACTAGCAAAGTCAGAGGAAAAAATTAAGTTGCCCTGAATATTTTCTCTTTTTCCCCCTTTGAGACACCCAAGATTTTGAAAGAGAAACATGACAATAAAGACACGCGGTGTACCCATCATTTTGTCTTTTATCCATATTATTTTCGATTAACGAATATTTCCATAGCTTTCCTTCTTCTGTGACATTTTTTTCTTATTATTTTATACTTTACGTAATCACACTTCCACAATTTGGGTTTAAGTCAAGACTAATTCAGATTTTAGTCCATGCTACTATGAAATGGTCGTTCTTCTTCAATATTCATGACAAAGATAATGTCCACAGTAATTCTTTGGACTCTCCCTTGAAATTATATTGTTACTTTCTTAATATTTCATAAGTAAACAACAATAATCTTTTGGACACATTTGACTGTATGATATAAAATACATTTTACTTGCTAATGAGTCGGTCACTGGCCCTTGAAAATTAGCCTACTAATCAGTAGCTGAGACTGCACTTTTCATGACAGTTGGCAAATAGTGTTTAGATTGGTCTATTTGATAACAGTCATTCAGAAATAAGATTTAGGCTGAAATAATCTTCTTCTAGCACTACAGACATCTGACAGGTATATCTCAAAAATTATTCATCTTTTTTTTGTAGGGTCATTGTTTATACTTGTTTTTACCTTGCATTTAGTTTTGATTACTCTTCCTTTTTTACCAATCGCACTAAATATGTTTTATTACAATCTATCTTATGATATTCCCATTCACCCAAAACCATTCAGGGGTTTTGCTTTATATTACCAAGGTTTAATGCTTTTCATCATATACATGTAACTTCGATGTTGGGGTCAGAAACTGTTTTATTTGTGTAATGTAATTGTTATACTTACAAATGACATGTGATATAAACATGAAAATGATATAGGCCCACAACATACTCATAATTGCAAAGAAGATTCGTAAAGTTTATCATTAAAAATCATTTCCTAATTATAGGGGCACATGAGAAGTGGGAACTCAAAGTGACCAAGTGTTCGTCGGTTCTATTGTATACCATCGATCTCTACACCAACTACACTTTCACTTTGACAAGTTTGGAGTGAAAACAGTGACACATACTTCGCCAAACTGTCAAAGAAACACACCCACAATAAGCCAACTTTCTGACATTCAAGTGCGAGATTGAATAATAGGACATGGAGCCTATGCAAACCACGCGACATTGTATTTCTATACGTTCCATTTTCACAATTTGTTATTCTTTCGGCCCGTTGTAATATTTTGTTGTTTCAACGTCTATTTCTAACACTATATGGTCCCAAGGAGAGAGAGAAAAGAGGTAGTATTCCTCAACCGTGGGAATACCGTGTAGGTGGACACAGGTTATGACTTTGATGAATTTGACTTGTATCTATTTTGTTACTGTTCACGCTAAAGTTAACATTTTTGCAATGACGCCCCGCAGAGAAAGAGTGGGGCCCCAACATCTGAGGGAGGGGCACCACAAATTGGAGGGGGCGGCGACTGGAAAAATACAGAGACCGGGTGGGTTTCTCTCACATACTCTCCCTCTTTAACCCCACCCCACACCAATTAAAGTACAACTGATACAACGACCTCCAATATTTTTAGTAGAAATTATGGAAGAGGGTTATTCTCTTGATCAAAATTTAAACGAAATATCCATATTGTAGTAGAGACTTCTAATCTTTAATGGATGGGTGGGGCGCTAGCTAGTCTAAGACATGATAAGCAAACACCATATCACAGCAATGCTTCTTCATCCTTCAAACACCCCTGACATCCTCACCCCACCCCGCCCCACCTCCCTTCCCTCTTCTCTCTTTCTCCCCGTCATACCCCCCCCTCATCTCTTTTCCTTTCTTTATCCCTTTATTCTCTCTATTTCATTGTTCCTCTCCCTTTTCAACCCCCCCCCCCTCTTTCTCTCTCTCTCTCTCTCTGCGACACGCACATAAGCACACATATTTCCAGAATGTTCTTTCGCACGAATGTGAAAATAAACGAATGTTTTAGTGACGAGCGGCAATCATACAAGCATGCATTATCATTTAGTGACTAACTAACCGTGTCGAACTCCTGACATCCCATTTTCGTGCTGAAAATAATACCATACATTTATATTTAAAAAAATGACACAATAGATATGGTCTACTTCCACACATCGACACAGGTAGGAAGTGATATGTCAAATTTGAAAGGAATTGATATCTTGTTGAGTATTGTTTTGCTGATTATTTATTTTAAGTCACGTGGTTTTATCGACGACTCGGAAGAGAAACCATAAGGCTGATGGGCTGATAAACATCGTATCTCAAAATTTAAAAGATTAAAACTTTTGATGTCAGCTAAGAAAAGGCTGTATTTTAAAATCATAGTGATTGTCATGATTGTAGCAGTCTCATATTGTCTGAAAATTGTATCCTGATACCTGTAAAGAGCTCCTTCGAGGCAAAAGAAGGTTGCTACCCATATAACTCTAAAATCTAGCTTATACTGAGCTGTCATCGAAATATTTTAATTTTCAGATGCGCGGTATTATCAGCCAACCAGCGATAAATGCATAGGCGAATCAAGGACTTTATATATGATGGGCATTTAGCCGCTCCTCTCCCGGAAAAAATGTATCATCAGGAACATCGAATTGAACCTCAATAATAATTTGAAGAAAAAAAATATTCAAACACAATAAATAGTTGATATCGTTTATAAATGAGGGGGCATTTTCATATTAGAGTTGGCGAATTTAGGATCTTGGAGAGGGCATGGGCCTAAATAAGCCCCCACCCCCTCCCCTCCGGCTCGGTGTAAAAATGGCAGAGGTAAAAATGACAAAGGTAAAAATGGCAGAGGTAAAAATGGCAAAGGTAAAAATGGCAGAGGTAAAAATGGCAGAGGTAAAAATGGCAGAGGTGAAAATGGCAAAGGTAAAAATGGCAGAGGTAAAAATGGCAGTGGTAAAAATGGCAGAGGTAAAAATGGCAAAGGTAAAAATTTTTACCCGGCACCCTCCCCTCCATATCCCTTTCTCGATTACCTCCTGTATTATGGAATCTTTACTGTAAAGTATATCGATCTATACCAGATTGGTTACATTAGAAAAAAAAAATTATCCACAATATTTGTTTTAAATTATTTTTCTATTTTTTTTCTCAGATAGCCAATTCCCTTCATAAAATAAGAACATATTTGACAACGATTCAACCAGTTGATATCGAAGTATATCTACCCCCCAGGATAATTCTAAATAAATAAGTAATTTACAAATAAACACATAAATAATAAAATAGGATAAACTCCAGAACAACTGAACAGATAGATAAATTAATGAATAAACAAAACTATAAGATATCAAGTTAATGGGCAACTCCACCTTTAATATGCTCAACCGCTTTCCATTCAATTCCTAATAGCAGAGCAGCGTATTTAAACAATTTTTTTAATCGTTCGGGTTTATCAATTTTGAGGGAAAAAATCAACTGTCTTATCCAAATTCAATCACGTATTTATAATACAGGCTTTCCTCCTACGACAAAAGACTGTTTCTATACAAGTACAAGGATTATTTGGTCTTTCTTTTGATCGATTAATCGTGCCATTGCCCACGGAAATCTACTAAATCATCATGACAAATACTTCACATTCCACCTGTGCGGATCAGTTCTACAGGAGTGCCTTTGTCTTGCTCCAAACCAATAGAATAATCTTGAAAAAAAAAATGGTTGCATGGTTAAGTCTGACGTTACTTTGTCAACCAAATCGGGGACAAAAAAATTGTAAGAGTTGTTTGGAAAGACGATTTCAATGATCTTTTTTATGACAGGAGTGGTTCTTTTCAGCGATGTATTTATGCCAATCGAGCTGGAAAATGCTTAATCAGTGTCTTTTCCTATACCTTCGGTTAAGTCCGTTGACCGATTTTTCATAAATCCATGGCCTGTAAGATCGGGTTTAATGCACGTGGTTGTGAAGCAGAGTTCCAATTATGTCACCAACTGACGGATCAAAAGTTCGAATTTGGGTCTTATTAGCAACTTGAAAAAAAACAGTAATATTCTACGTATATTCTTATGAGAACAGTTTATCCTTTTCGACTTAGCATAAAGGATCGAGTTCTTTCGTCACTCAGAAATATTTTCATGTTAAATGTAGAGCCATCGTCCTCACGTCAATGCCTTAAAATACTCATCCATTATTCAATTATAGTTAGTTAAAAGTTGCTATTGTGATGTAATTTCAGCGTTTTGCAGATGTAACCGTCTGAATGATCATTGAATCATGAACTTTGACACGTTTGCAGGAAACTGAACATGACATTTTGGTGGTGCTGCCACCCCCCCAAAAAAAAAAATGGAGGAAATTTTGATAATCATGCAGTTGTCGAAATTCATTATGTAAGCAAGGTATTGCAAAACAAAAATAATGCGTTCTTTTTTTATTCTTCTGTTAACTTCTTCATATGGAATATTTATCTCTTTATTTATTCATTTATTATTTCTGGTATTTCGTCTAGGTAGTCCATTCACCAATAAATAGTAGTCTTCCATGGACCCTTAATGATGATAAACATATTTACAAAACTCATAACGTATGTACAAAACGGTTCGACAAAAAAATATTACAATAAAATTTGAAAGTACAAACAAAGCAATAATAGACTAATTATCATTGTGCCCTTCCCCCCACCCCTTCTCTCTCTCCCCCTCCCTCCCTCTCTCTCTCTCTCTCTCTTTCTGTTCGATTTTACTTTATTGTTACGACATAGGGCATAACACTTTTTTTTTTTAGGGACTTTATTCAAGGCAAATGGTAAGTACGGCAGAAGAAAGATATAAAAGAGAAGGGAGAGAAAAGAACGAAAAGAGAGAAAGAGAAAAAGGTAATTCCAAGGCTCTCCGCCAAGAAATACATACAGTCTAAAAGTATTCATTATCATGATTGTTGAAAGATTTAAATGTTGAGCCATTATTCCTTTCAGTACTCTAACAAAAGTGAGCATCCAATTTATCTTTCTTTCGCAGAAAGATAAAAGCAGAGTTAAGTGGCCAGATTGTTTCTTCTTTTTATTTTACCAAACGAGAGCATTTACTCTATCGTGAATTGAATCATTTGAATAAAAAATATAATGTTTTTTTTTATCGTTAACAAAATAGCAATAATCAGTTTTGTATGATTTTCTTCATTGTGAGGCTAAAAAAATGTAACCAATCGATTTCAGAGTCATAATTATGGATCTATATATATTTATATTGTACCTCATTTCATAAAGCCGTTTTCGGGTTAAATGATCTCAACTAAACTTCAATAAATCTGACCTCGATTAAAGCTTGTAAATGCGACTTAAATTAGCGACGGCTCCTAAAAATCTTGTCAATTTGTCAATGAGAATCATAAATAATTATCCCATGAGCCCGTAATCACTGCTTCTCATTTCGTACCAATAATGACGCAGACACGGTACTACATAGTATCATAAAAAGCAAAAAAAAAAAAAAGAAGGGGGAGGGTAGAATAAAATGTTAAAATGAACTGGGGAAGCTCGTGGAACTTTGGGAGGAAGCCCCCCCCCCCCCCCCTCCCCTTCTGTACACCGTTGTACTTAATCGTGTGATAGCACATATATATTTGATATTATTCTGATGAAAGTTACTTGATTATGTGAAGTCGAGTAAAAAAAAAATGTCAATCAATCAATGAAATCATAATATGCACATTGCATAAGAAATACACAAGAACAATGTACTTTCTAGTTCAAACTTAAAGTTACAAGTATATGAATTCATATTTTAAAACAAAATTATTGTCACTGAAGGTTTACGCCCTCCACAATTACGCAATAAGTCAGAGTAAGCAGGATAAAATAATACCCCAATAATTAATTACTATTTCTGTATTGATTTTGGATTTCGGGATATTGTGCAAATGTACTTCTGTAGTCAGCCACAAATCAAAAGTATCACTGGAGATACATACCCTATCTTGATAAAACAATTTTGTTTATATCTTTTGGGATACGAAAATAAATAGATGAAAAATGGGGGGAGGACACATGGAATGAGAACTAGGTGTAAACTTGTTATCCGCTAACAGTTTATTGTCATGTTTCTCTGAAAAAGACACATTTACTTTCAAGCTGAGCAAGCGTTTTAAGAGTGGAATAAATGAATATTTTGACTTGTCTTGCAGTGGACACGGGCTAGCCTGGGTTTTACGCCATGATCAATAAGCATTTGACCCCGAGGGTAACCAAACGCAATGAATGGAATAACGACTGTGATTATTTGTCAACATTTCGGCATTGTGAAAGACATCCATTTTGTGAAACTTGGCGTATTCGGGGATTGCGAATAATAGTTGCATAGGGTTCTCTCTCGAATTCAACAATCAGTACAAGAATTATCCAGACATTCTTCTGCTTTTGTCCAAACAGTTTTCAAAGACATTTTGGCTTGGCTAGTGGGCGAGAGTTAGACATTTTGATTTTCATTGAAATTTATCTCAAAAGAGGTTTTTAATGGTCCTCGTACATTAGGCTTTCTGATGCTGGTTTCTGGCTGTCTGGAAGGGGTTACACTTCGTAGTTCCGAAGGTTCGTAATTCCGAAGGTTCTTTATTCCGAAGGTTCGTAATTCCGAAACACGTAAATTGCCTATACCTCGATGTTCGTTAATCCGAAAACGTAAAAGGGTTCGTTAATCCGAACATTTGTGGCGTTATTCCGAAGGTTCGTTTTTCCGAAGTTTCGATAATCCGAAAACGAAATACGGTTCGATGTTCCGAAGGTTCGTTAATCCGAAAACGAAATAAGGTTCGTGGTTCCGAAAGTTCGTTAATCCGAAAACGAAATAAGGTTCGTTGTTCCGAAGGTTCGTTAGTCCGAAAACGAAATATGGTTCGTTAATCATTACGTTTTCGGACTAACAAACCTTCGGAATTACGAACCTCATTTCGTTTTCGGATTAACGAACCATCGGAATTACGAACCTCATTTCGTTTTCGGACTAACGAACCTTCGGAATTACGAACCTTATTTCGTTTTCGGATTAAAGAACCTTCGGAATTACGAAGCTTCGGAAATACGAACCTTCGGAATAACCGAACCTTCGGAATAACGAAGCTTCGGAATTACGGATGTATGCGTCTGGAAAGTCCGGCAGTTTCGTGTGTCCATGCGATGGTGGTTAGAATATACTTTAAGAAATCCTCTTTTTCAGACGTTTGCTTAAAACATTATGTATACATAAAAACAAGCAATTGGCTATTAAGAAATGGTAAACCATGGAGCACCTGTTAATTGTCTTTGCACCAATATGACAGCTATTATTGTAAAAACGAAAAGAAAATGGTATAGCTCCAAACAAGTAATTTCTGCTTCGAGTATTAGCATTTGCTTTTGATTTTACACAAAAATTAACTCAACGCGGTATGACCAAAATCATGGACAAGTTTTATTCTAGAATGAGAAATAAGGCAAGCCTTTTTTTGTCTTGAGCAACCAGAAGCTTTATCGAATATGGCGAACGTTCGATAGACAATCAAAAATGATTAATCAGAAAATGGTTACCAAATATTTCTATGAGTGCCTATTTTAGTGTAAATATTTGCCCATTCCGTGCGTTGGCACGAAGATTAGCAGATATGTCTAGAATTCGAAAAATTTGATCACTTTTTTATTTATTTATTCATTTATTTGTATATTTATTTATTTATTCATTCATTTATTTATTTGTTTATTTATTTATTCATTTATCACAATATATTTATTCAGGTACAAAATAATCAGCAAATAGCTTTATTTCACCAATGCCTAATGAAAATAAAAAGAACGATCACAAAAATAAACAATATTATACAAATAAATAGAATATCAATATTATACATACAAATAAAATGATACTGAAATGATGTCTGAATAAAAGAAGGAAATAAGTGATTTCACACAAAAAGTAACATCAGCAGGCTAAAAAAATGTGTATTACTACATCAGAGAAAAAGTTGGTGAATCGCCTTGTGCATAGAAGGGAAAGTAATTGCATGACAAGTATGCGTCAACTCTTTTTGTCATCACCTTTTTTGTTATGAAATCTTATCGTAAACAATAATGCCTGTGTAATCCCTCCCCATTACCTAAACATTGGGTAGGGCGCCCCAAATGATAGAAGTGATTACATAATGTAAGACTTTTGCAATGGTCAGTAAGTATTATTCTTTCTGGTTTTTTTTTTAGAAAATAGATTTCAAAATGTATATCTGCTTTTTAGTTGATGTTTTTTTTTCATTCCCAATTCAGAATGTATTTCAGGATACGCCGAACACAGCCGCGTACTGACTGATAAATAAATCCACATTACCTAGTTGATAGTTTGGGAGGGGATCATAATATTCGAGTTTATAAAATGAATAAAGTAATTTACAGGGTGAAAGGGATGTGATGTGATAGTGTGTAAAAAGTGATGACGAATGTGGAATTGTAAAGAGGGATTCCTCTCCTTGTTTTTTGCTGATTAATTGATAGTATTTTCGTTTTAAAAATATGCTATTGAATTATATAATACATTATTTTGCGTATATAAATTTATATGGTTGTATTGTTACTATTTTGAATGAATTATCTTATAAAATAAAACATTTAGAAGTGTGAGTTAAAAATAAGGGTGTCGGTGAGAGAAGAGAGGGGGTGGGTGGCTGGGTGGGAAAAGGAAGAAAGAGGTAAGTCTGAGGAATGGTGAAAGAAGATGAAGAAAGAGGAGGAGAAAAATAGAAGATAAAGAAGAGAAAGGAGAACATGAAAAGAATGAGACTGGCCAAGAAGAAGAAAAGGGATAATAATGATAATAATGATAATAATAATAATAATAACATTAATAATAAAAAGAAGAAGAATAGTAAGAAGAAAATGAAGAACAAGGAGAAGAAGAAGAAGAAGAAGAAAAAAGAAGAAGAAGAAAAAAAGAAGAAATATAAGAAGAAAAATATTAAGAAGAAATATAAGCAGAAAATGATGATGAAGATGATGATGATGATGGTGATAATGATGACAATAATGATGATGATGATGACGAAAAGGGGAGGAGTAGTTAGGTCCACAGAAATCCAGGAATTAAAAAGTATCACATTTTTTTACAAATATCTACACATAGATGCTAAAACTGTCTTCTGACGAATAGGTTAATACAGAATTTGCATTGCACTTTGTGATAACGAAGATATTCCTCCCTTTTACTAAATTCTTGTTATCGCGGAGGAGTGAAACGTTGGGCCCTTTACCTTATTCATGAAAAAAAAGAGAATTATACGAAATGTCCGAAATACCGCAACCCTTATTTGTTGCTTTAGAAATGCCCATTTAAAATACCAGACAATGAGCTGTGTTTAGGAATAAAACATCAACTTCAATTATTCGTCTAAGAAACCCCCTTTCCACTTGAACACACATTCTGTTAAAAGGCTTGAGGAAAAGGGGGCAGTGACTTTTGAGTTTTTAAGTGAAATAATCTCCCAATTCTTTGCACTGCGGTTATTCTTCGGTTTCTTGTAGGCATTGACCATTTCTAGATTATGAACCGTGATAAAAATGGTAAACCTGAACCCAAGTTAAAAAATTATTTTATGTAAATATATTCACATCTTGTCAACGTATTATTGGCACTTATAAAACTGTTTAAAATTTCTGGTTAATGAATGGACTGAAGAAAACGAGGGCCACCACTATTGAAAAAAAAATATTGCGTGGGCGCCTCGTACGGTAAGATCAACTGACCACCATTGCAAGCCTATATACCCTAATCCGCCTATATGCCTTGCTTTCTACATGTAACGTGGTAAAATTCCATAGCAAAAAGCCTTCAATTGTAACAGAGGCCATTTGTCAACGGCGACATACATGAGCAACCTTTTCGTAGAAGAAAAAAGGACAGAAAGTCTAACACTTTCTGTACTCATCTAGACTAGATGGGTAACTTTTCTCGTCTGTGAGGTGTTAATACAAAATCTGATTTCACGAATTCAAAAATTAGACTAAAGTTATGTAATGGTTTTACTTCATATTTGTTGCATTTTCATGCTTTCTAATAATTAGTGTAAAATATCCGTTTTTTTTATGTTAATTTTCATAATTGCAATCATGGCAATAAAATACAGGGACAAGAATATGTAAATGTTCAAGGCATATGTGGAACGACGCGACCAAGCATTTTCAATTGTCAATGGCAAAAGTAGGAAATATCTGTTGCATCCTTCATGTGGATTTTGTTGATCAATTCGCCATAGAGGGTAGTTTTTGTCTTTTGGAGAATTACCCCTGGCTACATATGTATACGTCCATGATCATATATTTTTTTTCAATAATCATCATTTATATCATTATCATTGTCATTATTGTTATTTCATTTCATTTTGTTTATTTCCAACATTCACACTTTGTTGCGTACATTTTGATATACAAATATAATATATATTTTTTTTCCAGGCAAGATACTAACAGACATGACAGATACAATAGAAACATTACAAGATAAATATAAGCAAGAAAACATGTAGCAAATTTCTTTGTACAAAAATTATAATCAAGATTATTATATAAACAGGTTGAGAGTGGAGGAGGCTGTTGAAAAAAGCGGGGCTTGTAGTGTGCAGCCTCCTAAAAAAATATCATCATATTTGAAATATTATTAGATTTATTACAAACATCACCATTAACGATAACAACGGTAAGGTCATCTTGTTTGCTTGAATTATCTTAGATATAAAATATAACCTGTTTGATTGTAATAACCATGATAACAGGTTCATTTTAGTCAATTAATGAACTGTTGAGGGGCGACCTCACAAACAAGTCAATGGAACATGGAGTGCGCGGTCTACCGTTAAAATGTTTTTTGTTCGGCAAATGTGTTTGTATATTTCATATTTGTTTCTTGAATATTGTGTCTCGCCCAATTTAATTACTGCACTTGATGGGGCAAACTGAACAAATTCACTAAAATGCACGTAAAGTCACTAAATTTACCCACCAAAGTTTCTTTAAAATCGCGATTTTGCCTTACATCTCCCTTGATGACCGTTTTTTTATCTTTATGAAAGAGTTGAATTCTGTGGAAAAGGAACTGCAGGGGGGGGGAGGAACATAACAAACGCATCATGAAATTTGGCAAATACGAGCGTGCAAAGCGAATGAGCAAAATAATCAACAAGTTTGTGTGAAAATTTCATTTTCATTTTGCCATACAATTTTTATTCATAAACCTTAAAATGTTCATATATGATACAAAGTTTACGAAATCACCGAAAAATGAAACAAAATCACAAAATTTGCCTTTATCAGAGAATATAATTTTATTTCGTCCCCGAAGGAACTAAAAATCACGAAATTTACGGAATTCAGTGGCGAAATTTCAAGGTGAATTCGTTTATAAAGCTATTTGTGACGTAAAGATTGTTAGTGAGTTTATATAGAGTTTGTAAACGGATTAGATGGCTAAATATTATTAGTTCAATTGATTGGTAGAAAAGGCAATTAACTTCAGATTAAACCATACGGAATGAAACAGCTTGGATGAAGAGGCAATACATCAGGAGTCCAATGAAAGAATATATTTGCCAGGGAGATATCTAGCTCAAATCCACCCATTTAAGGGTTTCCAAATACCATTGAAACTTCTATCAATATTACCAACTTCTATTCTGTTTTCATGAACACACATCTGAAGTACTTTGATGCTTGGCTTTATTTGAACGAGTCCTAAGTCAAACACCGTTCGGGACACTTGTGTCATCTGCATTTGATTTGAAGAAATGCGGGGATGGGATGTCAGGACTATAAAAAAAAAATGAGTCTTTTCAAGATTATTTATCCAGAAGGGTGTCATGGTAAGTTTGATTTGTTTTGGAGTGGATGTGTGCGCTTCTGTGCGGAATTTGCAGCTTTTGTCAATGCCGTTTCAGCTTAGACCAAGGTCTAGATTTGATAACGTCTCAAACTGCAGATCGCTTCAATATCATCATGGCAATTGTTAAATCACAAGCGATATAGTTGTTTCTTCACTGGCAGCGCGGAAGTGTGCTTTGCTCTCGGTGTGATGTTTCATACGAGAAATATCAGATACCTCGGCCATTTAAAAAAAAAAGAATGTCGGTATTCCTCCTCACCAATTTTATATAACTTTTGGTAGAACTCGAAAATTCACAATTAAACCTGTCATTTTTTTTCTTTTTTTTAGTTAATATATGCTATATAAGATCTGTAACTGTTTTTTTTTTCTTTGACGATGGGATTTCTTCTCTTGACTGAAAAAGATATGCCTATGTTTTGATATATAATTTGAAAAGCCCACATGGAAGTGACTATCACCAACTTATGGTGATTGGTCTCAATTGTAAGAAGAATAAATATTTGCATATTTTTTCTGGAATGGTTGAACCTTTCCGTAACAAATCACAGAGGAATTTGTGAAGAAGATGTAAGTGTTACAATTATTTTGAAGTGTGGGGAAAATTCCTGTATTACTCAGTGACTTGGAAAAGAAATCGGCTCTTATTCATAATAACGTGCCATAACCCTATATTATGCCAAGGTTGACAGCAACAGATAACAATTGAATGCAGTGAACATAAAGACATTAGTACTCATGCGTGGGCCGAGCAGACATAATTTACTTGTCATGTATCGTTAAAGGGGAAGTTCACCCTGACAAAAAGTTTATTGTAAAAATAGCAGAAAAAATAATAAAAAATATTGCCGAAGGTTTGAGAAAAATTAATCGAATAATTAAAAAGTTATTAGAATTTCAATTATTTGATTTGTGACGTCATATGCGAGCAGCATTCCTACATAGCGAATGGTAAAAAATCAACGCAATGTCATTTTCTCAGAAAATTGAAAATGGTTTTCACTGTACCTTTTGTATATCAATAGACAAATCATTTCACACCCGATCATGAATAGAAAACAAAATTAAGTCATCAGGAACCATACAAAATTTGAAATTCATGCATTTTATATTACATAACACATGGGGCAGCTGCTCGTTTATGACGTCACAAATCCAAAACTTTGAATTCTAATAACTTTCTTACTCTTCAACGGATTTTCCTCAAACCTTAACCAATATTTTTAAATATTTTTTCTGCTATTTTTACAACAAAGTTTTCTTCAGGGTGAACTTCCCCTTTAAGGGGAGATATTCTAAAGATATCACATAGGTCATCGCATAAGTACAATGATGGGGCAAAGATATTACGTTCATGACAATACAGTCTTCCTGATTTCCATAAGGTTCAGATATTGCACAATGTCGTTTAGCATTATTGGGGTTAGAGACGCCAAATTCACATTGATAAAACGTCACAGCCGAAGAGTCAATATTTTGAAGTTATTGCAATGGATTGGTGTGTATTGATTATATGGAGTTTACTTGTATTCCTCCCAGTTCAAAGCCCCCCCCCCCCCCCCATACGAATCAAGAGATATGACTGACATATTGCACATGGACCATGGGTCAGAGAGAAAAAAGAAAGTAAAATAAAGGGGTGGAGTGTGGA